>NC_057811.1:309058673-309398981 GCF_018294505.1 Triticum aestivum | reverse complement strand
CCCACGCCGCCTCCCGCACCTCGCCGCTTCGTCGTCGCCGGCGCCCGCCGCCATGGCCGCCCGAGCTCGGGGCCGAGCTTCGCCGTCTCTCCGCCGGCCGGCCGCCGCCTCCTCCGTCGTAGGTCGCCACCCCATCGCCGGATCTGGTCAGGTGGACCAGATCCACCGGGTTCCCCAACCAAACGTGCGGCCACGCCCCCGGATCCCCTCGTCCCGCTTCTCTTCGTCCAGCTTTTCCGCAAGGTATATTTGGCCGAGTCCCCGTTTTCCTACATTCTATTGCCCACTTTGACATGCCATAACTTCATGATCGGTGCTCCGTTTTGCATGCACGATATATCAAGATGTTCATTGTGAGATTCTTTTCATTTTATTCCACTGTGACATGCTTGTTTGAGATTATCTTGATGCCCAAATCATAGTTGCAAGAGTGCTATATGATGTTAACTGCTGTCTGTTATCAGAACTTTGTGATTCGTCTTTTTCATTTCATTTTGTGTGTGCATCCTATGAGCATGAGGTCTACATGTGTTTTGAACTACATCACGCCATCTTTACAGTGGTGCTTGTATTGTATTTTTTTGATCTATGTGGCGACTAGCACAAGCATGCAAAGTAGCCTCCGTGATGTTGCTGATTTCTGTGACTTGGTCATTTCTGCCAAGTCTGTAGCTGTAACATTGTGATGCCATGTTAACATGCTGTTACCATGAGTTCTGTGCATAAACTGGAGATGTTCACTAAGGATGTTTTGTTTCGCATGTTATGCTCTATCCATCCATACCCTTTTTTGCATTTATAGCCTGCTGTAATTTGTTTTAATCTTTCTCTAAACTTGCTAAATAATGTTGCTGTCAGCCTGTTATCATGAAGTTCAGTTTTGACATGTGTTTTGCTAGTGATTTATGCACCCTATGAACTTTCTCTTGCAATTCTTAGCTTCATAATTATGCCATCTTACTTTTGGATGCCTTCACATGCCTTGTAATGCTTTGTGATGAGTGATTTGAGATTGCAAAGATGCCTTCATAATTCTGTTTATGCCATGCTCAGTTTTTCTGCTAAGTCTGAATCTGTTTATGAAACTTGCTATGTTTACATGGGTGCCATCATACCTTCTGTACCTTTTTGGCTCGTGATCAGTAAGGAACTTTTGTTCTATGCAATTAGTAGATTTATGCCATGCCTTTTTTTGCTATGACCTATTCCTGTAGAATGTTGTTTGATAGCTCTAAACTTAGCAACCTGATGTTATTTCTGTCATGCCCAGTGATTTCTGCCAAGTCTGTGAAACTGTTATTATTTGCAATCTTGCCATGTCCTTTTGAGCATGTTCTAGTGACTTCTGGAGATAGATCAGTGTCCCTGTTTTGTCATGCTTTACCTGTACATCACGTCCATGTCATTTTTTTCATGTTGAGGTGCTGTAGCATATTTTCTTGATGTTTGCAAGATGCCTAGTTGCTGTTTTGGACAGATTGTTGTTATATCTTGCTTGGAGTGTATGTGTTGCACCGTTGCTCCGTTTTGAGCATGCTCTATATGAAACTTGCTTAGAATTGCATGTAGTTTCATCTTATTATGTTGCATCTTTGTTTTGAATGTGTTTGCTTGATTTTTGAATGCATTTTGCATCAATGCCATGTTTAACTTGTTTTGCTCATATCTTCTAGGCCGTAACTCCGTATCTAATGAACTTTATATGTAACTTGACTAGAATTTCATGTAGATCATCTTGGTGCATCTTAACTTGCTGTTTAACAACTTGAAGATAAGGCTTATTCAGATCTGGACCAATTTTGAAATTTGCATACGAGGACTTACCGGAATTGTCATATGTTTTTCCGGCCTCATTTAAACTTGCTTTGATGTGTTGTTCTTGTATGCATCATCTCTTGCCATGAGTAGCTTCATGTAGCCTTGTCCTGCATCATACTTGGTTGAGCATCATGTCTTGTTTATGTGTTGAGTGTTTACCGTGTTGTTTGCTTCTTTCCGGTTGTGCTCCTTCTCATTAGTTCCTGTTTCGTTGCGATCGTGAGGATTCGTTCGTCTTCGTGGCTTCATCTTCTTCATGGACTCGTTCTTCTTCCTAGCAGGATTTCAGGCAAGATGACCATCACCTTGGATCTCATTACTATCATTGCTATGCTAGTTGCTTCGTTTTATCGCTATGCTGCGGTACCTATCACTTGCTCTTCAAGCCTCCCAAATTGCCATGTCAGGCTCTAACCTTTTTCACCCTTCCTAGCAAACCGTTTTTTGGCTATGTTACCACTTGTGCTCAGCTCCTCTTATAGCATTGCTAGTTGCAGGTGAAGATGAAGATTGCTCCATGTTGGATTATGTTTATGTTGGGATATCACAATATCTCTTATTTAATTAATGCATCTATATACTTGGTAAAGGGTGGAAGGCTCGGCCTTATGCCTGGTGTTTTGTTCCACTCTTGTCGCCCTAGTTTCCGTCATACCGGTGTTATGTTCCTTGATTTTGCATTCCTAACGCGGTTGGGTGTTATGGGGACCCCTTGACAGTTCGCTTTGAATAAAACTCCCCCTGCAAGGCCCAACCTTGGTTTTACCATTTGCCTATCACCTATTTATTTTCCCTTGGGAGTCGCGCTCCCGAGGGTCATCTTATTTTACCCCCCCGGGCAAGTGCTCCTCGGAGTGTTGGTCCAAACTAGAGCCACTTGCAGCGCAACCTCAGGGAAACTTGAGGGCTGGTTTTAGTTGTACATAGTGTTCATCCGGTGTGTACTGAGAACGAGGTACGTGCGACTCCTATCGGGATTGTCGACACATCGGGCGAGTTTGCTGGTCTTGTTTTACCATTGTCGAAATGTCTTGTAAACCGGGATTCCGAGACTGATCGGGTCTTCCCGGGAGAAGGAATATCCTTCGTTGATCGTGATAGCTTATAATGGGCTAAGTTGGGACACCCCTGCAGGGTATTTATCTTTCGAAAGTCGTGCCCGCGGTTATGTGGCAGATGGGAATTTGTTAATATCCGGTTGTAGAGAACTTGACACTTGTCTTAACTAAAACGCATCAACCGCGTGTGTAGCCGTGATGGTCTCTTCTCGGCGGAGTCCGGGAAGTGAATGCGGTTTTTGGGTTATGTCTGACGTAAGTAGGAGTTCAGGATCACTTCTTGATCATTGCTAGTTTCACGACCGCTCCGTTGCTTCTCTTCTTGCTCTTATTTGCGTAAGTTAGCCACCATACTTTTCTTAGTCGCTGCTGCAACCTCACCACTTATCCTTTCCATACCCTTTAAGCTTTGCTAGTCTTGATACCCATGGTAATGGGATTGCTGAGTCCTCGTGGCTCATAGATTACTACAACAACAGATGCAGGTACAGGTTATGCGATGATCATGATGCGAGAGCGATGTTATTTTTTTGGAGTTCTTCTTCTGCTTCTCCTTCGATCAGGGGATAGGTTCCAGGTCGGCAGCCTGGGCTAGCAGGGTGGATGTCGTTTGAGCTTCTGTTTATGTTTCATCCGTAGTCGGATGTTGATCTTATGTATAATGTATTGATATACTCTTGTGGCATTTGTATGCCTCTTGTATGTATCCCCAACTATTATGTAATGTTGATGTAATGATATCCACCTTGCAAAAGTTTCTTCAAGATACGCTTCTATCCTTGGTGGGACCTTTGAGTTCCTTTAGGATAGGGCCGCATCTTGGGCGTGGCAAATATGCTTTGTAATATTTAGTTAAGGTTCTGCGATTTCCTTCCCATTTGCTTGGTGTTCTATGTCGGCAGGGCCCGACCCCGCGCATACCTCAGCCGCCGTTGGATCGTCCGGATTGCCAGGACGAGACCAAGGGGTGAGGGCTACGTGGCTAGTTTGGCTCCTGAGTCGCGATGCTCAGGATTCCCCCTTGACGCGCAAACAGCTTACGGAAAGGAGATAAGAAACCGACACGTATGTATCGTTGCTATTAAGGATAACAAGATGGCGTGTATTTCTACATAAATAGATCTTGTCTACATCATGTCATCATTCTTATAGCATAACTCCATTTCTCCATGAACGTAATACACTAGATGCATGCTGGATAGCGGTCGATGTGTGGAGTAATAGTAGTAGATGCAGGCAGGAGTCGGTCTACTAATCTTGCACGTGATGCCTATATAATGGTCATTGCCTGGATATCGTCATGATTATTTGAAGTTTTATCAATTGCCCAACAATAATTCTTTTACCCACTGTTTGCTATTTTTCTCGAGAGAAGCCACTAGTGAAATCTACGGCCCCCGGTTCTCTTCTTTATTATATTTGCCTTTGCGGTCTATTTTATTTGCTTTTATTTTTAGATCTATTAAACCAAAAATATAAAAATACCTTGCTACAATTTATTTTATCTCGCATTCCCGCGAGATCTATCTATCAAATTATTACAACTCTCTCACGTCCGTTTGCCAATTTCTGGCACAATTGCCCGAAAGGGATTGACAAACCCTTTAACACGTCGGGTTGCGAGTATTTGTTATATCTGTGCAGGTGCCATTCATGTAGTGTTGCGTGATTCTCCTACTCGATAACCTTGGTCTCATCACTAAGGGAAATACCTACCGTCGCTGTGCTGCATCATCCCTTCCTCTTTGGGGAAATACCGACGTAGTCTAGCAGACATCAAAAGGAATTTCTGACGCTGTTGCCAGGGAGGATCAAGTCAAGATAGTCTCCCGACAACTCGCCAATTTCTGGCGTCATTTTCTGGGAGACAGCATGAACATCTACCAGGTTCCTAATCAGAAATCTCAACTCCTCGCAATTTACATTATTTGCCATTTGCCTCTCGTTTACCTCTCCCCCACCTGACAAAAATTTGCCGTTTTGTTCGCCCTCTTTTTTTCGTTCGCCATTTTCTCGTCAGATCTATCCTTTGCTAGCAATCATGAGTGATTTCGGTATGGCAGCAATAGATGATGGCCTAACTCCTAAGATTGGATGTACAGGCAATCTGGATGCTAAAACTTTCATCTTGGGGCAATGGAATGTTATGGGAAAAGAACGTATCCAAGAATTTTTCAATTGTGTTGGAAATTTAAGTCTTGATGTTGCTCCTATACTTACAAAGATTGATCTTATGCGGAAGCTATTTCAGCACTTGTTCTAAAACTTGAGAGTAAATTTATCCATGCTCATCCTACTTTGCAAAGGATTTTTTTCAGCTTCCCGTTATAAAGAATCCTAAAGCTAAAAAGTTGGCCACTCTCGTTCTCATGAATGAAGTTGACCACAGAATACGGGAAGCTAGGGAAATCTTTGATTTTTTTGGCATGGATCGTGAAAAACCGGTAATAAATGAAATTATTTACAATAGTGATTATGCATTAAGACATTTGCTTGGGTATAATCAATTTTTTATGAGAATCTTAAAAAGGAAGTCCCCATTTTAGATTTAATCCAACAAGTTTTCAATAATGTTAATCAACATTACACTTGGATTGTTGCCGGAAACAAAGGGGTTACGATGATAAGCAACTTAATAGTGCCAAAGTTTCTAAGGATAACATGTTTTATGTTGTTTTTACAAAACATCATGACAAAAACACCCCTAAGGAAATTAAGGAGAAGGATGACAAAACTTAGATCCTTGCTTTATGCCTAGCTAGGGGCGTGAAATAATAGCGCTTGTTGGGAGGCAACCCAATGAATAAAATTTATATTTGTCTTTTGCTTTCTGTTCTTAAGTGTTTGCACAATTATGCTACTGTTATGAATGTGTTCTTGTGTTTTAATTAGTGTTTGTGCCAAGCAAAGCCTTCAGGATCTTCTTGGGTGATGGTTGTTTTGATCTTGCTGAAAAACAGAAACTTTTGCGCCTAGAGTTACAATTTGTAAAAATCACAGAAGCGACGAAAAATTCTAATTTTTTTACAGTAGACTGATATACAAATTGCTCGGGTTGTCCTAATTTTTCAGAATTTTTAGAGTTACATAAGTATTCAAAATTTCCATATTGCTACAGACTATTCTGTTTTTGACAGATTTTGTTTTATTTGCGTTGTGTGCTTGTTTTGATGATTCTGTGGTTTTCTTTGAAGAGTTTTCGCCATATAAAAGTTGGAGTACAATAGATATAACGCAAGAATAAAATATGAATGGGTTGCAATAGTACTTATAGTAGTGATTTGCTTTCTTATACTAACGGATCTCACGAAGGTTTTTGTTGAGTTTTATGTGATTGGAGTTTTCAAGTTTTGGGTGATATTACGATGGATGAAGGAATAAGGAGTAAAAAGAGCCTAAGCTTGGGGATACCCATGGCATCCCAAGCTATTATCCAAAGAAAAGCAAGCAACTAAGCTTGGAGATGCCCGAGTGGCATCCCCTCTTTCTTCTAATGGCTATCGGTATTTTACCCTGGGGCCGTATATTTCACTAGTGGCTTCTCTCGAGAAAAATAGCATACGGTGGGTAAACAAATTACTGTTGGGCAATTGATAGAACTTCAAATAATTATGATGATATCCAGGCAATGATCATTATATAGGCATCACGTCCAAGATTAGTGGACCGACTCCTGCGCGCATCTACTACTATTACTCCACACATCGACCGCTATCCAGCATGCATCTAGTGTATTAAGTTCATGGAGAAACAGAGTAATGCAATAAGAACGATGACATGATGTAGACAAGATCTATTCATGTAGGAATAGATCCCGTCTTATTATCCTTAATATCAACGATACATACGTGTCATGTCCCCTTCTGTTACTGGGATTGAGCACCGTAAGATCGAACCCATCACAAAGCAACTCTTCCCATGGCAAGAAAAATCGATCTTGTTGGCCTAACTAAACCAATGATTCGAAGAAGAAATACGAGTCTATAAGTAATCATGCATATAAGAGATCAAAACTCAAATAACTTTCATGGATAAAATAGATCTGATCATAAACTCAAAGTTCATCGGATCCCAACAAACACACAGCAAAATGAGTTACATCAAATAGATCTCCAAGAGACCATTGTTTTGAGAATCAAAAGAGAGAGAGAGAGAGAGAGGAAGCCATCTAGCTACTAACTACGGACCTGAAGGTCTATAATGAACTACTCACGCATCATCGGAGAGGCACCAATGAGGATGATGAACCCCTCCGTGACGGTGTCAAGATTGGATCTGGTGTTTCTGGAACTTGCGGCGGCTGGAATTGTGTTTTGTCGACTCCCATAGGGTTTTTGGATTTTCTGGGTATTTATAGAGCAAAGAGGCGATGCGGGAGGCGACCGAGGTGGGCAGAACCCACCAGGGCGTGCCTGGGCCCCCAGGCGCACCCAGGTGGGTTCAGCTCCTCTCGGAGCCCCCCTCTAGTACTTCTTTGGCCCAACAGGTGTCTTCCCGTCCAGAAAAAAACTCCAAAAATTTTCACTGCGTTTGGACTCCGTTTGGTATTGATTTTCTGGGAAGTAAAAAACAAGCAAAAAATAGCAAATGGCACTGGGCACTATGTCAATAGGTTAGTCCCAAAAAATGATATAAAGTTGCTATAAAATGACTGTAAAACATCCAAGATTGATAATATAACAGCATGGAACAATAAAAAATTATAGATATTATGGAGACGTATCAGCAGGAAGGAGTTGGTCGACTAATATTGGATGTGATGACTATATATTGATCATTGCCTTGGATATCGTCATAATTATTTGGTCTTCTATCCATTGCCCAACAATAATTTGGTTACCCACCATTTGCTATTTCTCGAGAGAAGCCACTAGTGAAATCTACGGGTCCCGGGTCTATCTTTTATCATATTTGGTTTCTGATCTATCTTTTGCCGCATTTATTTTCAGATCTATATTTCCATAAACCCAAAAATACCTTGTTGCACTTTTTATTTATTTATTTTATTTCGCATTTTATCGAGATCTATTTATCCATTCTATCACAAAACAATTTATCTTTTTACCGAGGAGGCATTGACAACCCCTCTTACGCGTCGGGTTGTAAGTATTTGTTCTTTGTGTGCATTTACCATTTACTTAGTCTTGCTTGGTCCTCCTACTAGATTGATACCTTGGTTTCATAACTGAGGGAAATACCTACCGTACTTGTGTTGTATCATCTCTTCCTCTTTGGGGAAATATCGACGCAGTTTCAAGCCGCATCACCCACTTACTAGTTCCTAATTATACTGCAAAACCATTTACTCATATGTTTTTATGGCCAAATACCCAATGGCCAAACCGTCTACTATACAGGATAATTAAGGTAACATCACAAAATGTTCTTCACTCCAACCGTCTCTCATAATTTTTTTATAACATGATAATCTCCTATATGCCCATGAATGGTGAATGCATTCTATGCCAACATACTAGTAGAGACTACAATGCAACATATATTTAATCAACCAAAACCTGTTTTGCAAACTCATATCAAAGACAACAATTAGATTTCTCTCATGGCATCAAAATTTGATGAACCACTTAGAAGTTACAAACACAAGCATAACAGCCTAAACATATAAATCTTACACCAATAAACGTCCGTGTTAGGTGGTTCTATTGGTGAAGATGGCATGGGTGGACATGCTCCGTATGGTCCCTTGGTGTTGTTGATGATGATGGCGGTGAACCACCCCTCCTCCTCTGTTGGAGACGGAAAATTCAACACGATTATCGGATGCAAAGCATTCATGGACATCACCATGAACCCACAATCTCTAAGTGCATAGTTGATAAGAGATCCGAAATAGAGGTGACTTCATTACTCCCTGAGCTTCCTATGCATCCATATGGGGGTAAAAGAAGAGGTGGATGACGATTTCCAGCTGGAAGGCAGAATAATCCGGCCGCCCCTAGACAATGGGTGGACTGTCCAACGACTATCCGGCTCACGTGATATGGATAACAAAAGCTTGGCCCGCCAAACCATACGAATAGCAGACAGTCCGACCACTTCCACCCAGGCCCCTGCTAATGCTCGGACTATTCGGAGGCCCACCACGTGCAGTCGCTCATCGCCCGCTGAGGGAGTCCTGGATTAGGGGGTCCTCGGACAACCGGACTATATCCTTTGGCCGGACTGTTGGACTATGAAGATACAAGATTGAAGACTTCGACCCGTGTCCGGATGGGACTCTCCTTGGCGTGGAAGGCAAGCTTGGCAATACAGATATGTAGATCTCCCCCCTTTGTAACCAACTCTGTGTAACCCTAGCCCCCTTCAGTGTCTATATAAACCGGAGGGTTTAGTCCGTAGGACAAGAACAATCATACCATAGGCTAGCTTCTAGGGTTTAGCCTCTACGATCTCGTGGTAGATCAACTCTTGTAATACTCATATCATCAAGATCAATCAAGTAGGAAGTAGGGTATTACCTCCATCGAGAGGGCCTGAACCTGGGTAAACATCGTGTCCCCCGCCTCCTGTTAACATCCGCCTTAGACGCACAGTTCGGGACCCCCTACCCGAGATCCACCGGTTTTGACACCGACATTGGTGCTTTCATTGAGAGTTCCACTGTGCCGTCACCGTAAGGCTAGATGGATCCTTCGATCATCGGCAACGATGCAATCCAGGGTGAGGTTTTCCTCCCCGGACAGATCTTCGTATTCGGCGGCTTCGTACTGCGGGCCAACTCGCTTGGCCATCTGGAGCAGATCGAGAGCTACGCCCCTGGCCATCAGGTCAGGTTTGGAAACTTGAACTATACTGCCGACATCCACGGAGACTTGATCGTCGACGGATTCGAGCCCATGTCAGGTGCGCCGCACAATCGCGATGAGCATGACTTAGCTCTGCCGTCGGATAGTGTTCGGGAGATCACACCTGCAACTATTCCGTCCCTCAATCCGGAACAAATTGCGCCATCTGAGGACGGGTGGATGGACCCCGCCACGGAGGCCGCACACTCATTGGCGATAGAGCCGAATACTGACTTCACCTCCTACGAGACCCGTGTTGCCGAACCGTTGGATTCGTCCCCGACCATGGGCTCTGTGCCTCCTGCGTCCGTGCCTATCGAATCCGATTGGGCACCGATCATGGAGTTTACCTCCGCGGATATCTTTCAGCACTCGCCTTTTTGCGACATGCTAAACTCGCTGAAGTCTCTGTCCGTGTCAGGAGACCCTTGGCCGAACTATGTCCGGCTAGAATGGGATGCGGACGACGAAGAAATTTGATCCCCACCACCCACTTAGTAGCTACTGTCGACGATTTAACCGACATGCTCGACTTCGGCTCCGAAGACATCGACGGTATGGACGACGATGCAGGAGACGAACATGAACCACCGCCCACAGGGCGCTGGACTGCCACCTCATCATATGATATATACGTGGTGGACACCCCCAAAGAAGGCGATGGCGATAAGACAACGGAGGATAATCCCTCCAAGAAGCAATCCAAGCACCGACATCAGCGGCTCCACTCTATGTCCCGCCATAGCAAAAGTAGCGATACCGGCACAAGAGACAATAACGCTCTGGATAGTGCCGAAGACGACGATAATCCCCTCTAGCCAGACCTCGAGCGGGAGGATGAACAAGCTATCCCTCCAGAACAGGCAGCAGACGGAGAATCAAAGGATGACTATTACATGCCTCTCTCCGAAGACGAAGTGAGCCTCGGCGACGAAGAATTTATCGTTCCTGAGGATCCCGTCGAGCAGGAGTGCTTCAAGTGCCGGCTTATAGCCACAACAAACAGCCTGAAGAAAAAGCAACAACAACTTCGAGCTGATCAAGATCTGCTAGTAGATAGATGGACTGAAGTCCTGGTAGCAGAGGAATACGAACTCGAGCGCCCAACCAAGAGTTACCCAAAGCGCAGGTTGCTACCCCAACTCGAGGAGGAAGCATTGAAACCTACATCACCAGCGTATGATGCGGCTGATCGGCCACCTCGTGGCCGAGACAGAGAGGCATATCAGCCCGAAGTCCAGCCCGCACCCCGCCGCCATTCAAACAAAAATACCAAGGCCCGGGGCAACACGCGGGACCTGCAAGACGTATTGGAAAACAAAGCAAAACATGCAAGATCGATCTACGGATCACGGGGGCGCGCCCCAACGCGGGACGATGACCGTCATGCCGGATATACTAAAAGCAAATCCGGCCGGGCCGAACACAGCAAACAAGACTCGTATGAACTGCGTTGCGATATAGCCCGGCACAGAGGCGCCGCACACCCCCTATGCTTCACCGATGAAGTAATGGATCACGAATTCCCAGAGGGTTTTAAACCCGTAAATATTGAATCATATGATGGTACAACAGACCCCGCGGTATGGATCGAGGATTTCCTCCTCCACATCCACATGGCTCGTGGTGATGATCTACATGCTATCAAGTACCTCCCACTAAAACTCAAAGGACCAGCTCGACATTGGCTGAATAGCTTGCCAGCAGACTCCATCGGCAGTTGGGAGGATTTGGAAGATGCATTTCTTGACAACTTCCAGGGCACTTATGTGCGACCACCAGATGCTGATGACTTGAGCCATATAACTCAGCAGCCAGGGGAATCGGCCAGGAAATTCTGGACCCGGTTCCTAACTAAGAAAAACTAAATTGTCGACTGTCTAGATGTAGAGGCCTTAGCGGCATTTAGGCATAACATCCGTGACGAGTGGCTCGCCCGGCACCTTGGCCAGGAGAAGCCGAAGTCTATGGCAGCCCTCACGACACTCATGACCCGCTTTTGCGCGGGCGAGGATAGCTGGCTGGCTCGCAGCAACAACACATCAAGAAGTCATGGCAATTCAGATGCCAAAGATAGTAACAGTAGACCACGTCGCAACCGACACAAGCGCCGCAACAACGGTGACAACGCCGAAGACACGGCAGTTAATGCCAGATTCAGTGGCTCTAAATCCGGTCCGCGGAAGAATCTGTTCAAACGAAGCAATCCGGGCCCGTCCAGTTTGGACCGCATACTCGATCGCTCGTGTCAAATTCACGGCACCCCCGATAAGCCAGCCAATCACACCAACAGAGAATGCTGGGTGTTCAAGCAGGCCGGCAAGTTGAATACCGAAAACAAGGAAAAGGGGCTGCATAGCGACGATGAGGATGAGTCCCGGCCGCCGTACACAGGAGGACAGAATAAATTTCCTCCCCAAGTGAAAACGGTGAACATGATATACGCAACCCATATTCCCAAGAGGGAACGGAAGCGTGCACTAAGGGACGTCTACGAGATGGAGCCAGTCGCCCCAAAGTTCAACCCATGGTCTTCCTGTCCGATCACTTTCGATCGTAGGGACCACCCCACTAGTATCCGTCATGGCGGTTCTGCCGCGTTGGTCCTTGATCCTATCATTGACGGATTTCACCTCACCCGACTCCTCATGGATGGCGGCAGCAGCCTGAACCTGCTTTATCAGGATACAGTGCGCAAAATGGGTATAGACCCCTCGAGGATCAAACCCACTAAAACCACCTTTAAAGGTGTCATCCCAGGTGTAGAGGCCCGCTGCACGGGCTCAATCACACTGGAAGTGGTCTTCGGATCTCCGGACAACTTCCGAAGCGAGGAGTTAATCTTCGATATCGTCCCGTTCCGCAGTGGCTATCACACACTGCTCGGATGAACCGCATTTGCCAGATTCAATGCGGTACCGCATTATGCATACCTCAAGCTCAAAATGTCAGGACCTCGTGGGGTTATAACATTCAATGGAAACACAGAACGCTCGCTCCGCACGGAAGAGCACACTGCGGCCCTCGCAGCAGAGGCACAAAGCAGCCTTTCAAGGCAAACCGCCAATTCGGCGATAAAGACCCCGGACACCATCAAGCGAGTCCAGAGTAACCTACAGCAGGATCGCCTGGCACGTTCAGAGCTCGCCTAGAAATTCGGCATCCGTCCTAGTCCCGGTCAAGCAACGAAATCTGTGCCGTGCGTACATAATTACGCACTAAAAATACCATGGGCATAGGCGGAGGCACGGCCAGGACATGTCCCACAATGCGGTTCAACCGCCCCAGGGGCTGTATACCTTTACCATTTTCTCTCTTTCAGGACCTTACTCTCTAGAAACCCTTTTCGGCAGTCTGATTGCTAGACGCATTACGGGAAGGAAACACCAAGGAGGCAAGAAGCTACGAGGTACAAGGGAATCCCCAGGTGGTATCTGATAACGATCGAAATACCTGTTTTAAATACCCATACGCAGCTTGCCCTTGGATAGGACATGTCAAATAGTCCTATTTTTTGCTTATTGCACTACTTGTATCAGTACGCTTCGACATATTATTCAATAAGAATGCATAGCGTTAGTCTATTATTGCATTACCCTTTCTTCTTTTTTTCTCTCTTGTCTGCTTATTTACGACAAATTGCACCCATACATTCTGGTACGACTAGTACGCCAGGGGCTTCCGTATACCCCATAAAATGGCGTGAAAAGTCCGAACACTTTTGACAGTGCGGCACCCCAAACTTATAGCATTATATGCATCAGCTCTGAATCATGTCTTTGCTCAATAGTTGGGTTTTCCCGGCTCCCATGTTTTGGTACCTTACGTTCCTCAATATCGGCTAAGGTAGCACTGGGAGAACTACTACGATTGTGTCCCGGTTCTTCCGAACAAGCACCTCAGTAGAGAAAGCCAAAAAATGACTGTCATGATAAGGCGAGAGCTGGTCGCTGTTCGAGAGGTCTCAAGTCCTTAAAGACCTTTTCCACTTCGGGCGAGGAGTCGGCCTTGCCCGACTTAGGAGTATATAGCGCCCCAAATTCGGCCTTCCGAATACTAGGGGCTTTGCCAAAATTTAAAATTGTAGACTTCGATGGCTAAGTGAGAGTGATAAAGCCTTATAGTCCAATTGCCTGGTTCGTTGCGCTAAACACCTCCTTCGAAGGACCCAAAATTGGGATAAAGAGTGCTCAGATTTATCCCGAACACCTCAGTACTAGTTACATGGGGGTAGAAGCCGACGACTGGCCAACTCTCAGATTTTATAAACGGCCGCACAGAAGGTAATATTTTAAATTCAGAGTGTTGCATAGCGCAGATGAACTCGTTTCATAGTACAGGATCACATGAAGTACATTTATTCAAATATTACATCCTTAGCACATTCCTCCGCCACAAGGCGAGCACCCTTCAGGACACTTTCATAATACTTTTCGGGGAGGCGATGCTCCTTGCCTTCCGGCGGCCCCTCCCTCACAAGCTTTTCGGCGTCCAACTTCGCCCAATGCACCTTCGCCCGGGAAAAAGCCCTGCGCGCACCCTCGATGCAGACGGACCGCTTTATGACTTCAAGCCGTGGGCAGGCATTTACAGGCCGCCTCACCAGACCGAAGTAGGTATCAGGCAGGGGCTCACTAGGCCACATCCGGACTATAAGACCCTTCATGGCCTGTTCGGCCGCCTTGTGGAGCTCGACCAGTTGCTTCAGCTGGTCGCTCAAGGGCATCGGGTGTTCGGTCCCAGTATACTGAGACCAGAGCAACTTCTCCATCGAGCACCCCTCCTCAGCCCGGTAGAACTCCGCAGCATCCGACACACTGCGGGGTAGATCTACGAACGCTCCTGGAGAGCTCCGAACTCGGGGCCTTTTGGGCTTCGGCCTTGGCATGTTGTGCGCTTTCGAGAGCCTTCGCAAGCTCGGACCCTTGCCTCTTAGAGTCACGCTCCAAGGACTCATGCTTTTCGGCGAGAGCCTGAAGCTCTTGCTGCACCTCGCCTACTCGGGCTTCTTGATTTTCTCGCTCCATGCGCTCCTTGGCCGCTTTGTCTTCGGCCTCGGATAGAGCCTTCTTCAGGGCTGCCACTTCAGTCGTGGCCCCTAAAGCAAAATTCATGACGATCCTGTTATTCAACACCCACATTTTCCTTTATCAATATACAGACGGGGTGTCACTTACCTTTGTTCTCTTCGAGCTGCCTCTTGGTAAGGTTGAGCTTTTCCTTGGACTGCTCAAGGTCCCGCTTCAGTACGGAGACCTCCGCAGTACGTGCGGCAGCGGCCAGCAGTGAAGCCTGCGTATGCACATAGACATATTCTGATTAGACTCCTGTGATTATTATTTGATCCTCTATTCGGCCTTTCTTCGTGAAACGCCAAACAGAGCATCAGGGGCTACTGTCTAGGCTGTAACATTTTCTTATAGTTTGATTACTTACCTCAAAGCCTGTTAGGAGGCTGGCACAGGCTTCAGTCAGTCCGCTCTTGGCAGACTGAACCTTCTTGACCACCGCACTCATGATAGTGCAGTGCTCTTCATCAATGGAAGCGCCGCGAAGCGCTTCCAGCAAGTTGTCTGATGCCTCTGGTTGGACAGAGGTCATCGGCACAGAGACGGCTCGCCCCCCTTAGTGAGGGGTCGCCTGACAGAGTCCAGAACCACTGGAGGTTCCGGTACAGTATTCGGCTGGGGGCCAAGCTTGCTGCCCCCGCCAGTGGGGCCCATGGGAGTCTTGCTCCCCACGCGCCCAGTGTCTGGAATGTCGCCTTGGGGCGCTTCCGGGACTGTCTGCCCTTGGTTCAGCCCCCTTTGAGACAACACCTCGGCGTCGTCCGTAGGGTGGGGGGTGGAGACGGTCGGGAGTGAATCGCTGTTCATATCCGACAGGCCCAGAGAATCATCCGACGAAGATATGTCGATGTGGGCTCAGGATGGGCGGTGTGATCATGTTCGGCATGATAAGAAGCAACAAAACGAAACATACCAAAATTACTATGATATCCGGATACTTACGACTTCGCCAGGGGCTTATCCCTGGGCAGCCACTCATCGCCGCTGTAGGCGGCGGTTGTGGAGTTGTCCGAAAGGAGGGTCCTTCCCTTCTTGGACCCTTCGGCCGCCCCGACCGGGGCGGCCTTCCTTTTCTTGTCTCCCCCGGCTGGGGGGGGGGGAGAACTTTCCTCTTCCTCCTCCTCGTTTTCGTGGGAGGAGTGCGCCTCGGTGTTTTCGGACGATGAGTCCGATATAACCTTGCGCCGGAGACCCTTCCTGGTCCCCGTGGCCTTCTTTTTGGCCTTCTTCTCCGGCACCTCATAAGGTGCCGGAACAAGCATCTCCATTAGGAGAGCATCTGCTGGATCTTCGGGCAGGGGAGCCGGACAATCGATCTGCTCCGCTGTCGCTACCCACTCCTGTTAAATGGCGTGGAGGCTTAGATCCCGCGCCTGGTTATACTGGGGAAAAGAGCATCTTATGAGATGTAAAAGACTTACCGGATTGGCAGGGCGCTTTGCGCTAAGTCCACGGTCCTCGGTGAGGGGAGGAGGTACCTCGGCGCCTTTGAACAACACCTTCCAGACGTACTTGTGCGTCGTGTCGAAGAGCTCTCCCAGCGTCTAGTGCTCGGCTGGGTCGAACTCCCACAAATTGAATGCCTGTCTTTGACACGGGAGGATCCGGCAGAAGAGCATGACTTGGACCATGTTGACGAGCTTGATTTTCTTGCTCATCATGTTTTTGATGCATGTCTGGAGTCCGGTCAGCTCTACCGGGGAACCCCAGGACAAGCCCTTCTCTTTCCAGGAGGTGAGCCGCATGGGGATTCCGGATCAAAATTCGGGGGCCGCCACCCAGTTGGTGTCGCGCGGCTCGGTGATGTAGAACCACCCCGATTGCCACCCCTCTATGGTCTCCACATAGGAGCCTTCGAGCCAGGTGACGTTGGGCATTTTGCCCATCATGGCGCCTCCGCACTCCGCTTGCTGGCCGACCACCACCTTCGGTTTAACATTGAAGGTCTTCAGCCACAGGCCGAAGTGGGGCTTGATGTTTAGGAAGGCCTCGCACACGACGATAAACGCCGAGATGTTGAGGATGAAATTGGGGGCCAGATCGTGAAAGTCCAGCCCGTAGTAGAACATGAGCCCGCGGACAAACGGGTGAAGGGGAAGTCCCAGTCCGTGGACGAAGTGGGTAAGGAAAACCACCCTCTCATGGGGTTCTGGAGTAGGGATGATCTGCCCCGCATCTGGCAGCCGGTGTGCGATATCCGCGGCCAGATATCCGGCTCCCCTTAGCTTTGTGATGTTCTCCTCCGTAACGGAGGAGACCATCCACTTGCCTCCCGCTCCGGACATGCTTGGAGTGGTTTGAGGGGAAAACGCGAACTTGGGTGCTGGATCTCGAGTGCGCAAGAATGGATGAGCAAGGAGGAAAAAGGCGTGGGTGAAAAGGGTGAATCCTTGTCCCTTTATAAGGGCGGAAGAAGCTATGCACCTCCCCACCTACCTGGTAAACTCGCTTATTCCCCAAGCGCCGTAATTGATGGCGCGGTTGGGTTACCCACACCCGTATTGATGAGAATCCCGTGATAAGGGGACACGATCTCTGCTTCGACAAGACGTGCCAAGAAAACCGCATCGCGATATGTGTAGTGGCTGGTTGTGAAAAATGGTTCGAATAATGACCGGGCCGTGGTGTGATGTCATACTGCAGAATGTGTCAGCAGATTAGATTTGTGGAAATATTATTCTCTCTACGGTGGTATGTCGAATTTGTTTTGCAGAGCCGGTCACTATCCTCGTGTTCAAAATCTTCTATGGAGTATTCGGAGGAGGAACCCGCCTTGCAATGCCGAAGACAATCTGCGCGTCGGACTCATCATCATTGAAGCCTGGTTCAGGGGCTACTGATGGAGTCCTGGATTAGGGGGTCCTCGGACAGCCGGACTATATCCTTTGGCCGGACTGTTGGACTATGAAGATACAAGATTGAAGACTTCGACCCGTGTCCGGATGGGACTCTCCTTGGCGTGGAAGGCAAGCTTGGCAATACGGATATGTAGATCTCCCCCCTTTGTAACCGACTCTATGTAACCCTAGCCCCCTCCGGTGTCTATATAAACCGGAGGGTTTAGTCCGTAGGACAAGAACAATCATACCATAGGCTAGCTTCTAGGGTTTAGCCTCTACAATCTCGTGGTAGATCAACTCTTGTAATACTCATATCATCAAGATCAATCAAGCAGGAAGTAGGGTATTACCTCCATCGAGAGGGCCCGAACCTGGGTAAACATCGTGTCCCCCGCCTCTTGTTACCATCCTCCTGAGACACACAGTTCGGGACCCCCTACCCGAGATCCGCTGGTTTTGACACAAACACCCGCGCCAGCTTAAAGTCGATCCAGCTCTAGGGGGCGGACTGTCTGGGCAAAATGGGGCCGGACTGTCAGGCCATCTACCTGAGTAATTAGGCCAAACGGCCTTGTATCTCTCACCCCCACTTAACCCTTTGTCCCCTACCTATATAAAGAGTACCCATGGTTAGATCTAGAGTTAGCAAAGTATGGACTAAAACTTCAGGGAGGTTTGTTGTATCTGTTCTCCCCTAGTGGGATCAAGACCTCCTCTAGTGGATAAAATCCAATGGATTTCAGGACATTCTTTGGGAGAGATTCCTCTAGGAATTCATGACCTCCATCTCTCCTAGATATTTAGCAAATAATATATCTCAAGGAATCCTTTTCCTTTGGATTAGGTGGTGAACCACCATTTAGTTACTTATCTCCCTTTGTTTGTTTGTGCATCCAAGAGGTTCCTTATGTATTGATTTTATGTTATGATTGGATTTGGTAGTGAATCTTGTTCACGAATGATCTCCTCTTGTCATTCCCCTTATTTTCCCTTGTATTCACTACCAAAAAGACATATATGTGATGATACTCTATTTTCATGGAAAGTTCCATTCTCTGTAAACATTGTACATCTGCTATAGTTTTAAGATAGAATCAGAATAGTCATACATGTGTGTCGTTGATGCGTTTTGTTACAATAGTCGCTTTTTCATCATGGAAATGTGCTCTTCCATCAAACAAAATGATGTGACATGGGAGTGATTTCAGTCACGCGCCAGCTACAGTGTCATCGCCATTAGTGTGTTGTTAGTCAACACATCTTCCTAACCACCACAGAAGTGTCGGCACAACGAAGTCATCCTAGAATTTAGTAGGGCAATCACTAGTAGGAAAAATCCTAGTAGCAGTGTTGGCGGTGAAAAATATTGTCAGATCCCTTGGTAGGGGTCCAAGCGCAGCTGGACGTCTTAGATCTGAGGTCGCACAAAGGTTTTACCTAGGTTCGGGCCTCCGTAGAGTAATACCCTTCATCCTTCTTGCTTTTGCTATTCATGGTGGAGGGATACCTCATGCGAGTGGTTACAATGGTGTATGAGGTTGCTACCGAGAATTGCTATCTGCAATGAGATGATCTAGAGGGTTCCCTGACCTTCCCTTATATAGGCAGGGAGGTCTAGGGTTTACATATGAGGGTAGATATTATCACCATCGCCCTTGTCTTGGAGATCAAGGAGATCTTTGAGACCCCCTTAGGGTTCCTCATTTCCCTAAGCCTTGCGGGCCCCTGATAGACATCGAGGTCATGCTTCCTTGAGAGAGCAACCCCCGATGCAGGACACCGTCAGTAGCCCCCAGCATGGTGGGGGTTGTAAGGGAGGTCCTTGAGATCTTCGGCGGGCTCCGATACCCCTTTGAGACATTGGCCCTCTTTCATGAGTAGGCTGGATATGGGACTGGGGTGACCACGCTGTACCGTGGGAGGTTGTGCGCCTAATCGATGCTCCAGCTCAGAGCAAGATTGAGCATTACCAGCAAGGCACTTGAAACGTATCCTGAAAACCTCAGGGGATAGTAGTGATGTTGTCGCAACTTTTGCGCCGCCCCCTGGAAAAAAAGAGATCACCAAAGGGAAATACACTTATCTTTTTGGTGAGGTCCAGCGCTTTGGTTTGAACGGCTATAAGAGGAGGGAAAAATAGTGGGGTTTTAGTTTCACACCGCCTCTACTCATTTTGACTCGTTCCTCGGCTGCCAGCGGATACGTCCATTTTGCATCAAGTTTTCCTACTGTTATTTATGATGTTTTTATGCATAATAATGCTTTTTGGAGTAATTCTAATGCCTTTTCTCTAATAACATGCAAGGTACACACAAAGAGGGAGAATTCCGGCAGCTAGAAATATGGACCTGGAAAAGCTACGTCAGGCTACCTATTCTGCAAAATTCCAAACAAGTTGAAACTTTACGGAGAATTTTTATGGAATATATGAAGAATATTGGAGCAAATAAGTACTAGAGGGGGCCACCCTGGTGAGGACAAGACACCAGGGCGCGCCTCGGTTGTGCTCACCCAAGCCAACCTCCGGTGACCATCTTCTAGTATATAGGTCATTTTGACCTAGAAAAATAAGGAGAGGACTTTCGGGACGGAGCGCCACCATCTCGAGGCGGAACTTGGGCAGGAGCACTTTTGCCCTCCGGCGAAGAGATTCCGCCGTTGGAACTTCCCTCCCGGATGGGAAAATCGTCGTCATCATCATCACCAACAACTCTCCCATCTTGGGGAGGGCAATCTCCATCAACATCTTCAACAACACCATCTCATCTCAAACCCTAGTTCGTCTCTTGTGTTCAATCTTGTTACCGGAACTATAGATTGGTGCTTGTGGGTGACTAGTAGTGTTGATTACATCTTGTAGTTGATTACTATATGGTTTACTTGGTGGAAGATTGTATGTTCACATCCAATATGCTATTTAATACCCCTCTGATCTTGAGCATGATATTATTTGTGAGTAGTTACTTTTGTTCTTGAGGTCACAGGACAAATCATGTTGCAAGTAATCATGTGAACTTGATATGTGTTTGATATTTTGATAGTATGTATGTTATGATTCCCTTAGTGGTGTCATGTGAACGTCGACTACATGATGCTTCACCATATTTGGGCATAAGGGAAAGCATTGTGTAGTGGTTAATAGATGATGGGTTGCAAGAGTGACAGAAGCTTAAACCCTAGTTTATGCGCTATTCCGTAAGGGACCGATTGGATCCAAAAGTTTAATGCTATGTTTAGAATTTATTCTTAATACTTTTCTCGTAGTTGCGGATGCTTGCGAGGGGGTTAATCATAAGTAGGAGGTTTGTTCAAGTAAGAACATCACCTAAGCACCGGTCCACCCACATATCAAATTATCAAAGTAGAGAACATGAATCGAATCAGCATGATGAAAGTGACTAGATGAAATTCCCATGCACCCTCAAGAACGCTTTGCTTACTATAAGAGATCGTTTTGGCCTGTCACTTGCCTCAAAAAGATTGGGCTATCTTGCTGCACTTTTGTTACTATTATCGTTACTTGCTCGTTACAAATTATCTTGCTATCAAACTACTCTATTACTTACAATTTCAGCACTTGTACACATTACCTTGATGAAAATCACTTGTTTTCCTTCTGCTCCTCGTTGGGTTCGACACTCTTACTTACCGAAAAGAGCTACAATTGATCCCATATACTTGTGGGTCATAAAGGCTATTTTCTGGTGTCGTTGCCAGGGAGTTAAGCGCCTTTAGTAAGTGGAATTTGGTAAGGAACATTTATATAGTGTTGGGGACATAACTACTGGGTCTGAACCGCCCAGGAGGGGCCGGGTCATACCACTGGCGATTTATCAATGAAGATGGCGGATCATACAAGCTCGTTGATGGCCCAAGACCCAGAGGCGACTTGAGGCCCAAGAGGATGAATCGCAATATGTGTATGACTTGTTTTGTAAGGCAAGCGTAGTTAGTCACCGAGCCGTACACGTTGTGTATGAGCCGGCCGGGACTCCGTGAGCCGCCGGGCGTCAACCTGTGTATATAAAGGGACGACCCGGCGGCGGTTTAGGGCAAGAAAACAAGAGATTGAGAACTAGGTCATGCGTATTCGCTCCCTAGTAATCGAAACCAAAGGAATACCAACTCAAACTGGATTAGGCCTTTACCTTCACCGCAAGGGGCTGAACCAGTATAAACTCTCTGTGTCCTTTTTCCCGATTAACCCCTTTAAACTAACCTAGTTGCGATGGCTCCACGACTAAGTCCTTCCGCTAGGACATCTGCCATGACAATTCCACGACAGTTGACGCCCACCGTGGGGCTGGCTCACGGTGGTTTCGAGTTCTTAAAGCGCGGCTTCGAAGGGATGAAGGGATACGCTATGGGCCGGATGACCAAGAGTCGTCGCTGCAAGCTCTACATCGACGATGCAGGCTGGGGTCCCGAGGCCGGCTCAATTAAGTATCGGTACCGGGTCCCCTTCGGCGGAATCCACGTCTTCATCGGCAAGATCGGCGAACCGGGCCCTGATACAGACACCTGCATCGACATCATCGAGATGGCTCAGCGTGCACGACCTGCCCGGGTTCAACCCGCCATGAAGCATGCCTTTGTTGGTTTCATCCATGGTGCGGAAGGATCTGTGTATGGTGGTGAGATGGCTATCTACTCTGATGGTGAGTCATCAACCGGCGAGACTAATTCAATGTATCAATTGCAAGACGGCTGGCTTGGAGGGTGTTCCGATGGTGATAGTATTCCGGACCCCTATGAGTCGCCGAACAGGGTCGCGATCTTCGTGGCCGGTACACAGCCGGCACTTGGTTCAACAACCGCCGCGGCTATGACCTCCAGCTCAACTGCTGCGGCGGCGGCTAGTGCTAGCAGCTTTGGGCGCCCGCCGGCTCAAGTTCTCACAGAATTGTTGGAAGCTTTGATGACTTTAATGGGGGTGGAGGTAACCCCGGACACTCAAGAACAGCATAAGGTTGATGTGGTGAAGTTGCGAGATGAGATCGCTCAAGCCAAGGAAGAACTGGCGGTTAAGAACGCTAGGATGGCTACGGAGCGGGCTGCTTTGGACGCCCAGGCACAACGGATTCAGGCAGATTCCTTCCGGCTCACAATGGATCAGAATGCTTCAAATGAGATCATGAGGAGGAGGCAACAAAGTTGTTTACCCCCGGTTTATGAGGCGAGGAACCTCTTTAGCTCGCCTGGAGCAGGAACCAGCGACCCGCCGGCGGTGCACCGGGCGGTCGAAGCACCTGTGACTGGAGCGCCGGTTCAGCCACGTGCGATGGACCCGCCTCTCTTGAATAATACTCCGTCTCAACATGTTCCGACACCTCCAGGTCATTATTCTAACCCTTTGGATAATATGATTGATGCGACAACGCGATTGGCGGCTCTACCAGTTGAAGGCGAGTCTCCGGCTGCGATAGAGACACGGAGGGCTAGAGAACTTCTTCAAACGGCGCTGGACTAGTAGGCAGCATATTCGTACAGTCGTGAAAGGATTCACTCAACCCCTCGGCCAAGCTGGAGTTATAGCCGGCATATTGACTCGCCAGTAGCTTCAAGTAGTGAGCAGCACCGTAACCAACAGTACACGGTGGTCTTGATGCTCAGACCTTGGTGGATCAGGGCAGAGCGTCATGAGGCTGAGCAGGCGGCTCAGCTGGCGGCTCAACAACAGTCTCCAGTTTATACATCGGCATCAGTGGAAGCAGGAGTGACCTCCCGTACGTTGGGTGTGCCATGTTTAGTGTCGGCTCTACGCAATGAGCGTTTGCCTAAGGATTTCAAGGGTCCTCGCAAGGTTCCTAATTACACGGCGGATCAGCCCCCTGAGGCTTGGATCGAGAGTTATGAGATGGCCATGGAGATGCTGGATGTTAGTGATGCTGCGTGTGCCAAGTATTTTACCGTGATGTTGGATGGACCGGCTCGTACTTGGTTGAAGGGGCTTCCCGCAAATTCCATTAGATCATGGGCAGAGTTGAAAGCTCGTTTTATCCAAAATTTCAAAGACACATGCAAGCAGCCTGTGTCGATCTTGGATTTGGATTCTTGTGTTCAAGGTGAGGGAGAGTCGACAACCAATTGGGTGCGTCGGATCTCAGCTGTTATACATTCTTCGGATAGTATCAATGCCGGCTCAGCAGCCCTGATGTTGGAGAAGAATTGTCGTTTCCTCCCGTTGAAGCAGAAGCTGGGGCGGCTTAAACGTCACTGCAATGACATGGGGGAGCTAATGGCGGCTCTCGTGAAGTATCACTGGTACGCGTCGGTCCTAAACAAACGGTTTTTAACCCCTTTCCGCGACGGCATTTTGAACCGTCGCCAAGTGAGTGTGTGCGATAGGGTGTCCTTCCCACACGACCCAGAAATCGTCAGGGATAGGCCCTCCTGTGTCCCAGGCTGGGGCCGTGTGCAATCGGGCGAGGCATCGAAACCCAATCATTTCCGTCGGTATGTACGTCCCACATGGTAATCCGAGAAAATCATTTCCGTAGGTATGTACATCCCACATGGTAATCAGAGAAAATCATTTCCGTAGGTATGTACATCCCACATGGTGAATCCCAGAAAAAACATTTCCGTTCATATGTATATCACACACAGTCAATCCAAGGAATACGTTTCTGTTCTTATGTACATCCCACACAGTCAATCCAGGGAAAATGTTTCCGTTCGAATGTACACCCCACATGGTTTTATGTTAGCTCATGTGTGAAAGGTGTAACTATCACACACGCTCTGCCTTGGTTAACTGTTTGCTTTCATTAACTACATCACACATGATTTGATGTAGAAAACTTTGTGGCATTGGGCTATCCATCACAAGCGCTTTTACTGCCAGAACCGTTTGCAAAGTTCCATGACCGTTTGTTCTCTTTTTATTTTTTCCTGTAATTTATTATTCTAATTGGAAATTTTGAAATACAAAACGTGCAATTCAAATTCTCAATGTGCTAAATAACACGAGCATGGTTTTCCAGACCGTTCGTGTGCACCTTTTCATGCACCGATTGTTCGAATTTGAATTATGTCCATTAATGCCTAGAAAATGCACATAATCCCCTCAATATGGTAAATGAGCCCGGAAAAATGTCAAATTTGAACACGTTGCATTTGAGGCGGTATGTTGATCATTGGAAAAAAACTGAATGACAAACTAGGACAGAAATTAGGATTCCCCTTCAATCTTGGGGATTTTCCCTCTCGAAAGCATGGAACTTCCTCGGTGATGGTTCAATTTATGAAGGGCGTGCATGATGACATACGCCAAACCTTCTCAAACTTTTACCAGGGCATGGTGAGGTCATACCATGGCACCATGCCAGGCGTCATGTTTTTAAGCATTTATTTCATTTTTTCTATAGTTGAAAACCCAACAAACAAACATTTGTGGTTGACTATTGCCACACATTTCAATGAAATATCTATCCATTATTCCTTGTGAAAGGCATGGCAATTTACTAAATGGCACGAGCATGGTTTTCTAGGCCATTCTTGTGGACCCTTTCATGCATCGATTGTTTGAACTTGAATTATGTGCATTAATGCCTAGGAAATGCACATAATCCCCTAAATATGGCAAATGAACCCGGAAAAGTGCCAAATTTGAACACGATGATTTGCAGGTTGTATGTTCATCATAGAAAAAACTCGTGGACAAAGGACAAAGGAAATTTGGATCCCCCTTCAATCTTGGTGATTTCCCGCTCGAAACCATGAAACTACCTCGGATGATTGTTCGTTTTATGAAAGGTGCGCATGACGACATTTTTACCAGGGCACAGTGAGGTCATACCATGGCACCACACCAGGCATCATGTTTTTCCAAGCATGTATTTCATTTTTGTATAGTTGTTAACCCAGTAAACATCTGCCCATTCCTTGGAAAAGGCATGAGAATGTACTAAATAGCACAAGCATGGTTTTCCAGACCGTTCTTATGCACCTTTTCATGCACCGATTGTTCGAATTTGAATTATGTGCATAATTAATGCCTAAAAATGCACACAATCCCCTAAATATGGTAAATGAGTTCGGAAAAATGTCAAATTTTAACACGTTTCATTTGAGGCGGTATGTTGATCGTTGGAAAAAAACTGAATGACAGAGTAGGACGGAAATTTGGATTCCCCTTCAATCTTGGTGATTTCCCTCTCGAAAGCATTGAACTTCCTCGGTGATGGTTTGATTTATGAAGGGCGTGCGTGCCGACATAAATCAAACCTTCTCAGCTTTTAACCAGGGCATGGTGAGGCAATACCATGGCACCGTGCCAGCCGTCATGTTTTTCAAGCACATGTTTCATTGTTCTATAGTTGATAACCCAGTAAATGTCGCGTTTGTGGTTGACTATTGCCACGCGTTCCATTGAAATCTCTCCACATTCCTTGTAAAAGGCTTGAGAAATTACCCAATACCACGAGTATGTTTTTTCAAGACCGTTCTTGTGCACCCTTTCATGCACCGATTGTTTGAATTTTAGTTACGTGCATTAATGCCTATAAAATGCACATAATCCCCTAAATATTGTAAATGAACCCAGAAAAGTGTCAAATTTGAACACGGTGATTAGCGGGGTTTATGTTCATCATAGAAAAAAAACTCATGGATGAAGGACAAAGGAAATTTGGATTCCCATTAAATCTCAGTGATTTACTATCGCACACGATTCACCTCCGTCGCCTCTGCGAACCATGTGTGTTTACTCACACATGCAAAAGGAAAAGAAAACCCTTGCCCACTTCGTCCCCACTCACTCGCCGCGGACTCCCCCGCAACTCTGCACCCTAAGCTCGACGGCTGTTGGCGGCGGGCGTAGGTCGCGCTCCAAACGGCACCGGATTTCCCCTCCACTGCTTTCCGCCGCCTATTTGCACCGACATTGTAGACTATGGTCGTCTGGGTTTTCTGCGGGATTGGGCCAGGGATTTTATTCACTCATCTCTTATCGCAGTCCGTCCGTCGTTGTTAATCAACCGGTGAAAATCATCGTGGAATCATTTTTGTTCTAGCTGATTCGTGGGTGTTTATTCATGTGTGCACAGTGCGAGCACAAATCGGGCAACTTTGGTCGTGGCTAGTCAGAAACGAAGTTCTATCTCACCATTCCGGTTGACTTCAGGGAGCGCTCGGTATGTTCAATCTCAACCTACCACGGTCGGCATGGCCTAAATTTGTGAACATATACCGTCTGTTGCTACATTATCTCTATATTGCATCAAATCTTTGTTACATTATCTATTTTTAATTCTATATTTTTGTACTTTTCTTGCACCTATATATGGATATGTTTTATCAGTTACTCCCATATTTGCATCTTGCTCGGTTATTTCAATATATCTAATTTACGATCTTAATTTTCATTTCAAGCAGTACATCCCTTGCTTTGCAAGAACAGGAGTAGAAGGAAATCTTGGGCTTTACTTTGCTGACGACTCCCAAGATGTCATATTGACAACGCAACATGGATTTACAATGACGGTTAGCGTAAAACTTGATAAAGATGGTCACTCCTATTTTAATGCGGACATTTGGAGAAAAATGTCTAAGTGTTATGAACTGAAAGCTGGCAATAAAATTCTAGTGCGTGCACCACAGCCTGGTCTAATTAACATGGATGTTTACTTCCCCAACATCATCAGCCGATCAAAGTCTGATTAAGGTTAGTGTCCTTTCAACTTTCTCCATGCTGTCATATTACTATTTAAGCAACAAATTGATCACTATTTAAGCAACAAATTGTGATGTCATATTCTGACTCCGTTCCTAGGCAGTAACAAATTCTGTTTACCAATTTATGCGCACTATATATTGTTCTGCCATGTTCTGAATAAATAATACCTTTCCACCTTTTAACCAGGATATGTTGGATGCATAGTGAACGATCTGTATGTTACTAAGCATACCAAAATTCACTAGAAGGACTTGAAGCATGTCATAAACTTTGTTGATAATCCGACAAAGATAGCACAGTGTATGAACGCTGGATTTTGGATGGGATTAATTAGACCTATGGTGCACACACTGAACAAGACCAATTGTGTGCACAAAGCGCTGGTAAAAAGTCTTATTTTAATGTTGATGCTCATAAACTATATAGATCTTCAACGATATGTTACAATTGTTTTTTATTCTACATGTCAACAGAAATTGCCCCCTGTAGCAGTTCCTGGATCCATTTCTCGGCGTGGTCGAATTACACTTGTGCCTGCTAATAACGCCAAAGTGATTGCAAGGTACTGCATTTCCCGCAAAAATGGAACCATTCAAATTAACAAGTTCTTGCATCTCATGGCAATGCATCCATATTGGAAGATTGGAGACACTATTCTACTCCTGCTCTACCAAGGCACAGGAGGGCTCTTCCTTTTCATTGACGAGATGTCGAGTCGCCGTGATCAAGCTGCTTCCAGTGGATAGTTGTGGTTGTTGGCCCTCAGCCTCTTAAAATGTGCTAGCTGTTACTATATATGTTAAGTATGTAGATATGGACCATATGGTTGTTGGCCCTTAGCCTCTTAAAATGTGATAGTTGTTACTATGTTAAGTATGTATATATGGACCATATGGTTGTCAAAACTGTGTTACGAAGATCCTCCTTTTGTCGAATAGTGTAACCACTATATATATGTTACTCAAATGCTGTTACCCAAGTTCATAAATTTTCATGGAAAGTATTAGTATCGTACACAGTTCATTGAGTTTAAGCGTGTGCCCGATGTGCAGAAGGCATTTGCATATTAACTGTCCATATTACAAATTCACACACATGTTCACATAAGGAAACACTACAAAAAAGACACATCCGTGACATTTTGGGCTGAATGAATTTTTTTTTCTGTCGTACTTATGACACTTCTATGACGATAATTGTGACAAAACCCGGTATCATCATAGATGCGGTGGGGTCCTACTTCTATGACAAAAAATCATGACAGAAAATGGGCTTTTCGTCCTGGGCGGGCCGGAGACGCAGCTGCATGACATTCTTTGGGCCGTCCATGACGGAAAAAACCGTGGTAGAAGCGAGGGCGTGGAAAATATCGAGGAGTTCCCGGTTACGGTGGCTGGTCGGGGGCCGAGCGATGCGCGTTTCTCTCGTACGTATGTGCGTGTGTGCGAGGCGTTCTGCTCTAACTTAACCCGAGCGAGGCGTTGGGCTCTAACTGAACCCGAGCGATTGCACTACAGGCTACGCGTTACTGAACCCGAGCGATCGATTGATCCCTTGCTGTTAACTGAACCCGATCGAGCGATTCCTTCGCTACTGCTGCTAACTGAAGCCGATCGATGCTGCCTCTGGATGAACTGTGAGCGTTGTTGGGGGGTTTGGATGAACAGTTCCCGGTGGGGGTTGGATGAACAAGACCCCGTGGTAGTAGAGGCCGTTGCCGCTGGATGAACAGTACCCTGATCGATCGAGCCGGTGGATGAACAGGACCCCGTGGAGGGCTGGATGAACAGGACCCCGTGGAGGGCTGGTTGAACAGTAGCCGGTGGAGGGCTGGTTGAATAGTAGCCGGTGGAGGGTTGGATGAACAGTAGCTCGTGGAGGGGTGGTTGAACAGGACCCCTGTGGAGAGGGCTGGTTGAACAGTAGCCGGTGGAGGAGCACGCGGTGGAGGCTGGATGAACCGGAGCCCGTGGATGAACTGTCGCAGGTGGAGGCTTGAGGAGGTCGACGGTGGATGAACAGGAGCCCGTGGAGGCTGGAGGAGGTCGACGGTGGAGATCAACAGTATCCTGTGGAGTCCCGTTTTGCGGTACGCCACACCCCACCCGATGAACAGGACCCCCGTTTCGACCGTAGCGCTCCAACACAAGTCCGTTTCCTCCGTTTTGCGGTACGCCACACCCCTCCCGATCAATATGACCCCATTTTGACCGTAGGAGGTCCGTTTCCTCCATTTTGCGGTATGCCAGAGCCCTCCTGATGAACAGGATCCCATTTCCACCGTGGCCAGTCGAACACAAGGCCGTTTCCTCCGTTCTGCGGTACGCCAGGCCTTATTTCCATCGCCTGTTCCATCCAAGCCGGTTGGATCCCTATGAACAGCCCGCGTTCCGTTGTCTCCCGATGAACACGACGCATTCCGTTGCCTCCCCATGAACACGACGACGACGCAGTTTCTCCGTTCCGACCCAGCCACAGCCATGTACACGAGCCCTAGTCGTACGTATGCGCGAGTAGGCGTTTGAGACCCCGCCTGTATGTACGTACGTGGCCGTATTTACTTTCTTGCACCCTAGTCGCTGTACGTACGTGTACATGCTACGTGCACGCCTGTACTACCACACGTGCGCGCCTCTACTACCACACATGCGCGCCTCTACTACCACATGTGCCCTTCCTTACACGGCCACGGTTCATCGCTGCAGCCTACAGACAGACCGATCGACCAGTATGTATGTACACGTTCGTGACCAGAATGACAATGCTGCGTACGCTTCGACCGGGTGGGTCCCGACTATCAGGCACTTCCTTGTGTGCGAAGATGTAGCTGGTGGGTCCCAGCAGTCAGGGGGGCAAATCATTTTTTTGCCCGTAATATGGACGCACTTCCTTGCGTGCGAGGGTGTAGCTGCTGGGTCCCAGCAGTCAGGGGGGAAACGTTTTTTTTTTCACGAAATACGGTAGCCCGTCCGGCGGGTCCCTGCTGTCAGGTGGAGGAATCATTATTTTGCGCGTACTAAGGATGCATTTCCTTGCTGCGGTCGTGGACCCAGCTGTCATCCTCTCCATGTATAGTACTCTTCCGATGGAAGTCGTTCATTGACCACATTGACCACGCCGCGCCGAGAGCACCAGGGTGGTGGACGACGGCGAGGCCTAGGAAGGGGACGACGCAGAGCCGGGGAAGACGCGGCAGTGGATTCCCATGTGGAGGGGAGTACGTGGGTTGACTGCTTCGGCTGCAGTGTGAGGCTGCCATCGCCAGAGAATAACAGGAGGTGTGGGTGAGTATAGAGGGATGGCATGGCCAGCGGTGGCAGCACAACCGAACACAGGAGGCTGGAGCAGGCGGCACGGCCGACGCTTGTTTGGGTGGCTAAAGCAAGAAGACCAGAGGATGAAGAAGCACTACGGCCGTTGGATGGACATCGTACGGTCACTGGAGCTAGAATCGTTCATATTTACTAAGTTGACAAAGCTCTCCGTCCCCGTCATCTTAGTAGGCTCACAAGTCAGCCGCCCGTATGGTGGGTTCCAGCTAGCACGGCGGTATTCATTTTTTGTGCGTAATAAGGAAGCACTTCCTTGCGTGCGAAGATATAGCTGGTGCGTCCGAGCTGTTAGCGGTGGAACCTTTTTTCGCGAAATATAGAGGCCCTTTCGGTTGGTCCCAGATGTCAGGTGGAGGAATCATTATTTTGCGCGTAATAAGGAGGCATTTCCTTGTGTGGGGCCGTGGACCCAGCTGTCAGCCTCTCCACATACAGTCCATGTCCGATGGATGTCGTTCGTTGACCACGTTGACCATGCCGCGCCGAGAGCACTAGGGCGGTGGACGACGGCGAGGCCTAGGAAGGGGACGACGCGGAGCCGGGGAAGACGCGGTAGTGGATGCCCACGCAGAGAGGGGTACGAGGGTTCACTGGTTCGGCTGCGGTGTGAGGCTACCGTCGCCGCAGAATAACAGGGGGTGTGGGTGAGTAGAGAGATGGCTTGGCCAGCGGTGGGAGTAGTAGGGGCGGTGAGGCCTCTGCGGCAGCACCGTGGGCCACGGGAGGCAGGAGCAGGCGGCACGACCGGTGCTGCTTTGGGCGGCTGGAGCAAGAAGACTAGAGGTTGAAGAAGCACGACGGCCGTTGGATGGACATCGTACGGTCACTGCAGCTAGAATCGTTTATAATGACTAAGTTGACAAAGCCCTTGGTACGTGTCAACTTAGCAGGCCCACAGGTCAGCTCCAAAATAGTGCGCCCCAAATGTCAGGGGGAGGAATCATTTTTTGGGCGGCTGAAGCTAGAATATCCAAGATTGAAGAAGAAGCACGACATCCGTTGGATGGACATCCAACAGCCACTATTGCTAGAACCGTGTATTGACTATAAGTTGACAAAGCCTTGCATACGCGTCAACTTACTTTTTTTAGGGGACGTGTGAACTTAGTAGGCCCACAAGTGTGTGGCAGAGAACTTATATCCCATTTGTGATTTGTAAGAATGTACAACCCATTTTTGAATTCTAATGGAATTTACTACAGCCCATTTACAGTTTGTTAAAAGTACAACCCATTTTCTAGCAAGGACAACGATTAATAATTTCAACCAACCGTTCAAAACAGAATTAAAAAAAATTCCCACATTTTGATGGGAAACAAAATATTTTTATCCCGAAATTTCTAGTCAGGTTAAATACAATTTCAATATAAATTTGGATTACGTAAAAATCCAACGAAATATTGCGCGTGCAACAATTAATGAAATTAAAATTTTCAAATTCCAAAAATAATAATTTATAAACTAATTACATGTTTGGTGCATTTTTTATAGTTACTGCCAAGTTTTTATAATTACATCCCATTTAATATTTATTAAATCCCATTTTCTTGTTAAGCCTAATGCATCCCTCCTAGGAAAGATTTGCTGCCCAGCGGGGCGGAGAATAACAAGTTGACCTTGCCTGGGTATTCCTAAAAAAAGTATAGCTAGGCTAGCCATTTTCAGCTTAAAAAATTAATATCTGGGCTGGATATCTGGCCTGGGCTAGACGGGCCACAGCCCGCCCAGTTAATACCCTGCTCTCCTCTGAACAACAACGAAAACATCGCTCAAGAAAAACTCTGCAGTGCTCACACCTCAAAAACACAAATACTACTCGAGCTTCTTGGTCCCAGCTGTCGGCCGTTCCTTGTGCAATTCTCTCGTTTATTGACTACATAGGTTGACAATGGTGTGGGACCGTGATGTCAGGAAACCAGGAGGAAGCAAAAAATATATAGAGGCACTTGCGGATGTACGGCTATGGCCCTAGTGGGTCCCTACTGTCATCCAGTCAAAATAAAGGCATCTCCTGAATCCTCATGTTCGTTGACCATGTTGACAATGCTCGGCTCCACGGCGAGCACAACAACTCGAAGGACGACGGAGAGGGCCTCGCGGGCCCTAAGGATGGTCTGATACCGCGTCCGCTGCTCATTCAGGAAGCCAGGATCATCGGACACCTATGAGCACCTTTGAGAGACTGAGACGGCATGAAATGGTAAGGCCGCGCTTGGGAGCTCTAGTTTATTTCACACGTGTATTAAGATAGAAGTGTAATTTACTCATCATCAGAAACAACGTGTAAAATATAGGCATAATGAAACCGAGGGCCCGAGGTTTGTAAGTAAAACCGGCGGGTTACGCATGTAATTTGAGAGACCAGTGTATATTTTACTAGTCGAAATCGACCAACCAAGCGCTTCCCCCGAGACCATCTGCTTTTATTTACAAGCGTCAGTTTTACAAGCGGTTTTGGTTGGAAAATGACGATCCAATCACGGCCTAAGATGATGAGTTTGTCGGAAGATCGTATGGTTTGACCTCTAACCTACCCGAGTTGTCATATATGCTATGAATGAAACATAAGACAATGAACTTCTTAAGCATAGAAACAACATAAGAGGATGATCTTCTTAACATGCAAATCATGGGCATTATATCAACATGGAAAACAATATGAAGCATTATTCTCAGGAGGCACGGTGAACAACTCGTTATGCCGCATGCCACAGCATTCCAAGCTCAACTTTGCAATCAAACTCACAAGGCCCGGCATTACATAGAAAACATTCAGAACAAACCCTTAAAATACCTTACATAAGTGAACATTCATGTGACTATGCATCTCAGCAGAGTAAATATTTACTTCTGAACTGAAGACAGGAATAGGAAAAAAATGATCGACGTTGCTCACAGCAAAGGGCGTCCCACTCAAAAATATCAAATGCATGTCTTCTGGCTATCATCAATGAGCAAAAATTGACAAGGTTTTCCAATTCCAATATATTAAACTAATGTCTTGTTGCTAACATCAATGATTAAACTTTGACAAGTTTTTCCCATTCAAAATATGTAATGCATATGATTGTGGAACGGGCAGGGTTTGTCATCAGTTTGTCATCTGATAGTCCGGTGGCTCAAGGTGACGACGAATGATTAGAGAATCATTCGATGTATTGTGCATGATGAAGTATTATGGAGGACATGAACCATCTGAACATTTTGTGCAGTTCCACTAAAATCAAGCTGAGCATCCCTGTGGATTTCGTATTTATATGCTGCCAGAAAACTAAGACACATCAGCACACACATGAATATTGGCCCCAGTGTCAACCCACCAATCGGTGGACTAACAAACTGAAAGTATGGTAAACAGATTACCATACCCAGATGCCCCATCATTGTTGCTTAGAGTGACATTGACAGACTTGGAGTCCTGTCTTGGCTTCTTGGTACTTGTTTGGGCACTTGTTTGCCAAGTGTTCCTCCGAACCACAAGTAAAGTAGCCATCTCTCTTTTTTTCTTTCTTCTTACCCTTCTTAATGGATGATGCTGGCAGCACCATTCAAACATATAGTCCGGTGGCTCAAGGTGACGATGAATGATTAGAGAACCATTCGATGTATTGTGCATGATGAAGTATTATGGAGGACACAAACCATCTGGACATTTTGTGCAGTTCCACTCAAATCAAGCTGAGCATCCCTGTGGATATCGTATTTATATGCTGCAAGAAAACAAAGAGACAGCAGCACACACATGAATATTGGCCCCAGTGTCAACCCACCAATCGGTGGACTAACAAACTGAAAGTACGGTAAACAGATTACCATACCCAGATGCCCCATCATTGTTGCTTAGAATGACATTGATAGATTTGGAGTCCTGTCCTGGCTTCTTGTACTTGTTTGGGCACTTTTTGCCTAGTGCACTCCACGTGTTGTAGAGTTTCCTATGGTCTTTGCAGACTAGTCATGTCACCAGCGTCTACTAATACTCTGTAAAGCTTCTCGATCATTCCTTGTGTAATGTAGCGCAAATAGTGACTGCTTCTTTCTGCAAAGTGGTAAGACCAACTGGACCCACTAATGCAGCAGTTTGCCTTAGACACATTGGCTCCTTTTGTGAAGTTCAACTAGTATCAAAGTCGGAATAAAACCAAGCTTTAATTTTGATATCCCTATAAGCAACAATAGGTATAAGGGAAACAATTAATGAGAAATAACGGTTGATGACTTGTACTCCCAGAATAAAAACATCTACTGATCTACCTTATCTCAATGGGAAACAAAGCAGGAGTGTAGCAATTCTCAATCAGTGTGATTCTTTCATATTAACTGAGACATTATCTTAACAATGCCTTGTTTCAAAATGTATAAAGAACGACAAAGCAGAAAAGTATCATTCCTAAAACAATGCGACTGATTCATTTTAACAGAGACATTATCTTAACAATACCTTGGTTAAACATGTAGAAAGAACTACAAAGCGGGATAGTACCATTTGTAAAACACTGTAACTGATATATAATAACAGAGACATTATCTGAACAAAACATTTCTTAAACATGTACTCCGGCCAATCCCTAACAGAAATGGTACTCCCGCCGATCCCTAACAAGTGTTGCAGTTTTGAACTAAGATTCAATAGTTAATTATGAGGAAAGTCGGTACTGACCTTTCAAGACCAAGATTTGAAACAACTCGTGAGGAAGACCTGAGAGAGATCTCAACACATATATGGAAATCCGGTCTCATTTTGTGCAGTTCCACCAAAATTAAGCGAAGCAAAATGTCGCAATAGCAACAAGTTGCATAGATATCCCTGTTTTAAGAGAGGAAAAAAGGAAGCAATTACTGGCCAATAAAGGAGGGTGAAACATGCGTCCACAAAAATGGTAATCCCGCCAATCCCTAACAAGTGTTGTAGTTTTGAACTAAGATTCAGTAGTTAATTCTAAAGTGGCATTAGATTAACAAAAAGCATAAACAGTTCCAGGGGAGAGTGGGCGCAACAACAACATGTGCTTCCATCTACTTATAAAGGCGGTGATGTAGAGTTTGTTGTAACAAAGCAACAAGCATCATGTCTGGGTTGGTCCCATTTTTTTCACTACTTAATGGGAAAAGACAGCAATACAATAGCTTCAATTCAACATTTATTTAAAACAGTACCAATACAAGTAGCACAACATCTCAAAACACACTGCACGATCATGTGGATGAAGGCAAGTACCAACCTGTCATGATGCACACAAGATCACGTACGAATCTGCCAACACGAATAGGAAATCCAATCTCGTTTTGTGCAGTTACACTGAAATCAAGCAAAGTCGTCGGTGTGACATTTAAGTTTGCTATAGCAACAAGTTGAATAGATATCCCTGATTTAACAGAGGTAAAAAAGGAAACAATTACTGCCAATAAAGGAGGATGAAACATGCGGCCACAAAAAGAAGCATCTACCTTATCTTGATGGAAAACAAAGTATAGGACAGTAGCATTGATTCATATTAACATAGAAATTCTCTTAAAACAGTTCAATAGTTAATTCTGAGAGTGGCATTGCTTAATTTTACCATCAGCATTAATTAGATTAAGAAAAAGCATAAACAGTTCCAGTGGAGAGTGGGTGCAACAACACCATGTGCTTCCATCTACTTATAAAGGGGTGATGCAGAGTTTGTTGTAACAAAGCAACAAGCATCATGTCTGGGTTGGTGCCATTTTTGTTCACTACTTAATGGGAAAAGAGAGCAATACAATAGCTTCAATTCAACATTTATTTAAAATAGTACCAATACAAGTAGCACAGCATCTCAAAACACACTGCACGATCATGTGGATGAAGGCAAGTACCAACCTGTCATGACGAAGATCACCTACGAATCTGCCAACACGAATAGGAAATCCAATCTTGTTTTGTGCAGTTGCACTGAAATCAAGCAAAGTCGCCGGTGTGACATTTAAGTTTGCTAGGCAGCAAGCCGAATAGATATCCCTGTTTTAACAGAGGCAAAAAAGGAAACAATTACTGGCCAATAAAGGAGGATGAAACAAATGGCGACAAAAAATGCATCTAACTTATCTTGATGGAAAACAAAGTAGGACAGTAGCATTTATAAAACGGTTGCATTGATTCATATTAACAGAGACATTCTCTTAAAACAACATTCGTTAAGAATGTAATTTACTTTTAACAGTGGCATTGCTTTCATTTTCCAGCAGCATTCTTAGATTAACAACAGCAAAGTAGTTGTATGGGACATGACATGGGACATGGGACATGCCACCACCATGTGCATCCACACGTATAAATGGGTGATGCAGAGTATGTAGCCAAGCAACATACCTGTGTTGGTCCCATATTTGTTCTCTTTGAAACTTTTTCCTATGTGACGGCAGCAAATCTAGTCCTGCACAAACTACCCGACTCCCCCAGTTTCTTTCCCTTTTCAACAAAGAGTTCAGTTCCTTACAGTGTGTGTACCGGGTTACCCCCTTTTTCCCTTTTCAACCAACAATGCGGCTGGATAGCTAGTCTATACTACTTTCCCTCCCTCCTTTCCTCATTGAACCACGTCCTAGATTCATGCTCCACCCCACCGCACCCTTCTTTCCTCTTTGAACCAAGACCTAGATTCAACTACAGAATCGAAAAAGATCTGCATGCAGCTAGAGCAATGACGGTTTCAAAGAAACTTATACCTTAGGGTCGTCAGGATGTAGCAAGGCGTGCGGCGGGAGGCCGGATATGCCCACACTACGTACGACAATGAGGAAGAAGGGGTCAGTGGCCCTCCCGCACAGGCGATGGGTGAAAGAGAAAAGCGCAGCCGGCAGTGGATTGCCTCCCTCACCGAAGGCGATAGAGTGAACGCTGTGTTGGAAATATGCCCTAGAGGCAATAATAAAATGGTTATTATTGTATTTCCTTGTTCATGATAATCGTCTGTTGTTCATGCTATAATTGTATTAACTGGAAACCGTAATACATGTGTGAATACATAGACCACAACATGTCCTTAGTAAGCCTCTAGTTGACTAGCTCATTGATCAATAGATGGTTGTGGTTTCCTGACCATGGACATTGGATGTCATTGATAACAGGATCACATCATTAGGAGAATGATGTGATGGACAAGACCCAATCCTAAGCATAGCACAAGATCGTGTAGTTCGTTTGCTAGAGCTTTTCTAATGTCAAGTATCATTTCCTTAGACCATGAGATTGTGCAACTCCCGGATACCGTAGGAATGCTTTGGGTGTACCAAATGTCAATACGTAACTGGGTGGCTATAAAGGTGCACTACAGGTATCTCCGAAAGTGTCTGTTGGGTTGGCACGAATCGAGACTGGGATTTGTCACTCTGTATGATGGAGAGGTATCTCTGGGCCCACTCGGTAATGCATCATCATAATGAGCTCAATGTGACTAAGGAGTTAGCCACGGGATCATGCGTTACGGTACGAGTAAAGTGACTTGCCGGTAATGAGATTGAACAAGGTATTGGGATACCGACGATCGAATCTCGGGCAAGTAACGTACCGATTGACAAAGGGAATTGTATACGGGATTTATTGAATCCTCGACATCGTGGTTCATCCGATGAGATCATCGTGGAACATGTGGGAGCCAACAGGGGTATCCAGATCCCGCTGTTGGTTATTGACCGGAGAGTCGTCTCGGTCATGTCTGCATGTCTCCCGAACCCGTAGGGTCTACACACTTAAGGTTCGGTGACGCTAGAGTTGTAGAGATATTAGTATGCGGTTAACCGAAAGTTGTTCGGAGTCCCGGATGAGATCCCGGACGTCACGAGGAGTTCCGGAATGGTCCGGAGGTAAAGATTTATATATGGGAAGTCCTATTTTGGCCACCGGAAATGTTCGGGATTTTTCGGTATTGTACCGGGAAGGTTCTAGAAGGTTCCGAAGTGGGGCCCACCTGCATGGGGGGACCCACATGAACGTGGGTAGTGGGGGCAAGGCCCCACACCCCTGGTCAAGGCGCACCAAGATCCCACCTTAGAAGGAATAAGATCATATCCCAAAGGGATAAGATCAAGATCCCTAAAAAGGGGGGATAACAATCGGTGGGGAAGGGAAATGATGGGATTTCTTTCCCCCACCTTTGCCAACGCCCCAATGGACTTGGAGGGCAAGAAACCAGCCCCCTCCACCCCTATATATAGTGGGGAGGTGCATGGGAGCAGCACCCCAAGCCCTGGCGCCTCCCTCCCTCCCGTGACACCTCTTCCTCCCCGCTTGCGCTTGGCGAAGCCCTGCCGGGATCCCGCTACTTCCACCACCACGCCGTCGTGCTGCTGAATCTCCATCAACTTCTCCTCCCCCCTTGCTGGATCAAGAAGGAGGAGACGTCCCCGCTCCATACATGTGTTGAACGCGGAGGTGCCGTCCGTTCGGCGCTAGGATCATCGCTGATTTGGATCACGACGAATACGACTCCATCAACCCCGTTCTCTTGAATGCTTCCGCTCGCGATCTACAAGGGTAAGTAGATGCACTCCTCCCCTCTCGTTGCTAGCATCTCCTTGATTGATCTTGGTGACACGTAGGAAAATTTTGAATTTCTGCTACGTTCCCCAACAGTGGCATCATGAGCCAGGTTTATGCGTAGATTCTATGCACGAGTAGAACACAAAGTAGTTGTGGGCGATGATTTGTTCAATTTGCTTGCCGTTACTAGTCTTATCTTGATTCGGCGGCATTGTGGGATGAAGCGGCCCGGACCGACCTTACACGTACTCTTACGTGAGACAGGTTCCACCGACTGACATGCACTTGGTGCATAAGGTGGCTAGCGGGTGTCTGTCTCTCATTGGATTCGATGAAGAGGGTCCTTATGAAGGGTAAATAGCAATTGGCATATCACCGTTGTGGCTTTTGCGTAGGTAAGAAACATTGTTGCTAGAAACCCATAGCAGCCACGTAAAACATGCAACAACAATTAGAGGACGTCTAACTTGTTTTTGCAGGGTATGCTATGTGATGTGATATGGCCAAAAGGATGTGATGAATTATATATGTGATGTATGAGATTGATCATGTTCTTGTAATAGGAATCACGACTTGCATGTCGATGAGTTTGACAATCGGCCGGAGCCATAGGAGTTGTCTTAATTTATTGTATGACCTGCGTGTCAATGAAAACGCCATGTAATTACTTTACTTTATTGCTAACCATTAGCCAGAGTAGTAGAAGTAATAGTTGGCGAGACAACTTCATGAAGACACGATGATGGAGATCATGGTGTCATGCCGGTGACGAAGGTGATCATGCCGCGCCTCGAAGATGGAGATCAAAGGCGCAAGATGATATTGGCCATATCATGTCACTTTATGATTTGCATGTGATGTTTGTCATGTTTACATCTTATTTTCTTAGAACGATGGTAGCATAAATAAGATGATCCCTCACTAAAATTTCAAGAGATGTGTTCCCCCTAACTGTGCACCGTTGCGGAGGTTTGTTGTTTCGAAGCACCACGTGATGATCGGGTGTGATAGATTCTAACGTTCGCATACAACGGGTGTTGACGAGCCTAGCATGTACAGACATGGCCTCAGAACACAAGCAAAACACTTAGGTTGACTTGACGAGCCTAGCATGTACAGACATGGCCTCGGAACACAAGAGACCGAAAGGTCGAACATGAGTCGTATAGTAGATACGATCAACATGGAGATGTTCACCGATGATGACTAGTCCGTCTCACATGATGATCAGACACGGCCTAGTTGACTCGGATCATGTATCACTTAGATGACTAGAGGGATGTCTATCTAAGTGGGAGTTCATTAAATAATCAGATGAACTTAATTATCATGAACATAGTCAAAAGGTCTTTGCAAATTATGTCGTAGCTTACGCTTTAGTTCTACTAAAGATATGTTCCTAGAGAAAATTTAGTTGAAAGTTGATAGTAGCAATTATGCGGACTAGGTCCGTAAACTGAGGATTGTCCTCATTGCTGCACAGAAGGCTTATGTCCTTAATGCACCGCTCGGTGTGCTGAACCTCGAGCATCGTCTGTAGATGTTGCGAAACATCTGACATACACGTTTTGATGACTGCGTGATAGTTCAGTGTGTGATGCTAACGGTTTAAAATTGTGGCACCAAAGACGTTTTTGAAACGTCGCAGAACATATGAGATGTTCCAAAGACTGAAATTGGGATTTCAGACTAGTGCCCACATCAAGAGGTATGAGACCTCTGACAAGTTTCTTAAGCCTGCAAACTAAGGGAGAAAAGCTCAATCGTTGAGCATGTGCTCGGATTGTCTGAGTACTACAATCGCTTGAATCGAGTGGGAGTTGTCTTCCAGATGAGATAGTGATGGTTCTCCATAATCACTGCCACCAAGCTATTAGAGCTTCGTGATGAACTATAACATATCAGGGATAGACATGATGATCCTTGAGCAACTCGCGATGTTTGACACCGCGAAAGTAGAAATCAAGTAGAAGCATCAATTTTTGATGGTTAGTAAAACCACTAGTTTCAAGAAGGGCAAGGGAAAGAAGGGATACTTCATGAAACGGAAAATCAGTTGCTGCTCTAGTGAAGAAACCCAAGGTTGAACCCAAACCCGAGACTAAGTGCTTCTGAGATGAGGGGAACGGTTACTGAAGCAGAACTACCCTAGATACTTCGTAGATGAGAAGGCTGGCAAGGTCGACAGAAGTATATTGGATATACATTATATTAATGTGTACTTTACTAGTACTCCTAGTAGCACCAGGGTATTAGATACCGGTTCGGTTGCTATGTGTTGGTAACTCGAAATAAAAGGCTACGGAATAAACGGAGACTAGCTAAAGGTGAGATGATGATATGTGTTGGAAGTGTTTCCAAGGTTGATGTGATCAAGCATCGCATGCTCCCTCTACCATCGAGATTGGTGTTAAACCTAAATAATTGTCATTTGGTGTTTGCATTGAGCATAGACATGATTGGATTATGTTTATCGCAATACGGTAATTCATTTAAGGAGAATAATGGTTACTCTGTTTATTTGAGTAATACCTTCAATGGTCTTGCACCTAAAATGAATGGTTCATTGAATCTCGATCTTAGAGATACACATGTTCATGCCAAAAGATATAAGATAGTAATGATAGTACCACATACTTGTGGCACTGCCACTTGAGTCATATTGGTATAAAACGCATGAAGAAGCTCCAGGTTGATGGATCTTTGGACTCACTCGTTTTTGAAAAGATTGAGACATGCGAACCATGTCTATTAGTATATATGCATGAAGAAAGTCCATAAAGATGGACCGTTTGGACTCACTTGATTTTGAATCACTTGAGACATGCAAATCATACCACATGGGCAAGATGACTGAAAGGCCTCGTTTTCAGTGAGATGGAACAAGAGAGCAACTTGTTGGAAGTAATAGATTTTTGATGTGTGCAGTCCAATGAGTGCTGAGGCACGCAGTGGATATCGTTATGTTCTTACTTCACATATGATTTGAGTAGATGCTGAGTATATTTACTTGATGAAACACAAGTCTGAATTATTGAAAGGTTCAAGTAATTTCAGAGTGAAGTTGAAGATCGTCATGACAGGAGGATAAAATGTCTGTGATATGATCATAGAGATGAATATCTGAGTTACGAGTTTGGCACACAATTAAGAAATTGTGGAAATTGTTTCACGACTAATACCGCCTGGAACACCATAGTGTGATGGTGTGTCCGAACATCATAACTGCACCCTATTGGATATAGTGCATACCATGATGTCTCTTATCGAATTACCACTATCGTTTATGGGTTAGGTATTAGAGACAACCGCATTCACTTTAATGGGGCACCACGTAATTCCGTTGAGATGACACCGCATGAAAGATGGTTTAGAGAAACCTAAGCTGTCGTTCATTAAAAGTTTGGGGCTGTGACGCTTATGTGAAAAAGTTTCAGGCTGATAAGCTCGAACCCAAAGCGGATAAATGCATCTTCATAGAATACCCAAAACAGTTGGGTATTACCTCCTATTTCAGATCTGGAAGCAGAAGTGATTGTTTCTAGAAACGGGTCCTTTCTCGAGGAAAAGTTTCTCTCGAAAGAATTGAGTGGGAGGATGGTGGAGACTTGATAAGGTTATTGAACCGTCACTTCAACTAGTGTGTAGCAGGGCACAGGAAGTTGTTCCTGTGGCACCTATACCAATTGAAGTGGAAGCTTATGATAGTGATCATGAAACTTCGGATCAAGTCACTACCAAACCTCGTAGGATGACAAGGATGCGTACTACTTTAGAGTGGTACGTAATCCTGTCTTGGAAGTCATGTTGCTAGACAACAATGAACCTACGAGCTATGGAGAAGCGATGGTGGGCCCAGATTCCGACGAATGGCTTGAGGCCATAAAACCGAGAGGATCCATGTATGAAAACAAAGTATGGACTTTGAAAGAACTACTTGATGGTCGTAAGGCTGTTGGGTACACATGGATTTTAAAAGGGAAGACAGACAATGATGGTAAGTATCACCATTAAGAAAACTCGACTTGTCGTTAAGATGTTTGCCGACAAGTTCAAGGAGTTGACTACGATGAGATTTTCTCACTCGTAGCGATGCTAAGAATCTGTTGGAACTATATTAGCAGTTACTGCATTATTTATGAAATCTTGCAGATAGGATGTCAAAACATTGTTTCCTCGACGATTTCCTTGAGGAAAGGTTGTATGTGATACAACTAGATGGTTTTTTCAATCCTTAAAGATGCTAACAAGTATGCAAAGCTCCAGCAATCCTTCTAAGGACTGGAGTAAGCATCTCGGAGTTGGAATGTACGCTTTGATGAGATGATCAAAGATTTTGGGTTTTTACAAAGTTTATGAGAAACTTGTATTTCCAAAGAAGTGAGTGGGAGCACTATAGAATTTCTGATGAGTATATGTTGTTGACATATTGTTGATCAGAAATGATGTAGAATTTCTGGAAAGCATACAGGGTTATTTGAAAATTGTTTTTCAATGGAAAACCTGGATTAAGCTACTTGAACATTGAGCATCGAGATCTATAAGGATAGATAAAAAATGCTTAATAGTACTTTCAAATGAATACATACCGTGACAAGATTTTGAAGGAGTTCAAAATAGATCAGCAAAGAAGGAGTTCTTGGCTGTGTTACAAGGTGTGAGTATTGAGTAAGACCTGACCACAGCAGAAGAAAGAGAAAGGACGAAGGTCGTCCCCTATGCTTTAGACGTAGGCTCTATGTAAGGTGGTTGGTGCGACATATGTCAAAGGATGGCTTATCATTGTGGGAGCCAATAAAACGTCGCCGGTGCCTGGAAACGGGATGAGGCGAAGACATGCACGCCGGCGAATCTTACCCAGGTTCGGGGCTCTCCGAGGAGATAACACCCCTAGTCCTGCTCTGCGGGGTCTCCGCATGATCACTAGCTCGATAAAGAGTAGCTACAATCGCTCCTAGAGCTGTTGGGATCAAAGGAGAAGAAGAACAAGGCTAGCTCTTGCTTCTCTCTATCTATTGTGTGTGTGCATGTGCTATGCTTGGAAGCCAAACATGCAGAGGTGCCAACTGTGCTTGGGTGCGAACTATGCTCAGTGGCCAACCCTTTGCATGGGTGCTCCGGGGGGTTTATATAGGCCTACCCCCCGAGGGTACAATGGTAATCCGGCTGGGATCTGGTCCCAGCCGTCAGTGTCTACGCTCGCCGGCTTCTCCGCCGGCAGCTGGGTCCCGCCGGCTGGTGGGTCCCGCCGGCTGCCGGTTACTTGGTCGACAGGCCGGCCCCACCGCCTAGGGCTTTGTCGGCGGCTGCTTACTGTAGCCGCGCCTCTGATGATGAGGGCTTTGTCGAGGTGAGCATGGCTACAGTGGGCCGCCTCGGGGGCTATCACTGTAGCCTCACCTCGTCTTGTCTCCTTAATGGGGCTCCTGCTTCGAGGAAGGGAGTAGCCGGCTTCCGGAGGCCGGCTATGCTCCCGGCCGACTAGGGAAAGCCGGGCCGCCTTCACGCCTCTCTCTGGCTGAAGGGGCCCGCAGTCCTTGGGCCGTACAGGAGGGGGTCGTGGATGACGTCGTGGCTGGCGTGGCTACAGTGCCGGGCCGCACGGGAGACATCCCTCCCGTACGGCCTCCTGTAGCCATGCCCGCCTCGGGCTTCGGGGGTCGTGGGCCGCACTGTGGCCATGCCCCGTCAGGTCGTCGTTATGTAGGAGTGGTTGTCGTCTTGTCCGGCTTCCAGGAGTCGGCGTCCTTCTTGGCCGGCTTCTTGGAGTCGGTGAGGCTGGGTCGCCTTCCGGGAGTCGGCTTTAGTGGTAGCCGGCCCGGGAAGGCGGCCCAAATGCTTGGAGTGCTTGAAGGCCCAAAGGCCTGATAAATTTTCTAAAGAGCCAGGGGTAGCCGGTTTGGCTACCCGTGGCCACTTACTCCGACAGTAGTCCCCGAAGCTGATCGAGCTTCGAGGTGGAGTAGGGTTCGAGAAGCTCGAACAGCTTCCCATCGTGAGAAGCCGGCAGCTGAGAGCCGGCCTTGGTCAGGCACGTCGCCTGAGCCGAAATCTTCTGGAGTCGGAGGGCGGGAATCCGCTGGCATGTGCACCGGGCCGCGGGCCGGCCGCGGGCCGACGGCGCGCCACGTAGCCGGAAAGCCTGCCAGCCCACGCGCGAGACGGGACGTTGCCGCAGAGAGGGGGCCCGCCACGTCCGCGCCCCGGCCCAGGCGCGGATCTTTTGTATCCCGGAACCGCCCGCACGTTCCGTGCGGCAGTTTTGGCTCGCACTTATGCGTAATAAACGCGAGACGTGGGGGGAGTGGGCGCAGTTAATCCCACGTCTCCCCCCCACGTCCGGCCTCTTCGGCCGCGTGAAGCTATAAGTAGGGGGAGGTGGAGGGCGGCAGACCCTCGCACGCTCCTCCTACTTCCTTCGTCTTCTCGCCTTGCTCGTTCTCGCAACAGCGCCTCGCCGCCGCGCTCTTCCTCCGCACGCTCCTCCGCTGCCGTGCTAGCTTCCGACATGCCTCCCCACGTAGAGCAGCATGGCGGGGATTGGGATGGTTCCATCGTCCACAACGACCACATCGACTTCCTCCGCGACACACGGCGTCTTCCCAGTGCGGACAAAGTGGAGGTCCGCCTCGCGCCGGAGAAAGAAATCAGGCCGGCGCCGCGGGATGGCGAGCGGGTGGTCTTCCGCTCGCACTTCCTACGCGGCTTCGGCTTGCCAGTGAGCGCCTTCTTCCGCACCTGGCTGGACTTCTATCAGCTCCAGCCGCACCACCTCACCCCCAACGCGGTGGTGCTGCTGTCGGCCTTCGTCACCCTGTGCGAGGGCTATCTCGGCGTCTTCCCCACCCTTGAGCTCTGGGGGGAGTTCTTCCAGTCGAAGCTGGGTACGCGCAGCCAGGGCGTGCCGGCCCACATTGGCGCCTTCATCGCGTCGTGGAGATCGGGCGCCGACAACCCCTTCCCCGTCATCACGCTGATCCAATCGGTGAAGAAGTGGCAGAAATCATACTTCTACGTGCGGAACATCGCTCCACGGGGCGACTACGTCAACCTGCCGGCTTACGTAGCCGGCCCGCCGGCGGGGAGGCTACCCCAGTGGTCCTTCCGGGCGGTGACGCTGTCGCAGGGAGGAAACGCCGCCATCGCCCGCCTGCGGGTGATGGTCCAGACGGAGGGCCTGACGGGGCCCGACCTTCTGGCCGCGTTCGTCACGCGCCGGGTCCTCCCGCTCCAGAGCCGGCCTCATCTGATCTGTCAGATGAGCGGCCAGCTCGATCCGAGCCGGATGTGCACCAAGGAGATGCCGCAGGCCGACGCGGCCGACATGGTGAACTACCTCGCCAACTGCCAGCTTCCCGACGACTGGCAATTCGGCAAGGAGCCATATAGCCGCGCCAATCCTCCGCCTACGGTATGCTCCCCTTCTCTTTTTCTCTCTTTCTCTCTCAGCCTTGTCGCCGAGTTCCTCTGGGCCGACTCTAACTCAGTCGGCTCGCTTTTTGACAGAATCCTCTGCTTCGGCCGGCCAGCGGAGCGGACGTGGAGCGCCGCTTCGTCCCCGACCGGACCGAGCATGACCAGGAGGACCCCGATCTGGGGGCGGTCCATATGGAGGAAGCCGCCGAGCCGGCTGGTGGCCAAGCCGGCGGCGAAGCAGGCGGCGCCGGGTTCTCCGCGACCTTCGACGATTGGCCGGACGAGGACGAAGCCGAAGTCGTCCCGCCCCGCCAGCCAGCCTCCGGACGCGGCGCGGGCTCCTCCGGCGCGCAGCCTGCTCGGGGTAGAGGCCAGAAACGTCGCGCCACCCAGGGCATGTTCGGTAGCCGGACGAAGAAGCCGAGGGGTGGGGCGGCAGCCACCAGGCGGGAAGAAGCGGCCGCGAAGGCGGCTCGCTTCCGCAAAGTGGTGAAACAGCCGCAGGCTGTGTCAGCGTAAGCTTTCTTTCTTTCTGTGTATTCTCCTTCTTTCTTTTCTTGGGTGGTCTTCTGAACCTTTGTCTTCTTTTCTTTGATCAGAGCTCCACTGTCACTCGAGCGGGCGGCCGCCGGCTCCGTTGTCGAGTCGCCAGGGGGCTCTGGGAGCACCACCCGCCGCGTAGATCCCCGCGCCGCCCTCCTGGAGGCGACGGAAAGGAACGCGCGGGAGGTGCGGGAGGAGCGGGAAGCGCGGGAGGCGGAGGCACGGAAGGCAGCCGCTGCCCAGGCAGCTCGGGACGAGGAGGCGGCGAAAGCGCTCGCCGAGGCTGCAGCCAAGGCCCAGGCAGAGGCCGAGGCCGAAGCGGCGGCAGGGGAGGCCTTGATGGTTACCCCCCTGCGCGCCATGGCGCCCGGGGACGCGGATCCCTCGCCAGGGGGAGCCAGCGGTTCCCAGCCGGGTCTGGGCGGGAGCGGCGACGATGTCATCTTCGTGAGGGAGGCGCCGGGGCCGACTCCTCCGACTAGGGCGGCCCAAGGCGGCCAGACTGAGCCTGCGCCCGCACAGTCGGCGGAAGGCGAGCCGGCCGCGGGAGCTGCGGTGGCGGTCCGGGTTCCGCCAAGCCGGCGCGCAGGGAAGGCCGCGTCGGAGCCGCAGAAAGCGGCGTCGGAGCCACGGCCGGCCGTGGGCTCCAGCTCGTCGGCCCGAGACGCGGAGGCGGCCAGCGCTACCTCCGGGTGGACGCCAGGCGGAGGGACAGCCGTAGTGAACATCGCCGTGCAAGACGTCCGGACCCGGCTCCAGGGCCAAGCCGCGGCGCTGCGGCAGTTCACCGACGAATTCCTCGCCACGCGGGCTGCCATCCGGGTTAGTATTCTCATCTTCTTCTTGATTTCTCTCGTGGGGGCGCGTTAGCGCACCCACTGGGTGTAGTCCCCGAGATTCGGGCCGACTGCTGAGCAGTCGGCTCGGATCTTCCTTGATGATTTCTCATCGTTGCTTTCGTTCTCACGTCGATCTTCTGTCCATCTTGCAGGACTATCACAACTTCCGAGCGGCCGCCTTCAACTCCCAGGCTCGGGAGCTGACGCAGAAGACCGCCGATCTCACTGAAAGCCGAGGTATGTAACTTGATCTCTATCTCATGTGGGGGCGCGTCAGCGCACCCACTGGGTGTAGTCCCCGAGATTCGGGCCGACTGCTGAGCAGTCGGCTCGGATCTTCCTTGATGATTTCTCATTGTTCTTCTTCTTCTGTCTCTGCAGCGGCCAACGCCAGTCTGAGGGCACAGCTGGGGGAGTCCCAGACTGCTCTTCGTGCCAAGGACGCGGAGCTCGCCGCCTTGGTGCAGGAGCGTGACCGCCTGGTCAAGAAGCTGGCCGACCAGGAGGAAAGCCACAAGGCGGCGCTGAAGGCCGCGCAGGACCGCGAAGCCGCCCTCCAGGCCGAGTTCGAGACGGAGGCGGTCGCCTGGGACGAAGCCAGGCAGACTCTGGTCTCCGGCTATGGCCAGATTGAGGATCTGGTTGACGGTAAGTCGTCTACCCCTTCGCCCTTTCTTGCCATCTGTCAGTTTGACTTGTTTTTCTGACTTGGGGTTCTTCTTTTCTTTTCTGCGCAGAGTACTTCCCCGGCTATTCCACTGCCGCCAACCAGGCCATCGAAGCTCGTCGCCAGGAGAAGAGGCAAGCCGGCTTTGAGATTTTGCCGACTGCCGGTCGCTCGCTGGAGGAGCAGCTCCTGGCGATCCAGGCTCGTATCCAGCCGGCTCACAGGCTGCTCCGCCGGCTTCAGCGTGCCGGGTCGCAGGTCCTGGCCGCCCTCTGGCCCGGCCAAGTGATCCCGCGCACTCCCAGTCGGACCGCCGACTGGCTGGAGGTGGCCGTCGGGCGCTTCGAGGCTTGGAAGGCGTCAGCGGCTCGCTCCGGCGCCGGGCGGGCGCTGGAGTTCATCAAGGCCTGGTACCCAGGCCTGAATCTGGACCAGCTGGCCACCTGGCGGCAACAAGCCGACGCGGAGCTGGAGCCGGCGCGGCCGGCCATCATTCGGCGAGCTTCGGCGATCGCCGACTACACCGACACCAACGTCTTCGCCCCCGAGGTGGACGACAATGGAGTCGCCCAGCTGGAAGATTGGTTCGGGCTGGACCCGGCGTACGGCGAGGACTCGGCGGAGGAGATCGACTCCAGCGACGGGGGCGAAGAGGAGGAGGAGGAGGGTGAAGACGTCGAGCCGGCTGGTGGAGCCGCCGGCCAGCCTGACCGCGCCTCCAGCACTACGCTGCGTGCGAGTGCGTCTCCTGTTGCGGGAGGCGGTCAAGCCGGGACCAGCTAGGTGGCCACTCCTTCAGCCGGCGAGCTGCCTTCACCGACCAACTCGGCCTTCGCGCCTTTGTCTTCTTTCTTTTGTTTCCTGTCTTGTTACTTTTGAACAATGTTTTTGGTTAAGTCTGCGCAGTTCCACCCACTGGGTGTATTGAAACTCAAGTCTGTTGCCGCCTATCGGGGGCTTTTATGTATATAAGTTATGCAATCGGTCTTTCCTTGTACTTTCGCTTTTTGTCCTTCTGCTTTTTTCCTTTGCCGCCCTCCCTTGGTTGCCGTCTCCCTAGTAAAACAGTTGCTCTGCAATCTGTAGCCGGGGAGTGCCTGGCCGATTGGGGAGGGGGAAGTACTTTTAGCTCGGTCGGACTTAAGCTAAGTTTTTAGGAAGCCAGCCAGCCGGCTGTTGTGACAGTCGGCAGGCGTATATGGAGGCCGTCTTTTTGCTATATAGGTTAGTTGTTCCTTAGCCGTTTTCGTGTGGGCGTCCTTTCTGTCTTCTCTCTTGCTAGTCGGACAGTCAGTTCTTTGAGCTGCGACTTTCAACAAGAGAGGACTGGGGAGCCGGCGCACTGCTTTGCTGACTTCGGGAAGAACTTATAATATAGCTTAAGGCGGCCAGTCCCCGGGCCGACTAGTCGGACCCGGTGCCGGACAAGAATTCAAAATGTAATAAGACATTCATGGATATGACACTCGTCATCCATAGATAAATAAAAGGCAGTCCCCGAGTACTGTTCGGGGGGCCTGTTGGTTTGTAACTTAATACAAAAGGGGTAGCGTGATACATACTGCTTTTCAGCTATAAAATCGTCTTAGGAGGTTTGCGTTCCATGGTCGCTCCGACTCCTTGCCGGAGTCGTCTCTCTTGCCTGCTCTTGGCTTTTGCGCGTCGATCAAGTAGTAGGAGTCGTTGCCGAGTGCCTTTCTGACAACGAAGGGGCCTTCCCAAGGGGCCGAGAGCTTGTGCTGGCCGGCTGTTCGCTGGATCAGCCGGAGCACAAGGTCGCCCTCTTGGAAGGATCTTGGCTTGACCTTGCGGTTGTAGTAGCGGCGCAGGCCTTGCTGGTAGATGGCGGACCGGCTGAGGGCTAACAGCCGGCCTTCTTCCAGTAGGTCGACGCCGTCTTCTCTTGCTTCTTTGGCTTCCTCCTCCGTGTACATGGTGATCCGAGGCGAGTCGAACTCGATGTCTGTTGGGATGACAGCCTCGGCACCGTACACGAGGAAGAATGGAGTGAAGCTGGTTGACTTGTTGGGTGTAGTGCGCAGACTCCAGAGGACAGCCGGTAGCTCTTCGAGCCAGCAGCCGGCCGATCGCTCCAGTGGTACAACCAGTCGGGGCTTGATGCCGGAGAGGATAAGTCCATTTGCTCGCTCGACCTGGCCGTTTGACTGCGGGTGGGCAACGGACGCTAAGTCCAGTCGGATGCCCTGTGTCGCGCAGAAACGTGCCAGTGCGCCTTTGGCGAAGTTCGTGTCGTTGTCAGTGATGATGCTGTGCGGCACGCCGTACCGAGTAGTGATGTCGGTGATGAATGTCACGGCAGTCGGCCCGTTCGCGTCCTTGGCGTCCCAATCGCCAGATGATTGCTGGACCACTAAGTCGGAGTCGCCGTAGCACAGGATCCGGCGTATGCCGAGCTCTTTGGCTAGCCGGAGCCCATGTACGAGCGCCTCGTACTCGGCCACGTTGTTGGAGGCGGCGAAGTGGATCTGCAGCGTGTACTTGAGCTTGTCGCCTTTGGGAGAGGTGAGGACGATGCCGGCTCCCAAGCCGGTGCGCATCTTGGACCCGTCAAAGTGCATCCGCCAATGGGTAGAGTCGGGAGCCGGCGGTAGGTACTGGGTCTCGGCCCAGTCGACGAGGAAGTCGGCAAATGCTTGCGACTTGATGGCGGTGTGGGGTTGATAGAAAATCGTGTAAGGCGCCAAGGCAATGGCCCATTTGGCCACCCGGCCGGATGCATCCCGGCTGCCTATGATCTCGGCGAGCGGGGCAGTGCACACGACCGTGATGGGGTGCTCTTGGAAGTAGGGCTTCAATTTCTTGGCAGCGAAGTACACCCCATAGCACATCTTCTGGTAGTGCGGGTAGTTTTGCTTTGAGCTGGATAGTACTTCGCTGAGATAGTAGACCGGCCTCTGGACCAGCTGGGCTCGGCCTTCCTCCGGGCGCTGGACCACAACAACAGTGCTGACGACTCGGCTTGTCGCGGCGATGTAGAGGAGCATGGGCTCCTTCTCAGTCGGCGCGCCCAGGACAGGCGGAGTGGTCAACATTTTCTTCAACTCATGGAAGGCTTGGTCGGCTTGATCATTCCACTCAAAGTGAGTGGACTTCTTCATGAGTCAGTACAGGGGGAGAGCCTTCTCTCCTAGTCGGCTGATAAAACGGTTCAGGGAGGCTAAGCAGCCAGTGAACTTCTGCACATCTCGCAGCTTGGTGGGTATCTCCATCCTCTCGATGGCCTTGATCTTGACAGGGTTGCACTCGATGCCGCGTTCGGAGACCAGGAAGCCTAGCAGCTGGCCGGCTGGTACTCCGAACACGCACTTCTCGGGGTTGAGCTTGATCTGGAATCGGCGCAAGTTGGCAAATGTTTCCTTCAGGTCTTCCAGCAAGGTACCGCGCTTCTCTGTCTTCACCACAATGTCGTCTACGTAGACGTGGGCATTTCTGCCGAGTTGTTTCAAGAGACATTTCTGCATGCAACGCTGAAAAGTGGCACCGGCGTTTCTCAAGCCGAATGTCATTGTCAGGTAGCAGAAAGCTCCAAAGGGTGTGATGAAGGCAGTCTTCAGGCGGTCAGCTGGGTCCAACTTGATCTGATGATACCCTGAGTATGCATCCAAAAAACACAACAGCTCGCATCCGGCTGTAGAGTCTATCACTTGGTCAATCCGTGGCAAAGCAAACGGATCCTTTGGGCAGGCCTTGTTCAAGCTTGTGTAGTCTATACACATGCGCCACTTGTTATTCTTCTTCAAAACCAGAACTGGATTGGCAAGCCATTCTGGAAAGAACACTTCCATGATGAAGCCGGCTGCAAGGAGCCGAGCTATCTCTTCTCCCACGATTCTTCGCTTCTCTTCTGATAGTCGGCGGAGGGGTTGCTTGACCGGATTTGCATCAGCTCGGACATGTAATTTGTGCTCGGCGAAATCCTTCGGGACACCCGGCATGTCCTTTGGGGACCATGCAAAGATGTCTCGATTCTCATGGAGGAAGTCGGCGAGCTCGCCTTCCTATTTACTGTCCAAGTTCGCCCCAATCACGGCGAACCTCTCTGGGTGCTCCGGGTCTAGAGGTATCTTCTTCGTCTCTTTGGCAGGCTGGAAGGAGCCCTGCGCATCACAGTCCTTGGGGTTGGGGGACAAGGTCGGCTGCTTGCCGGCCATGGCCACAACCCGTTCCAGCATCTTCTTCTCTTCCGCCACCACGAGGGACTCGGCCAGCCGGCTGCTAGCCATGGCACACTCGATGGACTTCTTGTAGTCGCCGGCTACCGTGATGATCCCCTTCGAGCTCGGCATCTTCATCTTCAGATAGGCATAATGGGGCACAGCCATGAACTTGGCCAAAGCAGGTCGGCCAAGTAGCGCATGATAGGGGCTCTCCAGATCCACCACCTCGAACCATATTGCTTCCCGGCGAAAATGATCTTTGTCTCCGAAGAGAACATCCATCTTGATATTGCCGATTGGAGAGCAAGATAGGCCGGGTACGATACCATGGAAGACTGTGCGGCTCGGCATGAGCTGCTTCGCTTTGATGTTCAGCTTGTCCATGGTGTCGCGGTACAGTATGTTGATACTGCTTCCGCCGTCTATCAGGACGCGGGAAAATCTGGCAGCTCGCCTCTCCGTCGCAAGGGTGACGTCCAAGACCATAGCATAGGAGCCAGGCGAAGGCATCACCTCTGGGTGGTCGGCCTGGCTCCAGCTGATGGGCTTTTTCGACCAATGCATGAACTCGGCGGTGCTAGAGGCGACTGCGTTTACTTCTTGGTGTTGCCGGCGTCGGCTGCGCTTGTCGTCGACTTGACTCGTGAAGACGACGTAGGCGTCGTGCACTTCGGGGAACTCGTCTTGGATGGCGCCGACTGCCGGCCGGGCCGCCGGCTGCTGGGGAGCTGGAGGCGGCGGGCCGGGAGGCGGAGGCGGCACTATCCCTTCGCCCTTGGTGATGCGGGTGAGCCAGTGGCATTTCCGTGTTGTATGGTTGGACGGCTTCGCGCCGCTGTGGAACTTGCAGGGGGCATCGAGTGCTTGTTCGTAGGAGAAGGACGGCTACCAGGGCGGCCGGCCTCCCTTCTTCTTGGGAGCAGGCCGCTCTTCGGGCTGCTCGTCTTCAATTGTGGCCACCTGCCGACTGGAGGAAGTCGGCATGGGGCCCTTGCGCTTGTGGTCGTTCTGGTAGGGGCGCCGGTTTGAGTCGCCAGCCGGCTGCTTGGGAGCCGGAGCGACTACCTTCCCCGAGGCGTCCACTCGGAGCTCGGTCTTCAAGGAGGAGTCGGCAGTGGCGTATTTGTCGGCGATGACGAGTAGCTCGTCGAGGGTGGCGGGCTCGTCACAGAGGAGTCGGTGCTTGAGGAGGGTGCCCTCTCGGCACCCGGCAGTGAAGTACTCGATGGCCTGGACCTCATGCACTCCCTCGCAGGAGTTGCGGAGCTCGGCCCATCGCGTGAGGTAGTCGCGGGTCGACTCGTTGGGCCCTTGGACGCAGAGGGAGAGCTGGCGAGGCTTGAAAGGCCGCTTGTAGGTGCTAGTGAAGTTGCGGACGAAAACCTCGGTGAAGTCCAGCCAGCTGTTGATGCTGTAGGGCTTGAGGCTGTTGAGCCATGTGCGCGCCGTGCCCTGCAGCATCAGGGGGACGTACTTCACGGCAACGCGCCGGTTGCCGTTGGCGATGCTGACGGCTGTGGAGTAGTCGATGAGCCAATCTTCCAGCTTCACCGAGCCGTTGTACTTGGGCGTGTCTCTGGGGAGCGAGAACCCTTTGGGGAAGGGCTCGTCGCGGATGCGGGAGCCAAAGCATGGCGGGCCGACATCGTCTTCTTCTTCTAACGCCAGGGACCGAGCAAGGCGGTCGATCCTGTGGCGGGCGTCACTCTCGCCGATTCCTTCTCGGCGGCCGAGTCGGTCGCCAAGAGTCGGATGTGTGATGGGCGGCGGAGTGAGGCGTCTTTCTCTTCGAGGCGGAGGAGGAGGTAGGTTTCCCTGATGTTCAACCGCCCGAGGAAGGCCTTCCGCGTCGCGCTCGATAGTGATGCGGGTCCGGCTGCAGCTGGCAGCCGGCTCCTTGTCTTTCTTCTGGCGCGTGCCGCTCGCAGTCGGCGAGCGGGACGTCGCGGCGTGCTCCCGGCGCGGGGGATGGCTATCAGCTCGGGCGCCGGCTTCGTGCCGTTCTGCAGCCGCGTCGATCAGCTACTGGATCCGTCTTGTCATGTAAGGGAGCTCATCGGCTCCCAGCCCATTGAGCTCCTCTGCTGCCGCCTGAGCGGCTCGCAGATTCTCGAGCGGGCTGGCGTAGACGGGGCGATCTGCGCCCAACATGGTGGCAACAGCTGCGCCGCGCTTCTGGACGAAGCCGGCTCGGCTCGGGCCGCTCGGCGGCGGCGTCCCGAAGGCGGCGCGGTCGACTTCGCGCTGGTGGGCCTCGGTGAGGCGTCTCATCGAGGCTATCTTCTTGCTCTCCGTGATGAGGGCAAGACGGCGTGCCTCCAGGGTCTCGGCGTCGGCGTCGGCCGGGAGGGGGATGGAGAGGTCGTGCATCGCTGCTTGCTGAGCGTCGCAGGCGCTCCCGCCCGAGTTGGAGACGTGGCTGATGACCAGCACTTCGGTGACAGCGCTGCTGCCGCTGTCAGCTCGAGGGAGTGGGTCGTCGAAGACCACCACGTCGGAGGGGTAGGCGTCGAGCGACGCGGTGTCGGAGTCGATGAGCATCGGGTCGGTGGAGCCGACAAACTCCATGTCCGCAGCAGGCTCGCTGGAGACATGAAGTTGGTCGAGGAGGCTGACGAGGCGGCTCTTGGGGTAGTCGGTGCCTGCGTCGGACGCAGGCTCGTCGGAGATGCGAGTCTCGCCGAGCAGATCGGTGAGGCGGCTTGCTGCGCAGGCGTTGCTGACGCCTTGCAGCGCGTCGGGGCAAGCGCCATCGGGCGCAGCAGGCTGGCTGCGCTCGCGGGGAAGGAAGAAAGTTCCCGTCCAGAACAGGTCTCCGGACGACGGTGCACCTGGCCCCACGGTGGGCGCCAAATGTCGGGTGGTTGGTGCGACATATGCCAAAGGATGGCTTATCATTGTGGGAGCCAATAAAACGTCGCCGGTGCCTGGAAACGGGATGAGGCGAAGACATGCACGCCGGCGAATCTTACCCAGGTTTGGGGCTCTCCGAGGAGATAACACCCCTAGTCCTGCTCTGCGGGGTCTCCGCATGATCACTAGCTCGATAAAGAGTAGCTACAATCACTCCTAGAGCTGTTGGGATCAAAGGAGAAGAAGAACAAGGCTAGCTCTTGCTTCTCTCTATCTATTGTGTGTGTGCATGTGCTATGCTTGGAAGCCAAACATGCAGAGGTGCCAACTGTGCTTGGGTGCGAACTATGCTCAGTGGCCAACCCTTTGCATGGGTGCTCCGGGGGGTTTATATAGGCCTACCCCCCGGGGGTACAATGGTAATCCGGCTGGGATCTGGTCCCAGCCGTCAGTGTCTACACTCGCCGGCTTCTCCGCTGGCTGCTGGGTCCCGCCGGCTGGTGGGTCCCGCCGGCTGGTGGGTCCCGCCGGCTTCCGGTTACTTGGTCGACAGGCCGGCCCCACCGCCTAGGGTTTTGTCGGCGGCTGCTTACTGTAGCCGCGCCTCTGATGATGAGGGCTTTGTCGAGGTGAGCATGGCTACAGTGGGCCGCCTCGGGGGCTATCACTGTAGCCTCACCTCGTCTTGTCTCCTTAATGGGGCTCCTGCTTCGAGGAAGGGAGTAGCCGGCTTCCGGAGGCCGGCTATGCTCCCGGCCGACTAGGGAAAGCCGGGCCGCCTTCACGCCTCTCTCTGGCTGAAGGGGCCCGCAGTCCTTGGGCCTTACAGGAGGGGGTCGTGGATGACGTCGTGGCTGGCGTGGCTACAGTGCCGGGCCGCACGGGAGACATCCCTCCCGTACGGCCTCCTGTAGCCATGCCCGCCTCGGGCTTCGGGGGTCGTGGGCCGCACTGTGGCCATGCCCCGTCAGGTCGTCGTTATGTAGGAGTGGTTGTCGTCTTGGCCGGCTTCCAGGAGTCGGCGTCCTTCTTGGCTGGCTTCTTGGAGTCGGTGAGGCTGGGTCGCCTTCCGGGAGTCGGCTTTAGTGGTAGCCGGCCCGGGAAGGCGGCCCAAATGCTTGGAGTGCTTGAAGGCCCAAAGGCCTGATAAATTTTCTGAAGAGCCAGGGGTAGCCGGTTTGGCTACCCGTGGCCACTTACTCCGACACTCTACAATATGCTATGCTGTGTACCGCACCTGAAGTGTGCCTTGCCATGAGTTACTCAAGGGGTACAATAGTGATCCAGGAAGGGATCACATGACAGCGGTCGAACTTATCGTTAGTATCTAGTGGACTAAGGAATTTTCTCGATTATGGAGGTGGAAAGGGGGTTCGTCGTAAAGGGTTACGTCGATGCAAACTTTGACACTAATCCGGATGACTCTGAGTAGTGAACCGGATTCGTATAGTAGAGCAGTTATTTGGAATAGCTCCAAGTAGCGCGTGGTAGTTGCATCTACAAGATGACATAGAGATTTGTAAAGCACACACGGATCTGAATGTTGCAGACCCATTGACTAAAACCTCTCTCGTAAGCATAACATGATCAAACCCTAGAACTCATTGAGTGTTGATCACATGGTGATGTGAACTAGATTATTGACTCTAGTAAACTCTTGGGTATTAGTCACATGGCGATGCAAACTTTGAGTGTTTAATCACATGGTGATGTGAACTAAATTATTGACTCTAGTGCAAGTGGGAGACTGTTGGAAATATGCCCCAGAGGCAATAATAAAATGTTTATTATTGTATTTCCTTGTTCATGATAATTGTCTGTTGTTCATGCTATAATTGTATTAACTGGAAACCGTAATACATGTGTGAATACATAGACCACAACATGTCCCTAGTAAGCCTCTAGTTGACTAGCTCGTTGATCAATAGATGGTTATGGTTTCCTGACCATGGACATTGGATGTCATTGATAACGGGATCACATCATTAGGAGAATGATGTGATGGACAAGACCCAATCCTAAGCATAGCACAAGATCGTGCAGTTCGTTTGCTAGAGCTTTTCTAATGTCAAGTATCATTTCCTTAGACCATGAGATTGTGCAACTCCCGAATACCGTAGGAATGCTTTGGGTGTACCAAACGTCACAACGTAACTGGGTGGCTATAAAGGTGCACTACATGTATCTCCGAAAGTGTCTGTTGGGTTGGCACGAATCGAGATTGGGATTTGTCACTCCGTATGACGGAGAGGTATCTCTGGGCCCACTCGGTAATGCATCATCATAATGAGCTCAATGTGACTAAGGAGTTAGCCACGGGATCATGCGTTACGGTACGAGTAAAGTGACTTGCCGGTAACGAGATTGAACAAGGTATTGGGATACCGACGATCGAATCTCGGGCAAGTAACGTACCGATTGACAAAGGGAATTGTATACGGGATTTATTGAATCCTCGACATCGTGGTTCATCCGATGAGATCATCGTGGAACATGTGGGAGCCAACATGGGTATCCAGATCCCGCTGTTGGTTATTGACCGGAGAGTCGTCTCGGTCATGTCTGCATGTCTCCCGAACCCGTAGGGTCTACACACTTAAGGTTCGGTGACGCTAGAGTTGTAGAGATATTAGTATGCGGTTAACCGAAAGTTGTTCGGAGTCCCGGATGAGATCCCGGACGTCACGAGGAGTTCCGGAATGGTCCGGAGGTAAAGATTTATATATGGGGAAGTCCTATTTTGGCCACCGGAAAATGTTCGGGATTTTTCGGTATTGTACCGGGAAGGTTCTAGAAGGTTCCGAAGTGGGGCCCACCTGCATGGGGGGACCCACATGAACGTGGGTAGTGGGGGCAAGGCCCCACACCCCTGGTCAAGGCGCACCAAGATCCCACCTTAGAAGGAATAAGATCATATCCCGAAGGGATAAGATCAAGATCCCTAAAAAGGGGGGATAACAATCGGTGGGGAAGGGAAATGATGGGATTTCTTTCCCCCACCTTTGCCAACGCCCCAATGGACTTGGAAGTCAAGAAACCAGCCCCCTCCACCCCTATAAATAGTGGGGAGGCGCATGGGAGCAGCACCCCAAGCCCTGGCGCCTCCCTCCCTCCCGTGACACCTCTTCCTCCCCGCTTGCGCTTGGCGAAGCCCTGCCGGGATACCGCTACTTCCACCACCACGCCGTCGTGCTGCTGGATCTCCATCAACTTCTCCTCCTCCCTTGCTGGATCAAGAAGGAGGAGACGTCCCCGCTCCGTACGTGTGTTGAACGCGGAGGTGCCGTCCGTTCGGTGCTAGGATCATCTGTGATTTGGATCACGACGAGTACGACTCCATCAACCCCGTTCTCTTGAATGCTTCCGCTCGCGATCTACAAGGGTATGTAGATTCACTCCTCCCCTCTCGTTGCTAGCATCTCCTAGATAGATCTTGGTGACACGTAGGAAAATTTTGAATTTCTGCTACGTTCCCCAACACGCTGCACCTCCTCCCCTTCCCGGTGTGACGGGATCCGGACGCCTCCTTCCCCAGCTGTGAGGGGGGTGAGAGAGACAGAGGCCACAACGCAATCTTGTTTAGATCTGGTGAAGAGGGTGAGAGACTATGAATATAGCAAACCCTAGCAAAGGAACGCTGAGCCTCCAGTGTGTATATATATGTAGTGCGGCGAGAGTGTGGAGAGTGCAAACCCTAGCGAACAAGCACTGAGGCTCTAGCTTATATAATGTACTACATATATACTGTATTACAGACTGAGCTCCGGTGCCTTAACTGCACCTGCCTTTGGCTGTATGACAGGTTGGCCAGCCACATTTTGGGCCCACCTGTCATACACCCAAAGGCAGGTGCACTAAGTCAATGAAGATCCGTCCATATAGTACTCGTGTATACTACTAATATATAGCGGAGTGGTTTTCTTATTCTTTCCATAACAATCGTTTTAAATTGTGTAAGTACGAAACGAAACTCTTTAACGCACCAGTGAAGAAAACTACTACTTCCGACGAACTAACATCCAGACGTCCTGGTCGCACTTCCTGTCCTTCACGTGCGGTACACTACCCTCCCTTAAGTGAACAACCACACATGTGCCAAATTATCGGAAACGTGTGAGAGTGTGTACAAATAAAAAAATTTAATTTCGATTATCAGAAAGGTTTGAGAGTACGTACAGTTTGCCCTCTCTCAATAATTATGGTTTGTTGTGTTCGTCCTAAACTTGGTCAAACTTTACAAAGTTTGACTTCACTCAAATCTAATATGCCGAGTAAATAAAAATGGAGGGCTAATACGTCCATCCGGGTTTTAGTCCACACCATTTTTTTCATCAAAGTTAATAACTGGAGAAATAAAATTACAGGGGAGCTGAAGACAAAGTTGTGAGAAGGCTTAGAAATCAATACAAAACTTATGCTCGTAGTACCAACGTCGACCCTTCTTCGAGGAAACATTTGGTTCACAGCCAATTGTGTGATAAAATTGCACCAACGTGAAAGACGACTGCGTCTCCAACGCAACCAAGGTGAACTGATGAAGGATATCATCTTTGTGGGTAACACGCAAAGAGCATTGATGGAAGACAACTTGTTTTTCGTGGAAAATCGATCAGCTTCACCAGCCGACGCAACCAGGAGGCGCAACCATGAGCATCGATAGGTCATCGTGGTGATGCATCATCCATTTAGCATCAAGTTTAGGTGAGGAACCTATGAAGTTCGACAAATCCTCACTGTGGTCTATTTCTTCTCATTAATCAAGCTCGAGGAAGGAAGAACCACGTGTCAGAGGATAGTGAGGCGGAACAACAATGGGCATCAAATTTTGTGCAGTTCCACTAAAATTGAGGAAGACATGCCCGGGTATGGAGATACGCATCGCTGTTTGCAAAAATATAAAAAAGGGATATAGTGTTGTTACTTTGTTTTGGCAGTGGTACAAAATTAACAATGACATCTTAATTGTCAATAAGAATTAATGAAAAGTACACCAACAAACAGAAGCATCATGATTATCTTGATGGGAAATAAACCAGGATACCCGAGAAAAAAACATTTCTTCATTTAACCAGTGACAATATTAGATTAGCAGCAGCAATAGGAGCATATGGACAGTGACCGCACAACCACCATGTACTTTTTGTCGAAACAACATGTATACCTCCACCGAGGCATAAATCAGGACAACTTTTTGAGTGGAATTTCATCTATAATAGTAGGTGATGTTGGACCAGCCGACGAACCCTAGCTACTATACATGGGGAGATGGGGAGTAGTCTCATAGAAGAAAACCCCCATGCTGCGACCTGGGGAGCTGGACTAGTACAAGAAGTTATACCTCAGGTGGGCGAGATGTCGCTTAGGTGGGCGGGCGGGATCTGCACAAACGACGGCCGCGAAAAAGGGCGCGGAGGACCTTCGTCCGCGCCAGCGCCGGCTCCGAGAGGACGGTGTGCATCGGCTTCCTCCATTCCGACGGCGACAACGTCAACGCTGCAGCTCCTCACCTCCCCCAGCGGACGGGATTCGGCCGGATCTGTGAACACCGGTGAGGAGAGAGATAGAGTGGACACTGTCATCTTGTTTTGATATGGAGAGGGTGAGAGAGCGAGATGCGAGAAACCCGATCAAACAAGAGGCTATATATATAATGGAGTAAAAAAATCTCTCCATAGCAGTGGTTTTAAATAGAATACGCGCCTTCCCGAAAAAAGAAACGAAAACAGGCGGACAATTTTTTAACGTACCAAGAAAGAAAACTCGATAAAAAACACGCCCCCGCTTCTAGGTCGCGAGAGTCGTCGCGCACACACACATAGACATAGACATGCATCTAAGGATGGCTGGGTAAAACTGAATACGGATGGTTCCTTCTTGCCAGAGAACGGAACTACTGGTACAGGCATGATACTAAGGGATCATGGGGGTGCTATAATTTTCTCTTCATGTAGAAGCTTGTGTTATTGCGCGAACGCACTGGAAGCAGAATTGTTGGCCATCAAAGAGGGTTTGTCGCTCGCATTGCAGTGGAGTAATATTTTTTTTGACCCACACACCGTATTTCTACAGTAAATTATATTAATATAATAAAGTACATGGGGAGTCTAAGCTCCAAATATCAATATCGAGACCGACTATCTTGAAGCTACAAATATGGTGAGGATTAGGAATGAAGATATTAATAGAACTAGGTTTGTTTTTTTGGTGCGTGAGATTAGATCGCTCATGGCACTCCGAAATACTTGTATTGCTCATGTTCGACGAAACAACAACATTGTCAGTCATACTTTAGCTCATTATGGTAGGACTAGTGGCCGTATCGCTGTTTGGCTAGGTTCAGGCCTTGATGGCATTGTCGAACTTTGTAACTCCGAGTGTAGCCTGGCTACGTGAGTAATACAAGTTTGTTGCCACAAAAAAAAGATGTGGACATGCATATCCGTGTTTACGTAAAATTCTATCTCCATATCCAATCATATTTGTACAACGGGCACATTATTTACGTTGTTAATTATAGATGCAGCAATATTAATGTACAACATCTCTTGTTTGCGGGCGTTCGGACCGCTGCCACGCCCGCTCCTGACCAACCCGAACCCTCTTCATCACCCGCGCATGCTTCCCGCCCAAAACGGTCAGTGCCACATTCATGCCCGGCCAGAGCGAATGCGACCTCTCACTGGCGCCGGCATTGAAGCGGCGCGCCGGCCGAGAGAGCATCGCCCGTGCCGCTTCCCGGTGCACACGACTACTCCGTGTTCAAAGGTCGCAATAGCCGGCCACAACATGCATGTAAAAAGTTCTTGGGAGACTGTGCTACAGCTAGCTGTCCTCCCCCAACTCGTCAATCTCTTCCAGTAGTGCTAGTACTCCATGGCGTGATCCATCGACAAGCAGGCGGGAAAGTTATCGTATACTCGGTTTGCGGTGCGTGGCATGCCGAGCGACCATGTGGGGTAGAGCCGAGGAGGAGGGTGAGACACAAACGCGACAGACGTGATTTAAACGTTGGCTTTGCTGGCTTTGCTCGATGGCGCGATCCAACGAAATGAAACATTGGTTTCCCTCCGTTTCCATTTTTTCTCCAGAAAAACGGAAACTTTCCACTCCATTTTCATTCCTACTCCAAGGTTGCCCCGTTACAAGATTCCATCAAATACAAAGGAAAACTAACACGCATGCTGATGCATCTCAATGATTCACAGATCATAACCAATTTTTACTTCACAACTAAAGACAAAAGTTGGGAGCGTGCAAAAAAGAAAAACTACTGATGGGGTCACTATGACTTAAACCCTAAACCCTAAACATGATTTAATTTCCTGGCTAGGTAGAACCTGTCGAAGGAAAGACGGCTGGCACCCTCGGGTCATACGATGCTTTTGTGCAGTTCCACTAAAATCGAGCTGAGCATCCCTGATGGCAAAGATATTGAAGAAGTGTGATTAGAATAATAGTACTGGCACTAGTTCATGAGACATAAACTCATCACAAATACAAGCCGGTAGAAGTAGAGAAAGATCGACATGGAGATGGAGCTACGTGGGGAGCTGCGGCAGTGGAGCAAGCCGGATCCAAAAGGAAGATTTACTACCTGGGACGTCGGGTTGTAGCTAGAAGGGTGGTTGGGAGGCGGCATCAGCCCATACCGCGGGGACCCCCGATTGGGACGCACCAACTATGGGTTCTCTCCCTCGCCGATGTCGACCGCGTCTACGCAGAACATTATTCCCTTCCCCCAGCGGCGAGATCAGGCCGAGAATGTGACCAGCGGTGTGGCCACCGTCATTCTATGCTTGTGAAGAGAGCAGCCCAAGCAAGCAGGCTTGTAGCTTAGGCTCCTGCTATTGTATATATAGTGGTTTTCTTTTTCTCTCGATATCAACCATTTTATATTGCGTATGATGGTTGCTTCTTCCGACTAACTTACTGTGTGATTTGACTGCTCCTTAGTGGCCCCTACACGTACTCCCCCTACGTGTATGACCGTTCCTGAGTCTCACTTGTACTTATCTCTATTTTCTTGCATGACACGTGAGTAGACAGGATGCGCATAGAGGAATTTTGTTACTGCACGTTGTTACGTAGTACTGTACTACTAGTACCTACTCCCTCCTTCCGGTTCACTACTGGTACTTCCTCCGTCCTGGCTTATTGGTCCCCTTTGTACTCAATTCATGGGCTTATTGGTCCTGGCTTACTGGTATTAATATCGGGAATGCATGCGTGAACAACGAATGATTAAACCTTGCATGCAACGTTTTGACAAAGCATTGACTTATGAACATGTGAATGTAAGGGACTACAACCTCGTGCATGCATGCAACAGTCACACGTACACATGGACGCAAAAACGCGCGCGACACCCTAATGCATGCATGTCCAAGCACATGACGGAACACACACGGTCATGCTCAAGTGCTCAACCGACACGTGCATGGACACACATACTCAGCCAGGGTGAGCTAGTGACCGTATAAACACCGGAAAATGTATATATTGAGCGCAATGAGCGTATTATGAAGTCCACTGACCGTATTTTTACAAATATACAGTGACAGACAGTGTATTTATCTTGTTTGAAATTAAGCCATATTAACCCGAAAGGAGGCAATATGGACTAGCATTACTTTGCTGTGTCCCGTCAACTTATCGAACGAGGAGAAGCTTGCAGGATGGGAGAAGCTTGCGCGCGGTGGCTCGCAGGACATGGAGAAACTTTTGACTAATGCAAGCTCTCCCTCGCTCAGGCGGTGGATGTGCAACAGTTAATTCGGTGTCAGATTGCCAGAAGCATACACTATACTAGTACTAGTATTATTGTTCGACTTACCGAAGAGGCGAACAGCCAAGCGCAAAGTTTACTAGTACTAGTACTAGTACTACTACTATAGAGGTATGTACTATACTATACTAGGAACCGGATGGAGGAGCGTCTGCACTCTTATTATATTTTAAAAATGTGATAAAGCAATCTTCAACACATTTGGTTCTCTTCGAGGGTTCTCGCATGTGATAATGGAAGTTGATTGCATGGAACACTCGCTACAATTCTCGCTTAATTATGGATCAGATCCTTTTACAAATAGGAGTGCTCGGTAGTATTTCCTCTTTTTTTGTTATTCAGCATGTAAACAGGTCAATAAACCTTGCGGTGCATCTTTGTGCGAACCGTGCTTGCTGCACTTTGAATGTGGCCGAGAGCTGGCTTGATGAAACACCTCGCTTCCTTCATCTTTTTTTGCGGGGTACCTCGCTTCCTAGTGACCAGTCTCTTGGCTGATCGTCCTAAGAATGCTTATATATGAATAAAGCTCTCTCATTTACCCGCAAAAAAGATTAAGCCATATTAACCGGAAAGGAGGGAGTATGGACTAGCACTACTTTTTGGTGAGTCCCATCAACTCACAGAACGAGGAGAAGCTTGCAGGACAAGGTGAAGCTCGCTTACGCCTTTTGACTAATGCAACCTACCCTCGCCTAGGTGGTGGACATGCAACAGTTCATTCGGTGTCAGATTGCCACAGGCATACACTGTAGTACCCAACATGCGGAGTATCATCATTGTTCGACTTCACGAAGAGGCAAAGAGCCAAGCGCAAGGTTTATAGTTGTACGAGTAGTACTACTACTAGAACCGCATGGTGGAGCGTCTGTACTCTTATTTTATTTTAATCTCTGATAAAGTACACATTTATTCGGGAGAAGGGCGGAAAACGGTAACCCAATGGTAGTGTTAAAAAACATCGAACATGTAATGATGATATCGATCAACCATTCTCGAATATCTTGGCCTCCGTGCGAGCCCGCCTGTGTGTTCTCGCTCCTCGTCTCTCTCAAGGAACGGCGGGTTGGCAATTTTGCTGTCAATTGAGATCGGTTTGCTCACACTTCGGTCCCACATGTCAGTGATATGCCAAGAGGAAGTGCATTGACCGACTGGCCATACGCATACTTGGTTTTGCACCTTCATGCCATGCTTGGAATGGTTGTATTTCAATACGGAGGCGTATAACTTACACCTGTAAGTTACTGGCCGCTGTGCAAATTCCAGCCGGAATTGAAACGACGGTCGCAGGTGTTTATTTTTTACAAGTGTATTCACAAGAGAAACGGTGATCCAAACAGGGCCTCATACTACTCCTCCCTCCGTCATAGTTTACAGGGCGCGCTTCATTCTGATGCATTTCTCTCAATGCATTTCCACCACTAGAGAGACTTTAGAGCGTATTGATGGTTGCTTCTTTCGAGAAACTTACAGTGGGAAAGGTGGGGCTTATGATTTGACTGCTCATTACTACTCACTATTAGTGCGGCGCAACAACCGGGCTGAGTCTCCCATGCGGTTGTGCACCACTCCCTCCGTTCTTAAATATACTACGGAGTATTTGTCTTTCTTGAGATTTCAACGAGTGACTACATACGAAGCAAACTGAGTGAATCTACACTCTAAAATATGTCCATTTGAAATTTGTAAAAAGACAAATATTTAGGAACGGAGGAAGTATAATTTTGTGCATGGCACATGGACCCGGATGCCGAAGAGGCTTCTGGCAATGCTATCAAGAATCCAGCATTTGTTTACATAATTGACGTACTATACAAATAATTTTCCAGTGACATGAAATTGTACAATGCTCTGAGCTTTCAGCTTTTGTTTCATGTGTCTTGCCATCGATGCTCTTTCGGAAACAATAAAAAACTAACTTCCTTGCTAATGCATCTCAATGATTAGCAGATGAGAGCTAATATTTACATCACAACTGAAGACAAAGTTGTGAGAAGGTGTTAAATTAAAATTGATCCATGCTTTCATTGGCAGGAACGTCCCCCAGCTCTGTCTAAATCAACAAGGCATGTTGGGAAAAAAGTAGCTGTCTGGAGCATGCAACATTCCGATCATTTTGTGTAGTTCCACTAAAATAGAGCTGAGCGTCCCTGTTCCAAAGATATTAAGTGTGATTACGATAATAGAGGACTGCTGATGAAACAATAAACACACAAATAGAAGCAGCTCACCTTTGCAGTCTCTCTTAAGACTAACTAGTTGGAGAAGATTAAGCAAATAGTTGGAGAAGATTAGGCTCGGAGTTGGATGAGGAGGATAGAGCAAAACCAATCTCCCTTTGTGCAGTCGCACTGAAATGGAGACGTTGCCCCTATGACATTTTAGTACAACTTCACAAAACACTCTTAATAAAAAAGTGATTTGTGCAGTTCACCAAAAGGTCGCAATAGCAACGAGGTGAAATGGATAGCCATGTTTGCAAAAAAGAGGTAGAAAGGAAACAATTACTGGCCAATAACAGTTGATGACACATGCGACGACAAAAAAGAAGCATATTCCATGTCCTAAGGGAAGATAACAACCCTGTTGTGTTTGTCTAAAACGGTGTGAGGACGAGATTGCAATATGGAAATTACGCCGGACGAGCTACGTTTTTGGCAAAGAACTTAGATCCACATGCAAGATTCTCCGCATGCAGTGACGTGGGAAGACGGGCAATGGAGCAAGGCCGGAGGGGATACCTGGGGGTCGTCGGGATGTAACTAGGTGAGCGGCGGCGGGAGGGATCTACCCATACTACGGCAGCGAGCAGGTGGCGTAGGCCCGACCACGCCGGAGCTTGGTCAGAGGGAACGGTTGGTACCGCAGATCGGGACGTGCTGCCTCGGCGCCGTCGAACGGAGAAACGATGGACATCCTACCTTTCCGCCAGCGGACGGGATGCGGCCGGATCAGTGACCAACGGTGAGAGAGAGAGAGGCTGCCGCCGCCTTGTGTGAGATACTCTGAAGAGAGACAAACCCAGGCAGGCAGGCTCCATTGTATATAGTGGAGCGGACTACCTTTTTCTCCATAAAAATCGTTTTATATTCTGTGTACGTGCCATTGAGCGATATAACTTTATTTAAAAATAACGCGCCAATGCATCAAGTCAAACTTTGTTTCGTGCACGCGTGGTACACGCCCTCCGTAGGTAAACAACCGCTACACGTGTTCAAATTAGCACGTGGTCTGCCATTTCGTACAGAAATGAGCTCCACCGTGTACCCACGCGGGTGTGGCTGGGCACGACGCGTGAGTATGTGCACCTATTCTCTTCGTGTACGTACACCACCTACGTGGGGTTGTGTGAGAGAGATACAAACATATAGAGATATAGTGTGTGGGTTCGTGAGTGTTTTTTGGGGGGGTTTCAATCAAAAAATGTAACATATACAATGTGTGTGAAAATAGAGACCTGGATATATCATATATATAGAGGGGGCGGTCACGAGAAGAGAGTGGAGGTATCATCGGCTTGAGGTATCCATAGAATCGAAGAGAGGGATGATGTGTGTGTGTTTGTGTGCGCGCGCAATCGACAAAGAGTGCCGTCGAATTTGTGTGTGCCCACGTCAAAAATATAGGGTGGCTGGCCTACTGGAACGTGAGAGGGGACAGGTGCAGTTTGTCTCTGTTTCATGGATACCTACCTACAGCGCTCGACTATCGGTGTGTGGTGGGGGGAGGCCTTATTAACTATAGAGGTACAATGGCTGGTATATGTGTGGAGGCGGAGAGAGGCCTACCTTATGTATTAAGGGAGATCGATCGGCATCCATGCATATGTGTGGGAGAGGAATAAGGTTGGGAGAGAGACAGAGCTAGAGTGTTGGAGGGGGTGGTAGTGGAGTTGCTTCTAACAAATGGTGGGAGAGGCTTGCTAGACAAACGGAGGGCACGCCTGCAATATCAATAAGAGAGGGGATGGCTGCATGTCTGTGCGCGTGCGTGTGAGAGATGGGTCAGGAGGCATGCACGAATGATGAGGGGGGACGATATGGCTGTGGTAAGCAGACATAACTACATAGGAAGATCAATCGTCCTCTGTCAGAGAAAGGAGAGACATAACTTGTGAGGTACGTCAATCCATGGGTGGGGGTAAAATAGTTAAAGTCGAACTAGGTATATGTAGGGAGATCGATCGGTATACATGCATGTATGTGTTAGAAGCAAGTAAGTCCAGGGGAGAAGGATAGAGAGAGAGGGATGCATCTAAGAGGTGGTGCGAGAGGCATACTATATCGAGGGGGAAGGAGTGTGCGAGTACAAGATCGATGAAAAGAGTGGTGGGAGTGAGGCATGGACGGTGATAAGAGAAGAGGGGAAGCTTGTGTTTGTGGTAGGCACACCTGGCTAGAGAGGCATATCGATCGATGTGTGCCGTAAAGAAGGAGCTGGGGGGCCTACACACACCGTGGGTGAACGACCTAAAGTGAAAAGACGAATTTGCGCGATGGAGCTAGAGAATGCTGAGGGAGGGTGAGAGGGTTGCGGGCGTGTGCATGCACGAGAGAAAGTTAGCGCTAGCTACAAAGATAAGAGGATTGTGTGGGTGTAAAAGACGAATAGAGATCATAATCATTATAAAAAGCGAATTCAGATATTTGAAGAATTTATCATAGTGTTTTAAACCAACGCATGCGTGGATATATATAACGGTGATACACATGGTGTGGTTATGAACATGTTATACTACATATAATATATTTTATCTCTACTCTTATAAAAAGTTAGAGTTGTTGATGATGGTGTGCCTGCCATCCTGCAATATAGGCCGTCCGATTTATATCTGACGGATAGGAAGGAAACTATGGCAATTTGAAAAAAGATACCCACACCCCTGTCCATATTTGCAAATAAGGCCTCCCCTTGATCATGTTGATGTTCCATGGAACGCATGGGCATCTTGCTAGTACTACATATAATATATAGAACATTGATTATAATTTGTTCTAATGTGTGGCTTTTGCAACTCAGGGCTAAATACTTGTCATAATGTAGCGGGCGGGGCACTATTCTTTGTGTGATAAACACAGTGTACGTATGGAACATGGTTTAGATTATGAATATATAGTTAGTACATCAAATGTACTATTATTTGGAATCAACATCAAGTGTATTCAAAAGATTGAACTCGAGTTCATATAGTACACATAGTTCATATCTATATCTATAGTAATCATGTGGTGTGTTGTTAAGGTAATACACGAATGATGGTTGAAGTTGGCAACAATCATGATTGTAGATTCTTATTGAAATAGAGAAGCGAATTCAAATTCGGTTTGAATTGCAGCGGTAGTATAAACATTTGGAATGCACTAAAAATGTTGCTATGAGTAGGTTACATGCATTAGACAACCAGCGAAAAAATTTAATTGGACATACAATGGATTCATACTCTCTCTTTGTGTAGCTTTGAATAGCATTTTTATAGTAAAACGGGACAAGACTCTCTCTTTGTGTGGTGTGAATAGTTTTTATTTTTTCGTTGAGGGAAGTGTGAATTGATTTGGTACGTACAAGTACAATATTACACGTTAGGCTTGACCCTAAAATTCAACCCGCGCCTTGTTATATCCCGAAAATTCAGATATCGTGCTCCCAAAACTGGCGCCTTCACAACCCGCGCCTTGCTATCCCGAAATTACAACGCGCGCGAAAACTCCCTCCAGCTGCCAAATCCCGACACGCGAAATCCCCCTTCTAACCCTGAGCCAAAAGGGCCGCTAGTTCAAATCGGTGGGGGTACTTTTGTAACACACCCTACATTTTGGACAAGCACGTCCCTAAGTCATGGTTCCCCCCCCCATCGCCTCCTTTTCGCCATTCGAAATCTGGCCGCCATAACCTCTCGGCTCCAGCCGCAAAAACCCACCCTCCTCCGTCCGCCACCTCACCGCTACCCAGCCGGAGCCTCTTCCCCGACGACGTTGTCCACCGCAATAGCTCGGCGTCCCTCATCCGCCTCCCCGGATGAGGATCCGTCGTCCATCCCGTCGTCCCACCGGTTTAGCCGCCCCGTCCTCCACCTCCAAGGAGATGCTCCGACGATCGCCTCATCTATCGCGGCTGCTCCATCCCCACAGCGCCGCCTTAGCCAGCTCCACCGGAACCGCAACATCCTCACCGACTCCTCGGACGAAGCCGAGGCCTACTCGACGCCACCAAATAGGTTGTACACTCATCGCATCACACCTTCTCTTTAACTCGACCTCACGGCGCCGACGGTGCTCCATCCCGTACCCCCATGGAGCGGTTACCTCGAAGCTGGCGCCGCAAGAGACGTCTCCACGGCGGCTCTCCCAAGTGCGAGGCCCCTTTGGCGGCGGCGTCCTTACCAGCCGGATCTGCTGCTGCTGCTCCGGCTCTCGCTCGCTCGCTCACGCTGATGCTGCTGCCTGGGCTCTCGCTCGCGCTGCTGCTGTTGCTCTGGCTCTCGCTCGGTCGTGTTGCTGCTGCTGCTGCTCCGGCTCTCGCTCGCTCGTTCGCGCTGGTTCTCTCCCCCTCGCTTGTGCTGCTGCTCTGCTTCGATTTAGCTACACTTCAGTCGACTGAATCGACTTTTGGATCAGTCGATTTTCAGGGGGTGGTGGGTCTCGCCGGAGTTAAGGAAGAACCACCCACAGCGGGGCGGGGGGCTCGCCGGAGAGGCCCACTATCTATCTTAGGGTTCTGGGTGGGGTGCTGCTCGCCGGTGGTGGGGGCGCGGTGGTGGGCGGTGGCATGGGGATCGCCGGAGAAAAATCTTGTGCGGGGGGGGGGGGGGGGGGGGGGGTTGCTAGAGGGCTGGCCGGGGCGCTGGCGGACCGACAGTGGGGAGTTGTTTCGGGGCGGTGAGGCGGTGGCGGACCGGCGGTGGGGATTTGTTTCGGGGCGGCGAGGCGGCGGCGGACCGGCGGTGGGGAGTTTTTTCAGGGCGGCGAGGCGGCGCGGGGTTCGGCCGGTGGTGGCTGGCGGCTCAGGAGGGTGCAAGTTGAAGATGAACTGCAGGCCCTCCCTAAAATATCCCATGTGAAGTGCCTCTCTGCTACCATTGCGTTCAGTTTCGACGGTAACATTCAGATTCCACAGTAAATTTCAGTTTCTACAGTTAAGTTCAGAGTCAACAGTTTTTACCTCATCTGTTGTAGTCAGGTGGTTTTTGGTGATGTAAATGTTACATCTATCACTTTTTGGTAATGCATTTTACATCATCTATTGGAGATGCTATTAGAATCCCACTTGAGATTAACAATGTATGTCTTGTGCTGCTTCAGCCTTGACGTCTTACGGCTCACCGGAGCTTCTCCAAGTACAGAACGATCCATCACAACAGAGCAGTGCCCTGGACGCCATCTACACATTCCTCAGATCTTCCTCCACACCTCCGACAGCCACCTCTGCCTCAACTTCTTCAGCGACCAACCCAATGATGCTAAGGTCGACACGGCTACGGCAAAGAGGTTGTACACTTGTCGCATCACTTATTACTCTACATTCATGTCGATCCAGTATGGCTATTGTGGTTCAACGGAAAAACATAGCAATAGTTGTGGGGCACATATCGAGGCAGCAATGAATAGTATCTCTATCTAATATCTGGTTCACCTAGGGTATGCCTATGTTGTTCATCTTGGGTGGGAAACAAACAGTAAAGCAATCATCATCTGATTTTTTTATTAAATTAAAGCAATCATCAGTCTGCTATCATTATTTTTGGATCCGTCCACTGGTTGTTACCATTACTCTAGATTGTTACCATTACTCTAGATTTCTGCATGCTCTCCTTACATAATCTCACTATATTTTTTTGTATGCATGTCAGATATTGTACACAGTCACGCTGAACATATAGAGAAAAAGAGAAGAGTTTTGCGCGGCAATACAATGTCATGCAGACATCGCTTCATGGTAGGTTCAATGGCAAACCCTCCCCCCCTCTCCAGATTGTAATCCAGAGGAAGATATATGTTCTGAGGCGGATTCAGACGCAGCTGACCACTCCTATTTACCCCCCAAGGTGTTTGCTCTAACTTGGCATGATGATGTTAGTCATATCATGCATATGTTGCCTTGCAGTGCCTACTTTCGACATCATATATGTCATCTGCTTAGTTTAGACATGTTCTGTAATGCCACCTGTTTAGTTTCAATATCATATATGGGAATTATGCAATGCCATCCTGTTTAACCAAGCATCATATATTTGAATGATATCTAGCCCATCCTTTTCTTCATTAAATTTCCATTTATCGACAATGTTTGTACATTAAACTGCTCTTCCTGTGAATCAGCCATTTGAGTGGGTGATGGAAAAATATGGAGTGAAAACAAGGCCTTCAGAGCAGACAGTGTTACCTGTCGAAGCAGATCTCTTGCTGGGTCTCGATAGCTCCTCAGAGATGGATTCAGAGACAGATGACCAGTCCTATTCCCCCACCGAGATGTATGCTCTAACTTGGCACGGTTCTACTGCTCATATCATGCATATGGTGTCTTGCATTGCATAGTTTAGACATCATATACACAATATTCAACACCATGTTCTTAGTTCAGACATCATATATGCGAATGCCCTCCGCTTAGCGTATAAATCACATATGTGAATTAAATGATGTGATCCTAGTTACTTAGATAACATGTATGTGAATTATGTCATGCGATCCTGTTTAGTTAGTCATCATATCTTTGAGTTATGTTATGCTATGCTATCCAGTTTAGATAGACATCATATATGTGAAATTATGTCATGCTATCCGTTTTAGTTAAACAATATACATGTCAATTATTTAATGCCCTCTTTTTCCACACTATCTATTGCATCTGTCTCTCATACAATGTCTGTACATTCAATTATGTTTCTAGTTTATCAGCCATTTGAATTGGAGCGGGTGATGGCAGTATCTAGCAGAGTAAAAACACGGTCTTAAAATAAAATAGTGCTACCTCTTGGTGGAGATAGCACCCCGGTTGTACATGCACGAGAACCAGCCCTACCACACATAACCCGGACTCTCGCAGATTTTACCCCTACTGCGATGGACAGAGAACCAGCTTCACCCAATCTAACCCCAACCCCTGCAGATAGTAACCCAGGTCCTGTTGACACAACACCATCTCCACCACAGAGCTCCCAAACAAGAGCAGTTAGTATGACAGCTCTAGTGCCCAATGCGCCAGTACTACCACGGCGAACCCCAACTCCACTAGTTAGTACACCTATTCTATGGAGGAAGCACAACCAGCCATTCATAGTTTAGCATCTATCGCATTTGATGTTGTTAAATCCTATGTGTGTATCTTCCCATCATGGAAATATTATACTGAAGATGAAGGAAAATGCCAGTTGCAGGTGTTTGTCCAGGAGTTATGTGTAGGTAATGTTATTCATGGCAATTACTTTGCTTTGTCCCATACATTCTACCTCCATGATGGTTATAATACAACAAATTTTCCCATTTTTATCTATAGAGAAGGACCGATTTGGAAACTCAGGATGAGGTAACCTGTGCTAATACCTCTGCTATCTTCAAGAATGCTTGGTGGCAGTATCGGAATTACCTGAAGAAAACGTACTTCACTGGCAAAGAAACTCATCAAATTCCCTTACGTTCTCCTGAGACACATTTACTGGACGATGACTGGGAAAGCCTTGTTCTTTACTGGTCCCGAACCAAGAATGTGGTAAGGTCTATCAGCTCATTTTATTTCAAGTACTATATGCTTGTGTACTCTATTCATGTAGAACAAGTGCTTAAACCTGAAGAACAACTATTCTCATTTAAGATTCCATTGCTATCGTGCATACTGCTTTGCTCTTGTATCACTGTATTTACTCATACAAACTTATTTTTAAACCGAACTATCCAATGGAAACTCCAATGGCACAACAGGTATGTTTACGCATGTTTCTTTAACAGGTTTGCTCTTATAAATTGCTCTGTTGATTTCAATTTCAATTGTGTATACAGTTGACTTCTCATATCATGCACATTACTAGCATCATAACATGGCCAATAGTGTTTTTGTACATGTAGACCCCTGGTACCCATCTAAACTCTTGTTGTGTCGTTTAGTTTCCCACGCTTTGTACTCTTTCAGTGCTGCTTTCTCTTGAACTGGTATGATTTGAACCGTGTCTCTATTTTGATTTGGCAAGACAATGTAGTGACCATAGGACATAGATATATGTTTGTTTGATGCTTTTATAATGTACTACTTGGCAATAGAAGACTTGGTAGTTTAATCTTGTCCACCTTACTAATGAACTGGTTCACCGAAATGAGTTTCATATACTAGTACATGCTAAACCTGTTATGTGTCTGCTTGTTTCTTCTTTTAGAATACTGACAGAATATTGGGGAAGAGTGCCTTATTAAGCAATGATAAGGGAAGTAATGCAGACAAGGTTCAGGATCGTGAGACATCCTTGTTGGGCTCCAACAAAGCTGATAAAACAGCTAAGGAAAACTATCTTGAAGACAGTGAGGCAACCCCAAAGTCCTGTCTTGGTTTACTGTTCGAGTTACTGGCCACTACCGCTTGCACAAGCTATTCATACTCACTGTCTGAGTCAGTTCGGATTCTTGAGTCTCAACTACAAGCTGAAAGACAACAATCAGTTGTGCTGCAACAAGAAGCGGAAGGAATGCGGATGTCCCTGGAGCATTCAGATGCATACTTTCTCGTGCAACAGCAAACGTTGGAGGATTTTTGCGCCAAACAGGACAAAGCTAATAAGCTTGCTAAGCTTATTGCCAGCATGGTGGATACCCAGGATAACGTTTCTTGAGCTCTTCTGAAGTTGTTTCAGTTATGGACTTGTTTTGCTGCTGTGTTTATTTGCACTGGTGGCCAATTTTGACGGCTAGTGTACGTAATATGCTGCTTTGTTCCCTATATTTGCACTGGTGGCGAACTTTGATGCCCAGTGGATGTAATATGTGCAATAGTTGTAATAGGCTAGCATTAGTTGCTTGCTTATTTATTTCCTTATTGTCTTGTTTAGTTGTTTGCTTGTAGTCACTGCAGTTCCTTTTCCGCGTTTTTTTAGTGGCCACAATAACCTAGTTTTGGTAACTAGGCCACAATATTCATGGCAACACACGGACTGTTGTAACCATGGGCCTCCTGCGGGCCGTAGGATCCATGGGCTTTCTACGGGCCGTAGGATCCATGGGCCTTTTACGGGCCGTAGGATCCATGGACTTTCTACGGGCCGTATGATCCATGGGCCTTCTACGGGCCGTATGATCCATGGGCCTTCTATGGGCCGTATGATCCATGGGCCTTCTACGGGCCGTAGGATCCATTGGCCTTCTACGGGCCGTATAATCATTTCGCCAAACATGGGCCGTACTATTCGTGGACCATAATGGGCCGTTAAAAGGCCGTATTTGATAATGCTATGAAAACAGCCCAACGGGTTAACGGGCCACAAACGGGCCGAATGTAACCACGGGCTGTATTCGGCCCACAAACGGAACAGGCCAGTAACAGACCGTATCTAACCGAATTCTAGAAATGAGCCCAAGAATAAATGGGCCCTTAGAAGGCCGAAAGTTAACACGGGCTGGAAACGGCCGACGGAATAATGGGCCGTTAATGGGTATAAAGCGATGCACTGTTCATTATGGGCCAGTTTCATCCTGGGCCTTTAATCTGCCGACTGTTACAAAAGGCCTCATATGGGCCGAAAGACATCATGGGCCATACATGGGCCGGAAGTTACAACGGGCTGGAATATATTGGACAGCCCAGATGAAGCTAGTGGGCTTAATTCCGATAGGCCCTAACGGGCTGGTAGTAAGCGGGTCGTAGATGGGCTATATACGAACATGCCGTTAACAGGCTTTCCGTGGGCCGGCCCGTTATCTTTTGACCAAGTCAAACGGGCCGGCCTTTTCACCGGAATGGGCCTCAGTTGGGCCGTGCCACGTGTCGATGTATCATAGGAGCCTCGTGTCCAATGAGTGGATGGCATCTGTCCGTACGTTGAGCCGACACGTGTTTCCTCCGGCAAATGACAATTTTACACGTGGAAAATTCCCATTGGTCCGGGCTTTTAACGGGTTATCGGATCCAGAACCGGAACCGATAGTTTAATGGTGTGCCGTTAAGGTGGATGCCATGTGTCGGCCACCCTTGACGAAAGCACTTCTATGACACGCGATTTATCGTCATGGAAGTGGACACTTCCGTGATGATAATTTTGGTAGTGTCATGGAACACTTCTACGACAACACAGGTATGACTATCTTGATTCTGTCATAAATTTGTCATGGATGTACATGCATGACAGAAAACGTGACCTACTGTGACAAACACGTATCATCACGGAAGTGTCTTTTTTTGTAGTGAAACGTATGTGTAACATACTAATCATCGCACACGAGTACTCGCAGACGCATCGTGTGCGATACTCCTAGCCACCGCAAGCAACTAGTTTGCATTTTTCAAAGTTTTTTGTACACATAGAATCACACACGAAGTAACTGTATTGATCGTCTGTGTTGTAATTTCTCATCGCAAACAGTTCATCCGAGTCGGCTGTTTGCCACGTATCACACACATCTTGTTTACACGACTCGTTTGTGTTCTTTTGGCTCATCGCAAACAGTTCATCCATGTGAACAGTATGTTGCATATCACACACATCTTGTTAATTTGAACCATTTTTGTTGTGTTCCCTAATCGAAAACAGTTCGTCTAAGTTAACCGTATGCCGTATATCGCGCACACATTGACATGGCTGCCCGTTTCTATTGTTCAACCTCATCGCAAACAGTTTGAATGGATTGGCCGTGTGTCCTGCATCGCACACACATTGTTATGGCTGCCCGTCTCAGTTGTTCTGCCTCATCGCAGACAGTTTGAATGGATTAACCATATGCCCTGCATCGCACACGCAACTAAAATCTTAACCGTGTTTTATGCATCCATCATCGCAAATGTTTTGCACCTTTTTTGCGGGTTTTTTTACACCACCAATTGTGATTATTGCATCGCACACAGTTTCGGCAAAGGGTCTCTAATCGTAGTGTCACGTTAGCAGTCTCCTGCAGTAGTGTATGTCGACTCGGATAGTACCAAGGACCCCGAGTCTGATGATGAGAAGCCGGGTAAGGGAAAGAAGAGCAGCAATACGAAAGGGCAGCAGCATAACCCGGCAGGTCAAGGTGGCAATGGTAAGCGCAAGGCTGATGGCAACTTGGATTTTGTGGCTAACACTAATACGCACAATAGTAATCAGTGTCACAAGGGAAACCGCCCTCGGTTTGGAGGATCGAAATTCAACCTTGAGGTGATGATAAATCAGCCCTGCCCAAAGCATGGTACGCATGAAAAGCCGGCCAATCGCCTTTGGAAGGATTGCTTCATTATGAGGGAGTATAGAAATTCCTTTTTTTCCAGAACAATCATGGACCGAACGGCGGCTCAGGATCCGGCTCTCACGGTCCTGGTTTTGGTGGTGGCGGTTCAAATTCTGGTTTCCAGGGCCAAGGCAATCAAGGTGGTTTTAATCAACAGTCTGGTCAAGGGAATCAACAGCAGTAGTCTGGTTATCAGAGTAACCCGAAGCAGTTGAATAGTGGACAGTACCACGTCTTCACCACGAGTTTATGTAAGCGGGATCAGAAGCTCCATAAAAGGGCAGTGAATGCAGTTGAGCCGGCGATTCCCCTTTACTTGCGGTTGTCTGAACACCCTATTCTCTGGAACCGTGAGGATCACCCGCCTCGGGTTGATAATCCGGGCCACTTGGCTCTGGTGGTGACGCCTCAGGTTGGAGGGTACAGATTTACTAAGGTACTCATGGATGGGGGTAGTAGCATCAATATTTATTACTATGAAAGTTTTTGTCACATGAGCTTGACTGACAAACATCTTAAGTCGTCGAACACTATTTTTCATGGCGTGGTGCCTGCTAAGTCGGCGTATCTAGTGGGCAAAATAACTTTGGAAGTGGCTTTTGGTGATGATCATGATTCCAGGTCCGAGACGTTGACTTTTGAGGTGGTTAAAATCAAGAGCCCTTATCATGCTCTGTTTGGGCGGACGGCTTATGCTAAGTTCATGGCAAGGCCTTGTTATGTTTATTTGCAGCTTAAGATGCTGGGTCACAAGGGTACTATCACAGTGCATGGGAGCCGAAAGATATCCTTGGAGTGTGAAGAAGGCGATGCTGCTTATGCTGAGTCTGTCTGTGCAATAGAAGAGTTGAAATTTTTCAAGGATAATGTTGACCCGATGGATATGACATCTTTGAAGAAGCCAACCACAGAGCATGACCCCCTATTGAAATTTAAATCAGCTGATGACACCAAGCTAGTTTACTTTGTTCCTCGCGATTCATCCAAGCAGTTCAGTATTACTGCTAATCTGGATCAGAAATAGGAAAGCGCGCTCATCGAGTTCATCTGTGAGAACCGGGACATCTTTGCATGGAAACCTTCAGACATGCCAGGTGTACCGAGGGAACTCGCAGAGCACACTCTCAATATTGATCTAAAGTTTAAGCCAGTCAAGCAATTCCTTCGTCGCTTTAATGAAGAGAGGCGTAAGGCCATTGGTGAAGAAGTGGCCCGGCTCTTGGCAGCTGGGTTCATTGTTGAAGTTTTTCATCCTGAGTGGTTAGCTAACCCGGTCCTAGTACTTAAGAAAAATGGTACTTGGCGCATGTGCGTGGATTTTACAGACCTTAATAAGGCATGTCCGGCTGATCCTTTTGCTCTCCCTCGTATTGATCAAATTATTGATGCTACGACGAGTTCTGAGCGCTTGAGTTTTTTTATGCTTATTCTAGGTATCATCAGATCAACATGGCAGTTAAGGACCAGGAGAAGACAACCTTTATTACTCCATTTGGAGCCTTCTGTTATGTGTCTATGCCGTTTGGACTCAAGAGTGCCCAGGCGACTTACCAGCGGTGTGTGCAAAATTGCCTGCACGATCAGATTGGGCGCAATGTTCATGCTTATGTGGATGATATTGTGGTGACATCAAGGAAGAAAGAGACTTCGATAGATGATCTGAAAGAGACCTTTGACAATCTCTGGGTCTACAAGATGATGCTTAACCCGGCCAAATGTGTCTTCGGTGTGCCAGCAAGCAAGCTCTTGGGTTTTCTAGTTTCTGAAAGAGGCATTGAAGCTAACCTGGAAAAGATCAAGGCTATTACTTCCTTGGCTGAACCGGCATGTATCAACGATGTTCAGCGTCTGTCGGGTCGTATTGCAGCCTTAAGCCGGTTCATAAGCCGGTTGGGAGAAAAGGCTATCCCTCTATACCAGATGATGAAGAAAACAGATCACTTTGTCTGGAGTGATGCTGCTGATCAGGTATTTGAAGCCTTGAAGAAATAGTTAGCTGAACCGCCAGTTCTTGCTGCTCCCATTGATAAAGAGCCCTTATTGTTATATGTGGCTGCCAATAGCCGAGCTGTCAGCGTGGCAATTGTGGTGGAAAGGAAGGAATCAGGCAAGGAATATCCGGTTCAACGGCTAGTTTATTACATCAGTGAGGTGCTCATTGAGTCCAAGCAGAGATATCCGCATTGGCAGAAGCTGGTGTATGGGGTGTTCATGGCTAGTTGAAAGCTCAAGAAATATTTTCTGGGTCATCCCATCAATGTGGTTAGTTTTGCTCCTTTAGGGGATATTATTCAAAACAGAGAAGCCACAGGTCGAGTAGCCAAGTGGGCCATTCAGCTTGGACCCCATGGCTTGAAGTATATGCCTCGCACAGCCATCAAGTCTCAAGCACTTGTGGATTTCATCAACGATTGGACAGAGCTGCAGATGCCTGAGGAGAAGCCGGATAGCACATATTGGACTATTCACTTTGATGGATCCAGACAGTTGGAAGGCTCGGGGGCTGGAGTTATTTTGACTTCCCATGAGATGATAAATTTTGTTATGTTTTAATGTTGATATTCCCTTGTACTAACAATGCAGTTGAGTATGAGGCCTTCCTCCATGGTCTTCGGATGGCTAAGGAGATGAACTTAAGCCGGGTGAGGTGCTTTGGTGACTCAGACTTGGTGGCTCGGCAAGTTTCAGGCACTTGGGATTCTAAGGACCCACTCATGGCAGCTTATCATCGAGAGGTTGATGCTATTGCTGGTCACTTCAAGGGCTATCAAGTAGAGCATGTTGATCGAAGGAAAAACGAGGCGGCTGATGCTTTAAGCCAGTTAGGGTCCCAGCGTAAGCCGGTGCCACCCAATGTTTTCCTTGATATTCTGCATAATCCTTGAGTCAAATTGCCTATAGAGGAAGATCTTGCTATTCCTGACCCGGAGGCACAGCTGGTGGCGGCTCTTCACGCTATTCCTAGTTGGACAGTTCCATATTTGACTTATATGACCCGGGGCGAGTTACCCGAAGATGAAACTTTGCCCAGGCAGATAACCCAGCGGTCTAAGTCAATGACTATTGTCAATGGAGAGTTGTACCGTTGCAGTGTCACAGTGGTGTTTCAACATTGTGTTTCTCCTGATGAGGGCTGTGAGATTCTACGAGAGATTCATGAAGGGGATTGTGGTCATCATGCCAGCTCTAAGTCTCATGTGGCCAAGGCTTTTTCATCATGGATTTTATTGGCTGACGGCTCATGCTGATGCAGAGGATTTGGTCAGTAAATGTGATGGTTGTCAGAAATTCTCAAGACGGGCTCACGTGCCGGCTCAAGAATTGAGGATGATTCCAATTGCTTGGCCGCTTGCAGTCTTGGGGCTTGATATGGTTGGACCTTTCAAAAGGTCCAAGGATAAAAAGACCCACCTTTTGGTGGCGGATGACAAATGTACAAAGTGGGTTGAAGCAGAGCCGGTCAGTAAGTGTGACGCGGCGACAGCGGTTCAATTCATCAAAAAGGTGATTTTTCTGTTTTGGTTTTCCCCATAGTATTATAACTGATAATGGCACCAATCTGTTCGAGGGTGCTACAAAAGAATTTTGTCAACGAGAGCATATTCGACTTGATGTATCATCAGTAGCTCACCCCCAGTCCAATGGTCAAGCTGAACGAGCCAATCAAGAAATTTTGAGAGGCATCAAGCCCCGGCTTATGGTCCCTTTGCAGTGGATGTCGGGTTGTTGGGTGGAGGAATTGCCCTCAGTGCTATGGAGTATCAATACTACACCCAACAGATCTACGGGTTACACGCCTTTCTTCATGGTTTACGGAGCAGAGGCGGTTCTCCCTAGTGGCATCCGTCACGATTCGCCCCGTGTGGCGGCTTATGTTGAAGCTGATAATGAAAAAGCACGTCGGGATGCTCTTGACCTGTTGGATGAGGAGCGTGACCGTGCGGCGGTTCGTTTGGCGATTTACCAGCAAGACATGCGTCGTTATCAGAGTCGTCGGGTTAAAACCAGGACCTTTCAAGAAGGGGATTTGGTGCTCCGGCTCATCCAGGATCAAACTGACATGCACAAGCTATCCCCACCTTGGTAAGGACCCTTTGTGATCAGCAAAAATCTGAACAACGGGTCATACTACCTTATCGATGTTCGAGAACACAAGGACTCATGCACATCGGAGGAGGAGACCCGCCGGCCGTGGAATATTGCTCATCTTCGGCCTTATTACACGTGAGCCACCGGCTCTTATGATGTACATATTTTCTCAATGTATATATTATGATGAATATAATAAAGACGGTATCCCTGATAAATCAGGGCCTCTGTCGTTTCATTTCTGAGAATATTGAGTCTTTATTGTTACTTCATATGATCACTTGGGGGCTTTCTACTCATTGAGCATAGCTATGACTACCTCTTATCCGGCTTGTACGCCATGATGAAAACATACTTGGGGGCTTCCTGCTCATCGAGCATAGCTATGACTACCCTACTGGTCTGGCTTATATGCCTGGAATGAAATATTACTCGGGGGCTTTTTGTTAATGAACAGAGCTTTATTGACCCTTGTAATAGGCTTGGAGGTGTATTCACCAAAAAACTCCGGGTTATCCTGCCTTTGTTTGCCTGTCACTCCGACCAGGTAATCCTGGAATGACTCGCTGTACTCTTAACACTCAATCTTCTAAGAAGACCCTGTGCTTGTCAAAGTTAAAACGGCGATTGGTCATGTGAGGTCCGGCTTACGGGTTTGAATGAAGGATTAACTCAGCGGCTGCGTGGACCTTGAATAACGCTTGACATGCAGGCTTGGCCTATGAATGCCTTGTGTTTTGTTTTTTCTGGTTTGTATTTGATTTTTTTAGATTGATCCTTTCTGCCGTGTTGATACATGGTTACAATTGATAAAGGCTATGTTTGCCTCATGGTTCATATATGAATCTCTCCGGAGTTTATTAACCCAGCCTGGCTTTGGACTTTATTGATTTTTTGTGCTTTGAGCTTTGGCTCTAAGCTTTGGGATATTACCCCTTGCTGGATACGACATGATAAGCCGACGGCACGAACAAATTGAACAGGGCGTTGTGCTCTATCTTTAAGGCTGTTAACTTTACTCGCATGCTAAGCCGGCAATCTACATAAATATCACAAGTATGATATTTATTTTGTTATGATTATTTGAGGTTTTGATAAACCGGCCCTGGTTATGGACTAGTTAGTCATCAGTGGTTTTTATATGAGGTATTGTGACCCGCCCTGGGGTAAACCGCCAGGGCACTTGTGATATGTTTGTGTGCAGGAAAAATGATAAGTCTGATCTGCATAATTGATAATGTCATGAGCATAAGTGGCAGATCTTCAAGTGACGGATCAGCAGTGTTATGCAAACAAAACATGCACGATGGCACGGGATATCATTGTTTATCTAGCCTATTACATGGCTCCGTGAGCCCAAATGAATAATTATTTTTTCAAGCAATGCCTACTGATGCAAGTTATGAACTGGCCAGTGGATCAGGTCTCCTGGTCTTGGCGGCTTGAAGCTTTCGGGTCATCCCGTGCCGGTCCTTCTTCTCCCTCCACCGTCTAGAAGTCAGGTGATGCCCAATTGATGCCAATCAAGGCTTGACATTCAGCTTCATCATCGGTAAGCTCAGACGGATCGATTTCAGGGCAAAAGTGTGCTTACGAATTGGAGGAATAAGGTCTACAACCTTGTAAGCCGGCGTGGGCATTTTCTAGTTCTCTGCGGTATAAGCCGCCTGATATTTGGACAGATCTGTTTCTTCAACAAGCAGGCTCGCCAAGGGACGCATCTCCTTCACACATGCAGCAAAATCTTTCTTGTCAAAAGGAGACCTGTCCTCTTTTAAACTGGGGCAGCCAGTGGCTAGCTCGGCCGGGTCTAATTCTGATTGCCATGCCTTCGCCCGGCTTAAAGCCGTAATGGCACCGACTCTAGAAGCGGACCGTTTGTTCTCTTCAATTTTGGCAGACAGGACATAAAGTTGGCTTAATACATTGCTGAGAAGACATGGTCCTTGTTTGCTTGGGGAGATGGTGGCTATCATGCGCTGCGCTCTAGTGTATAATTGTTATATTAATGTGTAAACCGCCTTGAGCTTTATCAGCATTTCCTTCCCAAGATTGCTGCTTCTGGGACCTGCGTAGCATACTATGATTAAGTCACCTGACAGTTTATAACATGGAGGGTGGAAAGTCATTACAATATAAGATATCTAACCAAAAATAGCAAAGGTCATCTGATTGATATGATGCTTCAAGCCAGTAAGTTCTGTGGTGACCTCCTCCAATGAGGCCTCGGCTTTTTCAGCCCTTTGGATCAGGGCAGCCTTCTCTTCAGCCCATGCGGCCTTCTCAGTATTAAACTCAGTTTTGAGTTTTTCATTTTCATCCAAGCTAAACTTGAACTTGGAGTCAGCCTTCCGGGTTTCAACTTCTTGTGCTTCAAGCCGGGTTTTTAAATCAGTCAACTGAGATTGAAATTGACTGGATGCTTCCTGAAAGAGAAGGTCGAAACAAGTATGCACAATTATTAGGTAGTATATATTGATAAGTCCCAAGCCCTTTGCAAGCGATACCACTTGGCACTTGGGGGCTAATGGGTACAGAAAGTTTCTTTATGGAACAGTACATATTGATAAGTCCCAAGCCCTTTGCAAGCAATAGCACTTGGCACTTGGGGGCTAATGGATGCAAAGTTTATTTTATGATGCAATGGCAGATGACCCCGGTTCATCATTTTTCAAAGTTAGCCCGGTTTGCAAGGGTGACTAGATGGGATTTTTGTCACAGTGATAAGTCCCGGTTTTTTCATATGGATTCAACCGGCCCTTGGGAGCTATAGGTGCAAAATTGATCACTATTAACTAAAGACCCGGCTCAACTTGGTAGTTTAAGCCGGCCCTCGGGGGCTATAGGTGCAAAGTTGATTCTTGAAAGTCCCGACTTATATTTATAAGTTTAAGCCGGCCCTTGGGGACTACAAGTTTTGATTCAGATGCATAGCTAAAAGCCTATCTAACAAAGTCTACAGTATATTCCATTCTAATCATATTCAGTAGACTTGGGGGCTGCAGGAGTATATCTTAGAGTAAGTTCATACCTCATGTTTCTGATGCATGTGCTTGACCATGTCAATCTCCAGGTCACGGCTGTTGTGTACTTGATTGAGATAGCCGGAGAGGATTTCACTAATATTCATATGACAATAATTGGCCATGTCAAATTTGACCTTGCGCCTCTCGATCAATTATTCCTTGGCAGAATGTTTTGCTAGACCAATAGGATTCCCCGCTTCTTGGAAGCCAGTGCCAGTGATCAGGACTTCCTCGGTGTTTGGTTCTGAAGGCTTGATTGGGCTTGGCGGTTTAGCACCCAAGGGATCGACAACTATATGATCAACAGAGGTACCAGGATTTTTTGCTGGCTGCTCATCAGCAGGTTCTTCTGGCTGTTGCACGGAGGCCTCAGATATAGGTGCTTGTTTTTCTGGATCATGAATCTTGGGGTCTTCTATTGGCTTGTTCATTTCAGCCTTTTTGCTAGGCTTTGCTTTCCCACTTCAAGAGGATTCAAAAAGTCAGTATGAGTTTAGAGATGTTGAAAAACACAGATAAAGTTGGTACCCAGGGGCAGTCTTGAAAGCGGGAAGCTGAGTCTGAGATGAATCGCCAGACAAAGAGTGAGAGGTCCCCTAGTAATTTGAGTCAGAAGGTTTTAGTGCTTGACGAATAAGACTTGCCTTGGAATAAATAAAGTTGGAATTTTGAAGTACCTCATTCCGGCGTTTGCGTGGGGCTGGTGTGTTAGGTAAACTGGAGGAAAGTTCTCCGCCTCCACTGGTCTGAGTTCTGCGCCGGTTCTCATGTCGTTGTTGCTTCAAAATAAAGTTGGTATCCAAGTGAGCTAAAGGCTGTGAAAACCTTACTTTCTGGGTCACTCGTCGAATTTTCTGTCTTGGCAAAGGCTCTGAGTCGGAGGAAATAATAGTTACCTCGTCATCAACCGCTTGGCTGGTTTCCGCGTCATCCTGATAGCAATCAGTGTCAATAAGATGAATGAAAAAAGAGCCAAGGGAATCAAGGTCTACCTCCGAATCATCATCTTCATCCAAGTAAAACATATCAGAAGAAGTGGATTTCTTTTTGTTCTTCTTCACGACTTTGTGTCTTAGCCCTGGCCTTCTTGGCGGCTTTTTCATAATATTTTTTATCCCAAATGGCGGATCGAGCCTCCAACAAATTACAATAAAGGTTGGGGATTTCCAGATTCTATGAACAATGAAGTAAAATACATAAACCGGACAGACTTACATCCGGTGCTGGGTTAAGTGTACAAAAGGGATTTAGCCCCACTTTGCTGCAGCTCTCCAAGCTTTCATTGAGAAGAGTCTTGGTCATATCATTGATGGCTTTATCAGTCTAACGCGTTGAACTGTAACGCAGTGGATCTTTGGTGTCACCATTATATGTACACATTAAACCGGACCGGCGGCTTAAAGGTATGATCCTCCAAGCTACCCAGCATCGAACCAGGTCAACCCCGGACAATCCATTGCCCAATAATGCTCTAACCTTTGAGAACGTAGGTGCAAGTTTGGCCCGTTCGGTAGTGGTGAGCCGGTCGAGGAGAGGGTGCTTTGGGTTGAGCCGTTGATCATGGAAGCCTGGCAAGGGGTTTTCATCAGCAGGGGAGGTATCTTTACAGTAGAACCAGGTTTGATTCCAATCCTTGGGATGGCTTGGAAGTTGAGCATAAGGAAAAATGGCATCTCTGCATCGCCGAATTGAGATCCCTCCAAGCTCCTAGCTGGGCCCATCAGTGAATTCATTTTGGCGGTTCAAGTAAAAATACTCTCTAAAGAGTTCAACACTAGGTTCCTCTTGAAGGTATACTTCACAGAAGACTTGGAAATTGCGGATATTTGAAACGGAATTGGGTCCGATATCTTGAGGATGAAGTTGTAAAAAATGCAGAACGTCACGGAAGAATTTTGACCCGGGCGGTGAGAAGCGCCAGTTCATGTGATCAGTAAAAACGATAACTTCATCATCCTGTGGCTGAGGTCTGACTTCGTCTGGTTTTGGATCACGCCAGTGAATGATGTTTTTTGCCGGTAAGAAGCTAATCTGACATACTCTTGGAGCATTGCCTCGGTAACGACGGATGGAACCCAGTCACATGATGTGACAGTCTTAGTCATGATTGGGTGCGTGGTCTACACTAGGCGATTCAAGATGTTATTAAACCGGCAGATATCTGGCGAGTTACAAACTATCATTTTAAATCACTTTACAAGTCTAATGGCTATGGAGATACAATTCAAAGTATGCAGTTATCAAACCGGAGGATTGAAATATGAGGATGAATCAACCATCCTGGTTAAACCGAAAGGATATTACCGGATTATTGACTTTAAGGTGGATGATGGCGGCTTAAACGGGGCCTAATGTTATATGATGGGTCACGGTTTATGTCATAAGCCGCCATGGCAGTTTTAGTGCTTCAAATCTATCAAGTGAAAATTTTGCTAAGTGGTGGACAAACAGATTTCACAAGCTAAAGCTATAATTTTGGATCTATAAAAATTCAGAAAAGACAGTAAAATTAAACCTAAGGTGGCGGCAACGGAAAGCTTTGATGCTCTGATGAGTTTTTCTATGGAAAGATGTTACGTTGACGATACAAACGAATGCTAAACTACAACCGCACAAAGTTTATGACTTATTCAGACTGAACACTGCTTGAAGTTGAAGAACACGAAGAACAGCAAAAACACGAACGAACGGCCCGAACCCTAATACAGATCTGAGATAAAAGGGGGAGGTGCACTTACAGGTGATGAGGAGCAGCGGTGGTGCGCTGGAGTTCTCTGGTCTGATCAGGCCGATGCAGTGGCCTGAGTTGATGCAGCGGTCGGAGGTCACGGTGGTGGAGCTCGAGCACAGGTGCAGCTGTGCGAAGGAGGAAGATGAAGGAGGAAAGGAGGGGTAAAATGATAAAGACCCATGCCCCTATTTATAAGGGGGTGGATACAAGGCATGCGCGGGAATCGAGGAGGCTAAAATCATCATGTGGCTATATGGACGCCTCGGTTTTCGGGAGGCTCATTAAGATAAGTATCAATTAAGATGGTCTGGGCCTCGTGTGAAATTAATACAAAATGACATCATGGCGGTTTAAGAAGATTTTGTGAGCTGACGTCATGGCGGGTTACAGCAAGGTTTATCAGACAAAGCGATGCAAGATTTTGACAAGTCAGGTATTGAACTCTCTGTGTCCTTTGTCCCGATTAACCCCTTTAAACTAACCTAGTCGCGATGGCTCCACGACTAAGTCCTTCCGCTAGGACATCTGCCGTGACAATTCCACGACATATAGTGTGCTGAAATTTACTGTCACTTGTTACTATGGAAAACAATCATTTGATTGGTTTGTTCGGGGTATCTTCACCTTGACCGAAACCACAATTAGCTACCCCTCAACCTACTGCGCCTACTGAAAATATTGAATATGAAATTCCTTCGGGTATGATAGAACAACTACTAGCTAATCCTTATGCAGGAGATGGAACCGAACATCCTGATATGCACTTGATATATGTGGAACAAATTTGTGGATTGTTTAAGCTTGCAGGTTTACCTGGAGATGAAGTTAAGAAGAAGGTTTTCCCTTTATCTTTGAAGGTAAAAGCATTCGCATGGTATAGGCTCTGCGAGGATATTGGATCTTGGAATTGGAATCGATTGAAATTGGAGTTCCACCAAAAAAATTATCCCATGCATCTAGTACATCGTGACCGGAATTACATATATAATTTTTGGCCTCGTGAAGGGGAAAGTATCACTCTAGCATTGCGGAGGCTTAAGTCAATGTTATACTCATGCCCCAATCATGAGCTCTCAAGAGAAACTATTATCCCAAAAAATTATGCTCGGCTTTCTCATAATGGTCCATCCATGCTTGATACTTCTTGTGTTGGTTCTTTTATTAAGGAGACTATTGAATTCTAGTGGGATCTTTTGGAAAGAATTAAACGCAACTCTGAAGATTGGAAACTCGAGAAGGTAAAGAGTCAGGTATCAAAGCTTAAGTATGATTGTGTTAAATCTTTTATGAATATCGATGCTTTTCAAAAGTTTAGCACTAAATATGGATTTGACTCTGAGATAGTAGCCCCCTTTTGTCAATCATTTGCTACTCATGTTGATCTCCCTAAAGAGAAGTGGTTTAAATATCACCCACCTATTAAAAAATAAATTAAAGAATGGTACTAGCTAAAGAAGAAATATAATTTATAATGTTGATCCAGTTGTTCCTACTGCTTATATTGAGAAACCACCTTTCCCTGTTAGGATAAAGGAACATGCTAAAGTTTCAACTATGGTCAACAAAAGTTATATTAGAACACCTAAACCTGATGAACAAATTAAAGTAGAACCTAGTGTTTCTATGGTTAAGGATCGTTGGAAGAAAATGTAGATGGGCATGTTATTTACTTCTGTGAAGAAGCTGCTAGAATTGCCAAACCTAATAAAAAAGATAAACATAGACCTGTTGTTGGCATGCCCGTTGTCTCAGTTAAAATAGAAGATCACTATTATCATGGTTTATGTGACATAGGTGCTAGCGTGAGTTGTATTCCTTATTCCTTATATCAAGAAATTATGAATGACATAGCACCGGCAGAGATAGAAGACATAGATGTTACTATTAAACTTGCTAATAGAGACGCTATATCACCAATTGGGATTGTTAGAGATGTTGAAGTCTTGTGTGGAAAAATAAAATACCCACCTGATTTTCTCGTTCTTGGTAGCCCACAAGATGACTTTTGTCCCATTATCTTTGGTAGACCTTTCTTGAACACCGTTAATGCTAAGATAGATTGTGAGAAACAAATTGTCGCTGTTAGTTTTGGTGATGAGTCTCATGAGTTTAATTTTTCCAAGTCTAGTAGAAAACTTCATGAAAAAGAATTGCCTAGTAAAGATGAAATAATTGGTCCTGCTTCTGTTGTTGTGCCTCCTACTGATCCTCTAGAACAATATTTGCTAGACCATAAAAATGATCTACATATGCATGACAGAAATGAAATAGATAAGATTTTCTTTGAACAACGTCCTCTGCTTAAACACAATTTGCCTATTGAAACTCTAGGAGGTCCTCCTCCACCTAAAGGTGATCCAGTGTTTGAACTAAAACAATTGCCAGACACTTTGAAATATGCTTATCTTGATGAAAATAAGACATATCATGTTATTATTAGTGCTAATCTTTTAGAACATGAAGAAGAAAGATTATTGAAAGTTCTAAGGAAGCACCGAGCTGCTATTGGATATACTCTTGATGATTTAGAGAGCATTAGTCCCACTTTATGTCAGCACAAAATTAATCTGGTACCTGATGCTAAACCCGTTGTTGATCACCAATGTCGGTTAAATCCAAAGATGAAAGAAGTGGTTAGAACAGAAATATTACAACTTCTGGAAGCAGGTATAATCTAGATGGTTAAGTCATCTTCATTGTGTCCCTAAGAAGGGAGGTATTACTGTTATTCCACAAAGAATTGTTAAAGGTTATAGAATGGTAATTGATTTTAGGAAATTAAACAAAGCGACTAGAAAAGATCATTAACCTCTGCCCTATCGATCAAATGCTAGAAAGATTATCTAAGCACACACATTTTTGCTTTCTTGATGGATACTCTTGTTTTTTACAACTACCTGTTTATCAACCTAATCAAGAAAAGACCACTTTCACTTGTCCATTTGGAACTTATGCTTATAGATGATGCCTTTTGGTTTATGCAATGCACCTGCTACCTTTCAAAGATGTATGACTGCTATATTCTCGAACTTTTGTGAAAAGATTGTTGAGGTTTTCATGGATGACTTCTCTATTCATGGGAAGTCTTTTGATGATTGTTTAAGCAATCTTCATCGAGTTTTGCAGAGATGTGAGCAGACAAATCTTGTCTTGAATTGGGAGAAGTGTCACCTTATGGTTAATGAAGGTATTGGTTTGGGCCATAAAATTTCTGAAAGAGGTATTGAAGTGGACAAAGCTAAGGTTGATGCAATTGAGAAAATGCCATGTCCTAAAGATATCAAAGGTATTCGTAGTTTCCTAGAACATGCTAGTTTCTATAGGAGATTTATCAAAGACATTAAAATTTCTAGGCCTCTTCCAAACCTTTTGCAAAAGGATGTTCCTTATGTTTTTGATGATGATTGTTTAGAAGCCTTTGAGACACTCAGAAAGCCTTAATTTCTGCACCTATTGTTCAACCACCTAATTGGAACTTGCCTTTTGAAATTATGTGTGATGCTAGCGATTATGTTGTTGGTGCTATTCTAGGACAGAGAGTTGATAAGAAACTGAATGTCATTCATTATGCTAGTAAAACTCCAGACAGTGCTCAACGAAATTATGCTACTACTGAAAAAGAATTCCTAGCAGTGGTGTTTGCTTGTGATAAATTTAGATCTTACATTGTTGATTCAAAAGTAATTGTTCACACCGATCATGCTGCTATAAAATATCTTATGGAAAAGAAAGATGCTAAACCTAGACTTATTCGACGGGTCCTCTTGCTACAAGAATTTGATTTACATACCACTGATAGAAAAAGATTTGAGAACCCCGTAGCTGATAACTTGTCTAGGCTTGAAAATGTGCTTGATGACCCACAACCTCTTGATGATAGTTTTCCTGATGGAAGTTAGCTGCACTAAATGTCTCCTTGGTATGCTGACTATGCTAATTACATTGTTGCTAAATATTTACCACCTAGCTTTACATTCCAACAAAATAAAAAATTCTTGTATGATTTACGACATTACTTTTGGGATGACCCACATCTTTATAAAGAAGGAGTAGATGGTAATATTAGATGTTGTGTACCTAAGCATGAACAGGGACAAATCCTATGGAAGTGTCACTACGAAGCTTATGGAGGGCATCATGCTGGAGACAGAACTGCTCACAAGGTATTGCAATCTGGATTTTATTGGACTACTCTCTTCAAGGATGCCCGTAAGTTCATCTTATCTTGTGATGAATGCCAAAGAATAGGTAATATCGGTAAGCGTCAAGAAATGCCTATGAATTATTCACTTGCTGTTGAACCATTTGATGTTTGGGGATTTGATTACATGGGACCTTTTCCATCCTCTAATGGGTATACACATATCTTGGTTGTTGTTGATTATGTTACTAAGTGGGTAGAAGTTATTCCAACTAGTCGTGCTGATCACAACACCTCTATTAAAATGCTTAAGGAAGTCATTTTCCCAAGGTTTGGAGTCCCTAGATATTTAGTGACTGATGGTGGTTCACACTTTATTCATGGTGCTTTCTGTAAAATGCTTGCCAAGTATGATGTCAACCAAAGAATTGCATCACCTTATCATCCTCAGTCTAGTGGTCAAGTTGAACTTAGCAATAGAGAAATAAAATTAATCTTGCAAAAGACTGTCAATAGGTCCTGGAAGAATTGGTCTAAGAAATTAGATGATGCACTTTGGGCTTATAGAACAACATATAAAAATCCTATGGGTATGTCTCCTTATAAAATGGTTTACGGAAAAGCTTGTCATTTGCCTCTTGAGTTAGAACATAAAGCATATTGGGCAATCAAAGAACTCAACTATGATTTCAAACTTGCCAGTGAAAAGAGGTTATTTGATATTAGCTCTTTAGATGAATGGAGAACCCAAGCTTATGAAAATGCCAAGTAATTTAAAGAAAAAGTTAAAAGATGGCATGATAAAAGAATCCAAAAGCGTGAGTTTAAAGTTGGAGAATATGTTCTTTTGTACAACTCTCATTTTAGATTCTTTGCAAGAAAACTCCTCTCAAAATGGGATGGACCCTATGTTATCGAAGAGTTTTATCGGTCTGGAGCTATCAAAATAAATAATGCCGAAGGTACTAACCCGAAGGTTGTTAATGGGCAACGAATAAAACATTATATCTCAGGTACGCCCATTAATGTTGAAAGCAATATTATCCAAACTTTGACACCGGAAGAACACATAAAAGAGTCCTTCGGGAACACTCCAGAATCGTGAAAATAAGGAGGTACGTGATACGGTAAGTAAACGGACTCCAAAAATCCGCAAAAATATTTTTTGTTAGTTTTTGAATATAATAAAAATTTGGAAAATAAGAAACAACCAGGAAGCGTACCCTGGTGGGCACAAGACACCACACCTCGGTTACCTTCCGGACTCTGTTTTTCTACAGTTTGCTTGTCCCCCAAGATAAAATATATACCCCGAACCTATTGATCACCGTATCACGGAGAAATCTTCTATTTTCTTTTCTTGTTGTTTTCCTATCAGATCTGTAATCATGTCATCCCAAGACTTCGAGGGTGAAAGCTATGCTGCTGATTTCATCACAAACCCCAAGTCCTATGGGGATATGGAGCACTATGGCTGGACCACGGAGGAAGAGGAAGACTATTATCCTAGGGAGAAGGAGGAGACGAGCTCAGATGAGGACGAAACCCCGTTGCCGCAACATGGGGACATGCATGTGTAATTCAAGAAGTCAAGACTCCCGTACAAACCAAAGAGGCCTAAGGTTCAGTTTATACCCTTCTGCCTTTTGCAGGACAGTAAGCAAGATTTATGCAAAAAGGTACTAGAGCTTGAACATGAGATCGGTGAATTGACGGAGGAAAATTCTATCCTCAAGCGTAAGCTGAGGAAGAAGGACAAACCCTCTACTACTTCACCATCGCCTTCTTATTCATCACCAAAAAAAATTGAGTATCGGGTATGGGCACTCCCCTTGGCTTCCGCCAAGCTTGGGGGAGGTGCCCCGGTATCGTATCATCCCCACTATCTTTTGCTTTTACTTAATTTAGTTTGATATTTTGCTTTAGATGAATAAAAATTTAGTTCGATCCTTTCTTTTCGAGAGTTTGCTTAGTGATATATCCTTGTAACGTGTGCAAGATATATAATAAAGTTAGTTTGAGTTTTTGCTTTCCTTACTTTCATTTTGCAATAGAAAGAAAAGGAAATAAATAAAAAGAAAAGAAATTAACCAAAAGATCATATTATAATCTTATGGTTGGTGATGACACCACATAAGAAAAAGTATAAGTAGAAAATTTTATTAGGGATTGACAAACATAGCATTAGTCAATGATGCAACTCATGAGAGAATTAATAAGGGAAGAGAAGATTCACATATAAATACACTATCCTAGAAATCTTTTGTGATTGTGAGCCCCCATCAAAATATTATATGCCAAAATTGTTGACATTAGACAAGGAAGACAACCTAATGATTTATGTTCGTTCATATTCACATAGAAGTCATATTGTCATAGATCCTTTAACATGTGGTGCTCGCCCTATCTTTGCTAGCCAAAAATTCCGCACCAAGTAGAGATACAACTTGTGCATCCAAAAACTCTTAAACCCAAATCTTATTTTCAAGAGTCCACCTTTCCTACCTAGGGATTGAGCAAGATCCCTCAAGTAAGTTGTCATCGGTGCAATAAGGCAATAAAAATTTCTTCTAAAAGTGTGAGATCATTTAGTGTAAGAGAAAATTGAGCGTTGTACGAACTTGTGATGGTGAAGAATAAAAGCGACAGACTGCATGATAAAGGTTGCCATCACAAGGGGCAATACAACGTGACGTTCTTTTACACTAAGGGGATGAGCATACAAACAAATAAGTGCATGGCAACCTCTACTTCCCTCTGCGAAGGGCCTATCTTTTACTTTTATGTATTTACTTTTATGCAAAGACTCAAAGTTTTCTCTCTATTCCTTTTTATTATTCTTCTTTGGCAAGCATCATGTGGTGAGGAAAGATCTAGGCACATATTTCTAGTTGAATATGGGTAGCATGAGTTATTATTGCTGACATCACCCTTGAGGTGAATATGTTGGGAGGCGAAACTATAAGCCCCTATTTTTCTATGTTTCCGGTTGAAACGTTTTGCTCATGTGTATGCGGTGAGTGTTAGCAATCATAGAAGACTATATGATGGTTGAGTATGTGTACTTGCCTAAAGGCTCCGATACGTGACTCTTCCTGAAAAGGTGATGAATTGTAGTTGCAAAGTTGACTGAGAACATAGTTTGTTGGTTTCTAATAGAGTTTATGCTTCATACTTCGATAGTGTGATGAATTGTCACTTATTCATGAGAAGTCTATAATAAATGTTCTATGATAGAAGTCTTATGTTTAAGTTTGTTGCTGTTATAATAATCAACATGATGCTTCTATGTTCGTATTTTGTTTTTATCGACACCTATCTCTCTAAGCATGTGGACATGTTTTTCGATTTCGGTTTTCGCTTGAGGACAAGCGAGGTCTAAGCTTGGGGGAGTTGATACATCCATTTTGCATCATGTTTTCCTACTGTTATCTATGATGTTTTTATGCATAATAATGCTTTTTGGAGTAATTCTAATACCTTTTCTCTCATAATATGCAAAGTACACACAAAGAGGGAGAATTCCGGCAGCTGGAAATATGGACATGGAAAATCTACGCCAGGCTACCTATTCTGCGCAACTCCAAACAAATTGAAACTTTACGGAGAATTTTTATGGAATATATGAAGAATATTGGAGGAAATAAGTACCAGTGGGGGGCACCCTGGTGAGCACAAGACACCAGGGCGCGCCTGGCCCCCCAGGCACGCCCTGGTGGGTTGTGCTCACCCAGGCCCACCTCCGGTGCCCATCTTCTGGTATATAGGTCATTTTGACCTAGACAAAATAAGCAGAGGACTTGCGGGACGGAGCGCCGTCGTCTCGAGGTGGAACTTGGGTATGAGCACTTTTGCCCTCCGGTGGAGCGATTCTGCCCGGGGGAACTTCCCTCTAGGAGGGGGAAATCATCGTCATCATCATCACCAACAACTCTCCCATCTTGTGGAGGGCAATCTCCATCAACATCTTCAACAGCACCATCACATCTCAAACCCTAGTTCATCTCTTGTGTTCAATCTTGTTACCGGAACTATAGATTAGTGCTTGTGGTGACTAGTAGTGTTGATTACATCTTGTAGTTGATCACTATATGGTTTACTCGGTGGAAGATTATATGTTCAGATCCAATATGCTATTTAATACCCCTCTAATCTTGATCATGATTATTATTTGTGAGTAGTTACTTTTGTTCTTGAGGTCATGGGAGAAACCATGTTGCAAGTAATCATGTGAACTTGATATGTGTTCGATATTTTGATAGTATGTATGTTGTGATTCCCTTAGTGGTGTCATGTAAACGTCTACTACATGATACTTCACCATATTTGGGCCTAAGGGAATGCATTGTGGAGTAGTTATTAGATGATGGGTTGCGATAGTGACAGAATCTTAAACCCTAGTTTATGCGCTATTCCGTAAGGGACTGATTGGATCCAAAAGTTTAATGCTATGGTTGGAATTTATTATTAATACTTTTCTCATAGTTGCGGATGCTTGCGAGGGGATTATTCATAAATAAGAGGTTTGTTCAAGTAAGAATAGCACCTAAGCACCGCTCCACCCACATATCAAATTACCAAAGTAGCGAACACGAATCGAATCGACATGATGAAAGTGACTAGATGAAATTCCCGTGCACCCTCAAGAACGCTTTGCTTACCATAAGAGACCATTTTGGCATGTCCTTTGCCTCAAAAGGATTGGGCTATCTTGCTGCACTTTTCTTACTATTATCATTACTTGATTGTTACAAATTATCTTGCTATCAAACTACTCTGTTACTTACAATTTCAACACTTGCAAACATTACCTTGCTGAAAACCACTTGTCATTTCCTTCTGCTCCTCGTTGGGTTCGACACTCTTACTTATCGAAAAGAGCTACAATTGATTCCATATACTTGTGGGTCATCACCAGCCCCATTGACGCATCGCCAATATATCATCTTTGTCCTCCCGCCACGCGCCTCGCCTCCCCCATTTCCTGCACCGCTGATGACCAGGATGAGAAGTGTGAGGGGGGAAGCTGACCTCCAGCCAGGAGCCATTTATCAAGCACCGCTAGTAAGAAGCAGAAGATGATTGCCTCCAAAAATGGAGATAAGCTTGTGTGCGCCGTTTCTGAGTCGATGGGGAAGTGGTTCCCCTCCACCTCCATGACCACAGAAGGAGAGATCCATGCATATAAGGAGCAGATCCTAATGCCAATGAATCTGTGGTCCGGCTCCCGATCGGAGAAGTCCCACCGGATCCTCATGACGATGATCACATCTTATGCCTGGGGTACTTTGGATGGGGCTCAGGTTCCTGCTCCACGGCTTCGTGTGTGGACTCCTCCAGTTCTTCGGCTAGCAGCAGCACCACATTCCACCCAACAGGGTGCTCCATATCACCAACTTCATCACCTTCTGCGAGTGCTACCTTGAAACATCTCCTCATTATGAGTTGTTCTGTCATTTCTTATGGGTTTGCGTCCAGATGAATGAGGGCATGTTCTGCGACCATGGGGGCACCATCTTGCAGCTTTGCCCCAATTCCTCTTCTTCATGTTTGAACTCCCGAAATCTATTAGGGAATGGCACAAGTCCTGGTTCTACACGGAAGGCCTCGGCGAAGATCTGCCGGCCTTCGAGAACGAGCCCCCACAGAAGTTGTGATCGTGGGCTTCATTGACTAGGTTGTGACCACAGGCTAAGGGATTGGCAGATGTTGCCGCCCGCCTAAAGAAGGGTGGATTGACTGGAGGCGACATTGTGCGGACATGTGTGGCGCGCCGTGTCTTGCCGCTGAGGCCCGGGCTCTCCCCCTATCCTAGTATACTGGTCCAAGAGACCCTGCATGGCTCTCCCAGGTGGATCTGAGCCCGGAGGATATCGACACCTATCCGGACTTCTTGGTGGGGCCTGACGCCATGACGAAGTCGCAGAAGAAGGTCATCAAGCCTATTTTGGCAGACCTCCCATCTGGAAATGTAAGTATTCGTCGTAGGTCTCTCTCTTCATTGGAGGTCGTGGTATTTTATCGTACTAATTCTTCTGTTATTGTTGAATAGGGGTTCGCTATCTTCGCGACGTACCACTCGAAGCCCCCCCTACCGGGGCCGCACGTGAGCCCCGCCCTGGCCACTCTAATGACTCGTAAAATCATTTTCTGTGACAGTCCACCACCATGAGGTGTTTTCCTCTCGGGGCAACGTTTTGGCCTGATTTTCGACAACGGTTTTGGGCCTCTCTAGGCATGCCCATTTTCTAGGATGATTTATTGTGTCACATAAGATGTTGAGCGAGGCAATGTCTTGAAATATAATATGAAAAATAATTGATTCTTTTTAAGCCAATTAATCTAGTGGTGAAAGTCTATGTAGATGTTTTCTGAGAGTAGTCAATCTCCTTTTGGCAGTGTTCCTGAAACTTTTGGCGAACCCCTACACTATCAAATTTAAAATGGTCAAAAAGTGTGCTTATTGTGGCTCGAATGCAGGAAGTTGAGCACGCAATACACATTTCATTGCCAATACGACATTCATAAGTTATTGATCAAAATACGCTGGTACTTGTTTACTTATAGGATGTCTAGCAGAGTCTATCAGTCCATGGCGCTCATCTCGTTGCCTGATGAAGGAAGATGCCATGTTTTAGTGTTGCAGCGTGTCGATTAATGGCGGCCGAGGTGTGCCAAATGCCATCGGCCATTGATGGCACTATTCCTCATCGTTCGCAAACTTTTACTGGCATTTTCCCGCCAGGCGCCCGCCGCCCGCGGCTATACGAAGACTCTCACCATGACCAAACAGCTCACCCTCTATCCTCGCAGCCTCCACATCCCCCCACATTGACATGGATGAAGAGATGACTGCCTCCATGACCAGTTAGCTCATTTTTTTATAGCCTCCCCGCTACTTGTGAACTGCGTTGGGATTTCCCCGAAGAGGAGAGGATGATGCAGTAAAGTAGAGATAAGTATTTCCCTCAGTTAAGAACCTAGGTTATCAATCTAGTAGGAGAACCAAGCAACAACTCGTTAGCTGCAAGTTCACACAAACAACAAATCCTTGTAACCCAACTAGAACAAGCGGTTGTCAATCCCTTGACGGTTACGCGCAAGATTAAATAGTATGGTATTTGATAGATAGATCGGACAAAATAATAAATAAAATAAATAAAAGAAAAACGCAGGAAGGTATTTTTGGTTTTAATATATGATAAAAGATAGACCCGGGGCCATAGTTTTCACTAGAGGCTTCTCTCTTGAAAATAGCATACGGTGGGTAAACAAATTACTGTTGGGCAATTCATAGAAAAGCAAATAATTATGATGATATCCAAGGCAATGATCATACATAGGCATCATGTCTAAGACAAGTAGATCGACTCCTGCCTGTATCTACTACTATTACTCCACACATCAACCGCTATCCAGCATGCATCTAGTGTATTAAGTTCATAAAAAACGGAGTAACGCCTTAAGCAAGATGACATGATGTAGGCACAATAAACTCACATATGAATAAACCCCATCTTTTTACCCTTAATAGCGATGATACATACGTGTCATGTCCCCTTCAATCACTGGGATTGAGCACCGCCAGATTGAACCCATTATAAAGCACCTCTCCCATTGCAAGAAAAATCAATCTAGTTGGCCAAACCAAATCAATAGATCGGAGAGAAATACAAAGCTACAATAATCATGCATAAAAGAGTTTAGAGAAAACTCAAATAATATTCATGGATAGATCTGATCATAAACTCACAATTCATCGGATCCCAACAAACACACCGCAAAAAGTGATTTCATCGAATAGAACTCCACAAACATCAAGGAGAAAATTGTATTGATCAAATGGAGAGAAGAAGCCATCTAGCTACTAATTATGGACCCATAGATCTGTGGTAAACTACTCACACATCATTGGAGGGGCACCAAGGATGATGAAGAGCCCCTCCGTGATCATTCCCCCCTCCGACAGGGTGCCGGAAAAGGCCTCCATATGGGATCTTGTGGTTCTGGAACGTGCAGCGATGGAAAAAGTATTTCATGGACTCCTCAGTTGGTTTCACGATTTTAGAGAATTTATAGAGGCGGAGTTAAGACACACGGAGCCATGTGGGCTCCACAAGCCACCAGGGTGCGCCCTACTGCTAACCACAAGTATAGTGGATCACAATAATTTTTGAGGGTAGAGTATTCAACCCAAATTTATTGATTTGACACAAGGGAAGCCAAACAATATTCTCAAATATTCTATAAAAAATCATACTGACTTTTTAGGGCATTTGGAGAACTTTTATTTTCGGGACGTTTTTTTATTGCACGGATAATTCAGAAAACAGACGAGTAATACTATTTTTCCTTTATTTAATCTAGATAACAGAAAGTAAAAAGTAGGTACAGAAATTGTGCTTTCTAAATTCATCCATATCATGCTCATCAAAAGGAATCCATTAACAAGGTTGATCAAGTCTTATTAACAAACCTCTTCCGAATGACATGAAAACAGAGAATTTTAGAAGAACACTAGGTTACCTCAACGGGGATATGCACGTCCCCAACAATAAAAATATAATATTTCTTTTTGATAGTAGGAAGAGGGAATTCAAAACCTCCGATAGCAATAGTTGTAATTTTTCTAATAGAACTGATGCTATTCACTTGAGATTGCTTCTTCAGAAAGTGTACCGTATGCTCATTACCATTAACATGAAAAGTGACATTGCCCTTGTTGCAATCAATAACAGCCCCTGCAGTATTCAAAAAGGGTCTACCAAGGATGATCGACATACTGTCATCCTCGGGAATATCAAGAATAACAAAGTCCGTTAAGATAGTAATGTTTGCAACGACAATAGGCACATCCTCACATATACTGATGGGTATAGCAGTGGATTTATCAGCCATTTTCAAAGAGATTTCAGTAGGTGTCAACTAATTCAATTCAAGTCTATGATACAAAGATAAAGGCATAACACTAACACCGGCTCCCAAATCACATAAAGCAGCTTTAACATAGTTTCTCTTAATGGAGCATGGTATAGTTGGTATTCCTGGGTCTCCTAATTTCTTTGGTATTCAACCCTTAAAAGTATAATTAGCAAGCATGGTGGAAATTTCATCTTTCGGTATCTTTCTTTTATTTGTAACAATATCTTTCATATACTTTGCATAGGGAGACATTTTCAGAATATTAGTCAAACACATACGCAAAAAGCCAGGTCTAGGCATTTCAGCAAAGCGCTTAAAATCCTCATCATCCTTTTTCTTGGATGGCTTAGGAGGAAAGGGCATGGGTTTCTGAACCCATGGTTCTCTTTCTTTACCATGCTTCCTTGCAACAAAGCCTCTCTTATCATAACGTTGATTCTTAGATTGTGGGTTATCAAGATCAACAGAAGGTTCTACCTCCACATCATTATCATTACTAAGTTGAGCATCATCATGAACATCATCATTAATATTAGCACTAGGTTCATGTTCATCACCAGATTGTGTCTTAGCATCAGAAATAGAAATATCATTTGGATTCTCAGGTGTATATATAACAGGTTCACTAGAAGCATGCAAAGTCCTATAAGTTTTCTTTTTCTTTTTGTTACTAAGAGGACTAGGTGCATCAATATTAATTCTGAGAATTTTGCTCAATTCTCTTAGGTTTGCCTTCAGGATACAAAGGTTCCTGGGTCATCTTAACACCTCTAATCATAACCCTAACAGCATTGTCATTTCTCTTACTATTCAACTCATTGAGTAAATCATCATATGCCTTAAGTACCTGTTCTACTTGAGTTTTTACCATGGAAGTATGCTTACTAATAATCTTAAGATCACTAACAGTTCTACTCATGTAATCACCCAGCAGTCAAGCATGTAAGCATTACGTTTCAATTGTCTACTAACATAAGCATTGAAGTTTTCTTGTTTAACAATAAAGTTATCAAACTCATCCAAGCATTGACTAGCAGACTTATTATGAGGAATATCACCTTCATCAAATCTATAGAGAAATAGAATACCTCTACTACTTGTGTTGGGTTATCAAGACCATGTATTTCTTCAATTGGCGGTAAATTCTTAACATCTTCAGCTTTAATACATTTTTCTTTATAGATTTCTTTGCCTCTTGCATATCTTCAGGATTGAGAAATAGAATACCTCTTTTCTTCGGAGTTGGGTTAGAAATTGGTTCAGGAAGTGTCTAATCATTATCATTACTCAATATATTATTCAATAGCAATTCAGCTTGCTCAACAGTTCTTTTCCTGAAAATACAACCAACACAACTATCTTGGTGGTCCCTAGAAGCATCGGTTAGTCCATTATAAAAGATATCAAGTATTTCATTTTTCTTGAGAGGATGATCAGGCAAAGCATTAAGTAATTGGAGAAGCCTCCCCCAAGCTTGTGGGAGACTCTCTTCTTCAATTTGCACAAAGTTAAATATTTCCTTTGAAGCAGCTTGTTTCTTATGAGCAGGGAACTATTTTTTAGAGAAGTAGTAAATCATATCCTGGGGACTACGCACACAACCAGGAGCAAGAGAATTAAACCATATCTTACCATCACCCTTTAATGAGAAAGGAAACAACTTGTGAATATAGCAATAGAGATTTTTTTCCTCATGATCAAAAGGGGTTTCTATATCATTCAATTTAGTAAGATGTGTGCCACAATAGTTTCAGATTCATAACCATGGAAAGGATCAAATTCAACCAAATTTATTAACTCAGGATCAACAGAGAATTCATAATCCTTATCAGTAACAAAGATAGGTGAAGTAGCAAACTTAGGATCATATTCCATCCTAGAATTCAAAGATTTTTCTTTCCACTTGCATAATAATTTCTTCAGATCATATCTATCCTTACAAGCAAGAAATTCCCGAGCTACCTCTCCATCCATAATATAACCCTCAGGCATAAAAGGAAGTTCATATCTAGGAGAGCTAGTCTTATCAGGTGTTTCAAAGTGTTCAGTTTCAATAATTTCATCAGTTTCAGAAAAATCGTCATCTTCAGCATAATCAATAGTTCTAACTCTAGCAAGATGTTCATCAAGTAATTCACCCAGTGGCATAGTTTTATCAAGCAAAGCAGTAGCATCATAAGCATCATTCATAGTAGAAGTAGCATCATCAATAACATGCGACATATCAGAATCAATAGCAAGTGTAGGTGTCGCAAGCTTACTCAAAACAGAAGGTGAATCAAGTGCAGAGCTAGATGGCAGTTCCTTACCTCCCCTCGTAGTAGAGGGAATAATATTGGTTCTAGTATCTTTCAAATTCCTCATAGTGATCAACAGATATATATATCCCAAGTGACTCAGAGAATAGAGCAATGCCCCCCGTCAACAGCGCCAGAAAAAGGTCTTGATAACCAACAAGTATAGGGGATCGCAACAGTTTTCGAGGGTAGAGTATTCAACCCAAATTTATTGATTCAACACAAGGGGAGCCAAAGAATATTCTCAAGTATTAGCAGCTGAGTTGTAAATTCAACCACACCTGAAAGACTTAATATCTGCATCAAATTATGTAGTTGCAAAGTACTATGGAAGTAACGGTAACGATGATAAAAGTAATAGTAGCAGTTTTGTAGCAATTGTAATAGTGGCAGCGGCAAAGTAATGTAGCAAATGTCAATATGTGTAAAGCTCGTAGGCAATGGATCAATGATGGATAATTATGTCGGATGGCATTCATCATGCAACAGTTATAACCTAGGGTGACACAAAACTTGCCCCAATTCATCTATAGAATTTAGGCATGTATTCCGAATATAGTCATACGTGCTTGTGGAAAAGAACTTGCATGACATCTTTTGTCCTACCCTCCCGTGGCAGCGGGGTCCTAATGGAAACTAAGGGATATTAAGGCCTCCTTTTAATAGAGAACCGGACCAAAGCATTAGCGCCTAGTGCATACATGAACTCCTCAAACTACGGTAATCACCGGAAAGAATCCCAATTATTGTCACCTTGGGGTATGCAGATTATAACTCGTAATAGGTCTCTAAAACTTGCAAGATAGGATCAAGAACACAAATATATTCATGAAAACATAATAGGTTCAGATCTTAAATCATGGCACTCGGGCCCTAGTGACAAGCATTAAGCATAGCAAACTCATAGCAACGTCAATCTCAGAACATAGTGGATAATAGGGATCAAACCCTAACAAAACTAACTGGATGACATGATAAATCTCATCCAATCCATCAACGTCCAGCAAGCCTCTGATGGAATTACTCACGCACGGCGGTGAGCATCATGATATTGGTGATGGAGGAAGGTTGGTGATGATGACGGCGACGAATCCCCCTCTCCGGAGCCCGGAACGGACTCCAGATCTGCCCTCCCGATGAAGAACATGAGTTGGCAGCGGCTCCGTATCGTAAAATGCGATGAATCCTTCCCTCTGATTTTTTTCTCCCCGAACGTGAATATATAGAGTTGGAGTTGAGGTCGATGGAGGTCCAGGGGACCCACAAGGCAAGGGGCGCGCCCCCACCCTTGTGGTCAGCTGGTGGGTCGCCTCTGGTTGATTCTTTTGCCAGTATTTTTTATTTCTTCCAAAAATATTCTCCGCAAATTTTTATGTCATTCCGAGAAATTTTATTTCTGCACAAAAATAACACCAAGGCAATTTTGCTGAAAACAGCGTCAGTTTGGATTAGTTCCATTCAAATCATGCAAATTAGAGTCCAAAACAAGGGCAAAAGAGGTTGGAAAAGTAGATACGATGGAGACATATCACCTACCCCCCTGGGCGCACCCTAGTGTCTCGTGGGCCACTGCTCCATCTTCTCGTTGATACGTCTCCAACGTATCTATAATTTTTTACTGTTCCATCCTATTATATTATCTGTTTTGGATGTTTTATATGCATTAATATGCTATTTTATATGATTTTTGGGACTAACCTATTAACCTAGAGCCCAGTGCTAGTTCTTGTTTTTTCCTTGTTTTAGAGTTCCGCATAAAAGGAATATCAAACGGAGTCCAAACAGAATAAAACTTTCGCGAAGATTTTTCTTGGACCAGATGACACCTAGGAGACTTGGAGTACAAGTCAGAAGAGCCACGAGGCGGCCACAAGGGTGGAGGGCACGCCCCCAACCTTGTGGGCCCCTCGGTGACCCCCTGACCTAGATCTTCCTCCTATATATTCTCATATACCCCAAAAACTTCGGGGGGAGCCACGAAACCACTTATCCACCGCCGCAACCTTCTCTACCAGTGAGATCCCATCTTGGGGCCTTTTCCGGCATCCTGCCAGAGGGGGATTCGATCACGAAGGGTTTCTACATCAACACCATTGCCTCTTCGATGAAGCGTGAGTAGTTTACCACAGACCTATGGGTCCATAGCTAGTAGCTAGATGGCTTCTTTTCTCTCTTTGATTCTCAATACAAAGTTCTCCTCGATGTTCTTGGAGATCTATTAGATGTAATACTCTTTTGCTGTGTGTTTGCCGAGATCTAATGAATTGTGGATTTATGATCAACTTATCTATGAATATTATTTGAATCTCCTCTGAATTCTTATATGCATGATTTGATATCTTTGCAAAGTCTCTTCGAACTATCGATTTGGTTTGGCCAACTAGATTGGTTTTTCTTGCAATGGGAGAAGTGCTTAGCTTTGGGTTCAATCTTGCGGTGCTCGATCCTAGGGACAGAAGGGGAACCGACACGTATTGTATTGTTGCCATCGAGGATAAAAAGATGGGGTTTTAATCATATTGCCTGAGTTAATTCCTCTACATCATGTCATCTTGCTTAAGGCGTTACTCCGTTCTTTATGAACTTAATACTCTAGAGGCATGCTGGATAGCGGTCGCTGTGTGGAGTAATAGTAGTAGATGCAGAATCGTTTCAGTCTACTTGACACGGACTTGATGCCTATGTTCATGATCATTGCAATAAATATCATCATAACTTTGCGCTTTTCTATGAATTGCTCGGCAGTAATTTGTTCACCCACCGTAATAATTTCTATCTCGAGAGAAGCCTCTAGTGAAACCTATGGCCCCCGGGTCTATTTTCCATCATATAAGTTTCCGATCTATACTTCTAATTTCCTATTTACTTTCTTTGCAATCTTTCTCTTTCCGTTCCATAAATCAAAAATACCAAAAACATTACTTTACCGTTTATCCATCTCTATCAGATCTCACATGAAAATAACCGTGAAGGGATTGACAACCCCTTTATCACGTTGGGTGCAAGTTGGTGTTTGTTTGTGCAGGTATTCGGTGGCTTGCGCGTTGTCTCCTATTGGATTGATACCTTGGTTCTCAAAAGCTGAGGGAAATACTTACTCTACTTTGCTGCATCAGCCTTTCCTCTTCAAGGGAAAAACCAACGCAAGCTCAAGAGGTAGCACTCGTCCCTCCCGGAGCTTCTAGGGTCTCTTATTGCTAGAAAAAAACTCCAAAACGTTTCAAGGCATTTGGACTTCGCTTGGTACCGATATTCTAAAAAACCAAAAACAAGCAAAAACAGCAACTAGCACTGTGCACTAAGTTAATAGGTTAGTCCCAAAAAATGATATATAATTGCTTGAAAGTGTATAAAAACATCCAAGATTGATAATATAATCATCATATATTCTTTTTTTTGTAGCATGGATATTTGGGCTAGAATGATTCGATGCAATAGTCTATAATTTGACATAAAGAGACCAATACTCAAGCATACTAGCAAGCAACCATGTCTTTCAAAATATCAACGCTAAAGAAAGTTATCCCTAGCCCATTATGCTCAATCATTGATCCATTCATGAACACACTCAACGTTAGCTACATCCAATGCAAAAGTATGACAATAGTGCTCTCTAGTTGGTGCTTTATAAGAGAAGATGGAGACTCAAAATAAAAATAAAAATTGCATAAAAGTAAATAGATAAGCCCTTCGCAGAGGGAAGCAGCGATTTGCAGAGGTGCCAGAGCTCAAGGCTTAAATTAGAGATAAAACTATTTTGAGAGGCATGCTTTGGAAAATATTGGCCAACCCCTGCCGCTTCCTGAGCTGTACGGGCACACAAAACGGAAATTTATCTTAAAAAATTAGAGTTGGCACATGCAAATTTACTTGGAACGACATGGAAATACCGCATATAGGTAGGTATGGTGGACTCATTTGGCGCAACTTTGAGTTTAAGGAGTTGGATGCACAAGCAGCATTTCCGCTTAGTAGAAATGAAGGGTAGCAAATAGATTGAGAAGCACTACTGCAGGATGCTGCTAACGTGACACTACGATCAGAGACCCTTTCACGAAACTGTGTGCGATGCATCAATCACAAACGGGGATGTAAAAAACCGTCAAAAAAGGTGCAAAACATTTGCAATGCGGGATGCATACGGTTCACTCCGATGAACTATTTGTGATTAGGCAACACAAAAGAAATGGGCAGCCTGATGAAGGTGTGTGCGATATACAGCATGCGGTTCACTCGGATGAACTGTTTGTGATTAGGCAACATAAAAGAAACGGTCAGCCAGATCAAGGTGTGTGTGATTGAGGGCATACGCTTCAGAAGGATTAACTGTTTGCGATTAGGCAACAGAATAGAAATGGGTAAGCCAGATCAAAGTGTCTGCGATTGATGGCATACACTTCACATGGATGAACTGTTTGCAATTAGCCACAACAAACTGAAACAGTTAGATAGATCAACGTGTGTGCACTAGACGGACACACCCATTCTAATTAAAAGAAGTGTGCGCGATGGTAATAACGAGCACGCGCGGTTGTTGGAACAAGACGTGTGCTGACATTGCCTATTGCGGTGCACCCTATGGTGCGAAAGCCACGTAAGCGTCCGAGAAGGCGTACGTGCCCACGTTATGCCTTCCAGGAATAGTGCTGCACTTATAAGCGTCAGTAAAGTTTGAGCATGCATCCCGTCACAATTTTTTTAGAAGAACAGGGAGGCCGCGTCCCGTCACATTCCAAATTGCAAACCTGTTCACACCGATCAAAACCTAAACGGTTTCCCACTTAGGAACGTATTACTACGCGGTTATAAATACTACTACTCCAAGATGAATGCACATTCCTCCTCAACTCCTCATCCACAAAAAGTCAAAAACAAACAAGTCATTCATCATCGCTCCCTTGCATCCGCCATGGCCAGCGTGAGTTCTGGGTCGAGAGATTGCCACCAGGGAGAGGCGAGCCTGGAAGCGGGAGCACGAGAGATTTCCCGCCTCACCGCGAAAGCAGCCAACATGTCCCGCCGCACGGCCGTAGCAGCAGAGAGATCCCGCCACGCCGTTGATGCAACAGACTGGTCCGGCCGCGCCGCGGAAGCAGAAGAGATGTCCCGCCGCGCCGCGAATGCAGCAGAGATGTCCTCCCGCGCCACGGCGGCCCGGTAAAATGCCTCGCAGGCAGGCGAGGACTCTTACAGGCACATGCGTCCCCTCGTCCTTAGGCAGATGGATCAAATCTCCAGGTGAGACAGGTTGCAGGATGACCTGACAGCCTCGTTTGAACAGTCTACCAATGTCATCCGGCAACTAAATGAGAGCAATGCGAGGCTCCGGGCCGAGCGCGACCTGCTGAGGGCAAAGATCATCGGAAGTGCGGAGCAGCAGGAGCAGACCACTGCCTTGTTGAAGAGGACCGGCGTCATCGTCGAGAAACTTATGGACGAGAATAACAAGCTGCGCATCGAGCGCAGAAGGCTGGTGGAGGAATCCGTGGATGCTCTCAAGCAACATCTTGAGGACAAGAAAGAGCTCATCGCCGGTCGCCGCGGAGACTAGTTCCCGCGGCCTGCAGCAACACATCAAGAAAGTAGAGATCAGCGAGCCAGATCGTTGTCTTCCTTCTTCTTTTGCCCTTGTGTATTTCGGGCGTTGCCGCATGTGGCTTTTTTTAATTATGTTTCTAAATATGTAAGACAATTATTATCCACTGTCATCGTCCTTATATTCATCATGCTTGCTATAAGTAGCAGTCGATGCTATATAGGTCCGTCGGAACTTACATCAAGATCCGTGCAAAACTTTCTTTTTAGATTCTCATTTTTCTCTCTTAAATCTCAGTCTAGTGAGACATATAGCCACGCCGTAGAATAGGTGCTCGAGCGCCATTAATGGAGACGTTGGGAGGGAGGTGCGTGGCGGGTAGCGGTCAAAGGGCTCTCCTTCAGATGACCACGCGCAGGGGTCTGATTGCACGCCTCCTATACCCAAATAGCTACCCCGCACGACACCTCCTGGACAATAAAAAAAGGGGATGCGTGGCCGCATGTAATTGGTAAGTCGAACGCCCACGGTTTCAATAATACTGTGTTTCCGATTTGTAACGTGACAGCACTTGTTCCAAAATGACTTTGTTGATTATTAATGTGTGGGCCTTCGCAAATCGGACAGAAAATTTACCACAGCATGCACTACAAGAAAAAGACACATCCCTGACATTTTGGGCTGAACGAAATTTTTTCTGTCATACTTATGACACTTCTATGACGATAATTGTGACAAAACCCAGTATCATCATAGATGTGGTGGGGTCCTACTTCTATGACAAAAAATCATGACAGAAAATGGGCTTTTCGTCCTCGGCGGGCCGGAGACGCAGCTGCATGACATTCTTTGGGTCGTCCATGACGGAAAAAACCATGGTAGAAGCGAGGGCGAGGAAAATATCGGGGTGTTCCTGGTTACAGTGTGTGGTCGGGGCCGAGTGATGCGCGTTTCTCTCGTACACGCACGCACGTGGGTGCGAGGCGTTGGGCTCTAACTAAACCTGAGCGATTGCACTGCAGGCTATGTGTTACTGAACCCGATCGATCGATCGATGGCTGTTAACTGAACCCGATTGAGCGATTCCTTCGCTACTGCTGCGAACTGAAGCTGATCGATGCTGCCTCTGGATGAATAGTGAGCGTTGCTGGGGGGTGGATGAACAGTTCCCGGTGGGGGAGGATGAACAGGACCCCGTGGTGTTGCCTCTGGATGAACAGTGGACGTTGCTGGGGAGGTTTGGATGAATAGTGAGTGTTGCTGGGGAGGTTTGGATGAACGGTTCCCAGTGGGGGTGGATGAACAGGACCCCGTGGTGTTGCCTTTGGATTAACAGGACCCCGATCGATCGAGCCAGTTGGGGCTGGATGAACAGGACCCCGTGGAGGGCTAGATGAACAGGACCACCCCATGGAGGGCAGGATGAACAGTAGACGGTGGAGGGCTGGATGAAAAGTAGCCCGTGGAGGGGTGGTTGAACAGGAGCCCGTGGAGAGGGCTGGTTGAAAAGTAGACGGTGGAGTAGCGCGCGGTGGAGGCTGGATTAACAGGAGCCCGTGGATGAACAGTCGGAGGTGGAGGCTGGAGGAGGTCGACGGTGGATGAGCCGTAGCCCGTGGAGGCTAGAGGGGGTCGACGGTGGAGATGAACAGTTTCAAAGGGTCGCGATCTCGCGAGGGTGAGCTAACTCCAAAAACCCGTCCTCAGTTCAGATTGCAGGCTGCAACTCGCCTGCATGAAGCAGGATCAACTATTGGCCTTACATGGCCTGACATGGGTATTCCCTCTTTCTAGTCCCACTCTTCTCCAAGAGTCCCGTTTTGCGGTACGCCACACCCCTCCCAATGAACAGGACCCCCGTTTCGACCGTAGCGCTCCAACACAAGTCTGTTTCCTCCGTTTTGCGGTACGCCACACCCCTCCCGATCAACAGGACCCCCGTTTCGACCGTAGGAGGTCCGTTTCCTCCGTTTTGCGGTACACTAGACCCCTCCCGATGAACAGGATCCCGTTTCGAACGTGGCCAGTCGAACACAAGGCCGTTTCCTCCGTTCTGCGGTACGCCAGCCTTGTTTCCATCGGCTGTTCCGTCCAAGCCATCCCTATAAACACGACGACGACGCAGTTTCTCCGTTCCGACCCAGCCATGTACACGAGCCCTGGCCATACGTATGCGCGAGTAGGCGTTCGAGACCCTGCCTGTATGTACGTACGTGGCCGTATTTTCTTTCTTGCACACTGGCCGCTGTACGTACATGTACATGCTACGTGCGCGCCTCTACTACGACACGTGCGCGCCTCTACATCGACCAGTATGTACGTACACGTTCGCGACCAGAATGACAACGCTACGTACGCTTCGACCAGGTGGGTCCTTGCCTGCGAAGATGTAGCTGGTGGGTCCCAGCAGTCAGGGGGCGGATCAATTTTCTTGCCCGGATGCACTTCCTTGCGTGCGAAGATGTAGCTGGTGGGTCCCAGCAGTCAGGGGGAAATGTTTTTTCGTGAAATACGGTGGCCCGTCCGGTGGGTCCCCGCTGTCAGGTGGAGGAATAATTATTTTGCGCGTAATAAGGAGGCACTTCCTTGGTGCAGCCGTGGACCCAGCTGTCAGCCTCTCCACGTACAGTCCACGTCTGATGCAAGTCGTTCCTTGACCATGTTGACCACGCCGCGCCAAGAGCACCAGGGCGGTGGACGACAGTGAGGCCTAGGAAGGGGATGACGGCGAGGCCTAGGAAGGGGACAACGCGGAGCCGGGGAAGACGCGGCAGTGGAAGCCCGCGCGGAGAGGAGTACGAGGGTTCACTGGTTCGGCTGCGGTGTGACGCTGCCATCACCGCAGAATAACAGGGGGTGTGGGTGAGTGGAGGGATGGCCTGGCCAGCGGTGGGAGTAGTAGGGGGCGGTGAGGCCTCCGCGGCAGCACAGCCGGCCACGGGAGGCACGAGCACGAGGCACGACCGGCGCTGGTTTGGGCGGCTGGAGCAAGAAGACCAGAGGTTAAAGAAGCACTACGGCTGTTGGATGGACATCGTACGGTCACTGGAGCTAGAATCATGCATATTGACTAAGTTGACAAAGCCCTCCGTCCCCGTCAACTTAGTAGGCCCACAAGTCAGCGTGCCACTATACCGGGTCCCAGCTCACAAGGGGAGTATTCATTTTTTTGTGCGTAATAAGGAGGCACTTCCTTGCGTGCGAAGATATAGCTGGTGGGTCCGAGCTGTCAGCGGCGGTAACATTTTTTTCGCGAAATACAGAGGCCCTTTCGGTGGGTCCCAGATGTCAAGTGGAGGAATCATTATTTTGCGCGTAATAAGGAGGCATTTCCTTGCGTGCGGCCGTGGACCCAGCTGCCAGCCTCTCCACGTACAGTCCACTTCAAATGCATGTCGGTCATTGACCATGTTGACCAGGCCGCCCCGAGAGCACCAGGGCGGTGGATGACGGTAAGGTCTCGGAAGGGAACGACACGGAGGTAGGGAAGACTCGGCAGTTTTTTCCCACGCAGAGGGGAGTACAACTATACGAGGGTTTACTGGTTCGTCTGCTGTCGCCGAAGAATAACAGCAGGTGTGGGTGAGTAGAGGGATGGCTAGGCCAGCGATGGGAGTACGGTGGGGCGATGAGGCCTGCGCGGAAGCACAGCCGGCCGCGGGGAGGAGGGAGCAGGCAGTCCCGCCGGCGCTTGTTTGAGCGGCTGGAGCAGGAAGAGCAGAGAATGAAGAAGCACGACACCCGTTGGATGGACATCCAACAGTCACTGCTTGTGCGTCAACCTTTTTTTTAGGAAAGCCTCAAATCTGTGAAAAACATCATACATCCCATCTGCCATTATTTCTAATCATTTACAGCCCATTTGCTAATTCTTAAGGTTTTTTTGGAGCCCATATTCTTTTTGTTAGCACTACAACCCATATTGTGGCAACGGTTAAAAAATTATATGAAATTTTGCATATTTCGGTGGGGTCCGAACTGTTTTTAATCCCAAAATTTCGAGTCACGTTCAAACTGATTTTCAAAATAAATATATATCAATATAAAATCCAACAAATTGTCCACGCATAAAAATCAATGCAATTTAAAATCTCGAAATGAAAATAAATAAATTTGAAACTAATTGCCGGTTTGATGTGTTTTGAAAATGTACAGCCCATTTCTCATTACTGATAGGCCATTTTCTCGGCCAGCTGAATGAAGCTCTCCTCGTCTTGAAAGATTTCCAGCCCAACAGGCCTGACAAAGCGACTTACTTGGCAAATCACAAAAAAACTGGGCTGTGGCCGTGGACCCAGCTGCGGCCGTGGACCCAGCAGTCAGCCTCTCCACGTACAGTACTGTTCCGATGGAAGTCGGTCATTGACCACATTGACCACATCGCGCCGAGAGCACCAAGGCGGTGGATGATGGCGAGGCCTAGGAAGGGGACGACGCGGAGCCGGGGAAGACGCGGCAGTGGATGCCCACGCGGAGAGGAGTACGAGGGTTCACTGGTTCGGCTGCGGCGTGAGGCTGCCGTCGCCGCAGAATAACAGGGGGTGTGGGTGAGTAGAGGGATGCCCTGGCCAGCGGTGGGAGTAGTAGGGGGCGGTGAGGCCTCCGCGGCATCACAGCCGGCCACAGGAGGCAGGAGCACGCGGCACGACCGGCACTGCTTTGGGCGGCTGGAGCAACAAGACCAGAGGTTGAAGAAGCACTATGGCCGTTGGATGGACATCGTACGGTCACTGGAGCTAGAATCGTTCATATTGACTAAGTTGACAAAGCCCTCCGTCCCCGTCAACTTAGTAGGCCCACAAGTCAGCCACCCACTATGGTGGGTCCCAGCTAGCAGGGGGTATTCATTTTTTGTGCGTAATAAGGAGGCACTTCCTTGCGTGCGAAGATATAGCTGGTGGGTCCGACCTGTCAGCGGGGGGAACGTTTTTTTCGCGAAATACAGAAGCCCTTCCCACGTACAGTCCACGTACAGTGCGTAATAAGGAGGAACTTTCCTTGCGTGCGACCATGGACCTCGTGGGTCCCAGCCGTCAGGCTCTCCACGTACAGTCCTCTTCCGATGACTCTCGTATGTTGACCACGCCGCGCCGAGCGCACCGAGGCGGTGGACGACGGCGAGGCCCCAGACTGGAACGACCCGGAGATGGGGAAGACGCGGCAGTGGAGTCGCAGACGGAGAGGAGTGGGAAACTTGACTGGTTCGGGTGCGGGGTGGGCCTACACTCGGCAGAGAATAACAGGAGGTGCGGAGTGGAGGGATGGCCTGGCCGTCGGCGGGGTAGCGTTTCGCTGAGGAGCGCAAAACAACGCCGCTGGACGCCGGAGGCTGGAGCAGGCGGTCCCGGCAGCGCTGGGGGAAGAAGACGAGAGATTGAAGAAGAATGCCGGCCGTTGGATGTAAATCCAACGCCTTCTTAGGCTTCGACCTACTGGCCCACATGTCAGCCAGTCCATTTGTTTTTTAGTCCATTTGGTGGGCTGGGTGAAACAATGATGTAGCATCTATGCAGCCCGTTTATATATATGGTAGAATTTAAAGCCCATTTGCATTTTTCTCGAAATCCGCGGACTTGCTGGGCTGGGTGAAAATATCATGTTGGGCTAGACGGAGAAATGTTATAAAAACATAAACACATGATTGCACGTCTATTACTGCATTGGTCAGTAAAATCTTTGCAAGCTTATGTACGCAATCACTAGGAGTTAACTTGCCAAGTTATATATAAACAATTATTATTATTATTTTGTAAGAACTTTCAACTTACGAAATAAATATCATTTAAATTTGATGAGTTAATAGTACGTGGGGTATTATTATTTTTTAGGCTAGACGTGGGACAGTTGAGTTGGTTCTAGGGAAAAGTACTGGGAGAAAACTCAGTTTACATCGAAAAAGAAAGTGGGAGAAAATTCAGATATAGGATTAATGAAAACGAAAAATAGAACTGAGCTGTGCGTCGTCTTGAAAAAACAAACATAACTTGGGCTGCTGATGTTATAGACAAGCTAGGTTGGGAGGCCCAGAGGCCGCTTGATACCTGCTGGATCCAAAAAATGTTGAAACATGTCGTGGGCTGCCCATGTTAAACAACAAAACCTAGGCCATGGACCTGGTGGGCCCGGGACTGTCAGCCTCTCGACGAACAGTTGTCTCCCGATTCCTCTTGTTTTGCTGACCATGTTGGGAACGACAGACGGCGGCGCCGCGGCTAGAGCACCAAGGCGGAGGACGACGTCGAGACCTCGGACCGAACGAACCGGAGCGGGGGAAGACGCAGGCGGAGGGGAGTACGAGGGTTGACTTGTTCGGGTGCAGGGTGGGCCGGTGGAGCTGCCGCCGCCGGACAATGTGTGGTAGTAGAGGGATGGCCTGGCCAACGCCATAGGCTATGATGGCCAGCCGCTGTATAGGAAGAGGACGAAAGATTGAACAAAATAAAGAAATACAAATGGATAGGTGGTTGGTCCCATATGTCTGTGTACGAGACCTGCTGGGTCCACCTGAGGAGGGGAATATGTTGGGAGGAAGGAGATTCAAAGCACGGCAGCCGAGTGAACTAGTTTTTTTAACGGACAAGTGAACTAGTTACATACATAAGCAAATAGCCACTAAAAAAGCAAACAGGTTAATGGGTTCTTAAAAGAAATATTTCGGACAAAACAGATAATTACGACACATAGGCTAATGCATGAAACACTCAGATGATAAAGGTGCTTATAAACAGATAAAGTACAACATCTAGACCTTCCTGGCACGCTTGATCATGACGCTGCGGCTGTCCGTGTACTCGTCGGTTACGGGAAGCAGACACGCCCTCATGTCCAAGATCTGCCTGTACATGTCGTAGCATGCGTATGCGTCCTTGGCCGCGTAGGTTATGTAGGCTAGATTCAGAGGTACCTCCCACGTGTTCAGGTCCTTGGTATCGTTGTCTTCTTTCATGTTGGCGTATCAGGGGTCGATGATGGTCTCGGCGAGGTCAACCACGGAGTCCTTCTCCTGCCCGTTGCTGATGATCTTGTATTGCTTCTGGATGTCGACAAGCTTGTTGCACCAGATGGCCGAATCGTCGCGTTCTTCCTTCTCTCCACCGTAGCGAAGGTGCAGTCGGCGCTGCCGATGAAACGGGCGAATGCTCCAGAACCTCTGATGGCCCTACAGAAGTGGTAGATGAGAACCTCGTCCCGCACACATACCTGGGCGACGGCGATCCGCTGGTCCCTGTCAGGAGACGAATGGATGGGCACAAGGTCTAGTCCTGCAACCTTGTGCTTTCTCGTCCTGTAGGTACTGCTTGAACTCGGCGAGGCAGAGCTTCACCGAGTCCGGATCGTTGGTGTACATCACATTCAACTTGGTGCAGCCATAGGACTGAACGGCGAACTCAAAGGGGAACTCCTTGCTGAAGTCCATATCCAGCAGGCTCACCCCTCGGATCGCCATTGGAGTCTCTTCAAGTGAACGAGTGTGTAGGCGGCGGCAGCAGTTCGTTTTTCAGCTCTTGGGGAACTGGATTCAACAGTAAACTGAGTGTGTACAGGCGACAACAGTTACTACCCCTCCCTCGTCCGCTGCACGCCCGGCAGAAGATGCACCCTCGGCGCATTCAAACGCCTCCATTAAGAAACCTACTCCGGCCACACGTCGGTTCACGAGCGGGTCTGTATTGGTACTGTAATAACAGGAGTTAGTGGTCACTTTACTTAAATTTAATTAGCTTTAATAGAAATTTATACTTAAAACAAGCAATGCATTGGCTCGTTCTATCAGTGCCACAGGATCAACATGCACAACAATTAGAATTATTATTCTCAGGACGCACACGATCAGCACATTTGTCGCACTTTCACAAAGATAATACTACCAAGTTTGAACTGTTTGTTATGGTTGTTGTCCTCTGCATCATCATGCCGTGTTTCCCAGCTTGCAAGATTCAGAACCAACAAATAAGATCCAAATAATAAGTACAACAAAGATGCCTACACATCTCATTGATTCCCAGCTTGCAAGATTCAGAACCAACAAATAAGATCCAAATAATAAGTACAACAAAGATGCCTACACATCTCATTGATTCCCAGCTTGCAAGATTCAGAACCAACAAATAAGATTCAAATAATAAGTACAACAAAGATGCCTACACATCTCATTGATTCCCAGCTTGCAAGATTCAGAACCAACCCATTAGAGCCTTTTGATAAAGTGAATATCGGGATTAAATCCATCTTGGCTAGCCATGTCATACAATCGAAGAACTTGGCGAATGCTCTTGACCGTCACAACATCTGTAGTTGAGTATTCCTGTTTGCACAGCACAAACAAGAAGAGCATGATTTCACTTTAATAGTGGCCTCCTTGAACTCAACCTGCAGCTCCACTCGGATGAGGCCTGCCTGGAGTTCCATGATTCAATTCATGCGCCTTTTTCTGCAGTTCACCTGAAATGAAGCAAAGATTGCATCATTCAGCTAGCAAGAAGTACTTGCTCTCGTGAGCTGGCAGGTTCTTCTTTAGTAGTTGCACTAAAATTGAGGAACATTAAGGTTGGCTGTCCGGCTCATGTAAGGTGCAACTATAATTTTCTTATCCTTTTGTGCAGTTCCACTAAAATAAAGTGCCATTGTGGTGACAGTGACGGCTCATCTTGCAAAGGCTAATAAAATGTTGCACGAGATTACCAGCAGAACTTGACGGAGATTTTGGAAACTCCAATCACCATTTTGTGCAGTTCCACCAAAATTGAGAGATGTTGCCCACGTGACATTTTAGTTGAACTGCACAAGACACTCATTCCAAAAAAAGTGTTTTGTGCAGTTCACCAAAAGGTCACAATAGCAACAAGGTGAAATGGATATCCCTATCTGCACAAAAAGATAGAAAGTAAACAGTTGCTGGTCAATAAGAATATACGAAACATATACGAAATGAAAAGAAGCATCTTAATTATGTTCATGGCAATCACGCAAGGACAGTAGAAATTTTAAAACGTCAGCAATGCTTCATGTTACCAGAAGCATTACGATCAACAATGAGATTCCTCAAATATGGGATTACTTTAATGGTGGCATTGCTTGTTTACCAGATACAGTAAATCAACAGCAGCTAAAGAGTTGGTTTAAGGGCATGGGACCGTGGGGACACCAGGACACTCAGCAGCGTAAAGGAGCAACTTACTTATCATACTGGGGAAAACAGCAGGAGTGCCATTTGTAACACAGTTTAATTGCATCTTATCACTGGAGGCATTAGATTAACAATAACACTGGTTAGACATGTCCCTAAGGTAACAGTGTGATCGCTTCATTTTACATGCGCCCTTACATTAACAACAGCAAAAGGTTGGTATAAGGACATGCGACAGTGGACGCATCAGCACAATGTACCTACAAGGAGGCATAAAGTGGTGATGCCGAGTTTGTTCATGCTATGTGAGGGCAGCAAATCTAATCCTGGAGACCTTTTACTATGTGAGGGCAGCAAACCTAATCCTGGAGACCTTGTACTATGTGAGGGCAGCAAATCTAATCCTGGAGACCTTTTACTATGTGAGGGCAGCAAATCTAATCCTGGAGACCTTTTACTATGTGAGGGCAGCAAATCTAATCCTGAGACCTTTTACTATGTGAGGGCAGCAATTCTAATCCTGGAGACCTTTTACTATGTGAGGGCAACAAATCTAATCCTGGACATACTCTGTTGACTTGTCCACCAGCCGCCACTTTCTATCCTTTTTTCAACCAATAATAGATCTGTTCCTTATCCAGTTTGTACTGCGTTTTCCCATTATTTCCCTTTTCAACCAAGAGACCGGTTGGGTATCCGGTCTCTACTACTTTCACCATATTATTTCCTCTTTGAATCAAGTCCTAGATTCATGCTACAACTTTCCCCCCTTTCTTCGTTGTTTGAACAAAGCCCTAGATTCGAATGCATGAAGTAGCTTTACCTCTAATAATACTAAAAATTTAGGTGGCTTTGGAAGAGCTGATGGGAGTAGAAAAAGATGCACATGCAGACACGTGGGGAGCTGGGGCAGTAGAGCAAGGCCGCTTTCGAAGAACTTATACCTGAGGGTCGTCGGGATGTCGGCGGCGGCAGGTCGGATCTGCGGACAATACGGCAGGGAGGAAGAAGGGTCGGAGGACCTCCCGAGCCGGCGCTGTGTCGGAGAGAACGGCACGGGCAGAGGATCGGGCCCCTCCGGCAGCTGTGGGTTTCCTCCCTCGCCGGCGATGACCGCGTGAACGATGCACCTAGTCCTCTACACACACCAGCCGAAGGGATCCGGCCGGATCTGTGACCAGCGGTGAGCAGAGAGAAAATGTCGCTACCGCTGTCTTGTTTATATCTGGAGAGGATGAGAGAATGAAGAGAGCAACCCTAGTAAAGCAAGCGCTCAGGCCCCTGCGTACATATATAGTGGAGTGATTATCTTTTTCTCTCCACAACAAGCGTTTCAATTTGTGTACGTGGCATTAAAGAAAAGAAACTCTCTATTTAAGGTGACTACCTGTACGACTCCTACTTACTACTACTAGTAGTAGTATTGTTCACTTGTGCTCCCCGGCCCTCCATTCATTGAACAACCCCACGGGTGAATAAACATACAGTACTAGTATTTATATAGAACGAACAAGCTCGAACTATTTTCGCGTAGTTAAAAGTTGAGGGCGGGGCTTTTCCCGGGCAGTACGCGCGGCAGTTTTCGCGTAGGCGGTTTGACAGAGAGGCGAGGAGGGTGAGGGAGTAGCGGATTCAACTTACTTACTGCTGGAAAGGTCGGGCTGTGCGATTTGACGGCGCGTTACTGTTTGGATCCATGTGTTAGAGTTAGTTTGGGTTAGTTTGAACTCAACTAACCCAAAAATATCCAAACAGGAGGGTTAGTTTGGGTTACTGTTTGGATCCATGTGTTAGAGTTAGTTTGGGTTAGTTTGAACTCAACTAACCCAAAAAAATCTAACCCACCCAAGAGGTGCTTATTTGGGTTAGTTCTTCTCGGGACACTAAAAAACACATTTTTCTCTCGCTCTCCCCGCAGCAGATCCCTCCCCACTTCCTCGAAGCTTCTCGTCCTCTCCCTCCCTCCCTCTCGCACCGCCCATGAAGGCACCTCGCCGTATCCGCGCTCCATCTAACCCTGTCATCCAAACACCTCTTTCGCTAGAGTTACTTCAGGGTTAGTTCAGGATTAGAATCTAACTCTAACCTTTAACTGAGTTAGAGTATCCAAACAGGGCCAGGCGGTACGACCGGGGTGATGCCCCCCTTCCGTTCCGCACTCTAATCTGGTGCATGACACGTATTACGTCGACCCGGATGCTGCTGGCTGTCCCACATGTCGGCGAAGTAGTACGTAGTAGTAAGAAGAAGCAAAGAATCATGCGGTATAAGTCTTTCTAGAGATTCCAACAAGTGACTAGACTACACCGCGTGCAGTATCTCAAATCTCAATCCCTTCCGGTTTATAGGGCTCAAATCTCAAATCTCATCAACCAAGGCATTTTGCGATTGGAGGAATGTATCTCGTACTTTACAAAACTACCCTAATTAAACTCATGCATTAATTACGTAGTTCTCTCGTTTTCCTCTCCGCCTTGGTCGCGGTGCACAATATTGACCACTCCTATATGACTAGCCGCTCTATCTACATGCGGGACATCAAAGCATCCGGGCCCGCGTGCCATCCACCAAATCACAGCGAGGTGCTACAGTCGAAACTCACCGGTCACCCCGGTGTGGCCGTCATGACCCGTCATATCACAAAACCCACACCTTTACCAGCAGTGGTAAAGTGGCCTCGAAGTTGGACTGGACGAAGCAACCATCATTTCACTGGAACGCTCGTTGAAGCCCTTTCTCCCCTTTCTTGAAGAAAACCTCACTCCAGGCTACTCACTTCTGCCATTTTTCTTCTGTACCGACGAAGGAAAGGTGGGCGAATCAGTGATGCTGCTATATTTTCATTCCAAGAATCTTCTTTTTGCGAAGCACCGACCGATTCTCACAGCCTATTCTTTTCCCGTTTTCATTGCGATTGTGGTTTCCTTTCGATTGCTTTTTGTTTGTCAGTTCATTGATGGATCCTGGAGCACTAGGCAAAGAGTTGCCGGCGGACAACCCACTGGAGACAGCGATCTCCAGGAAGCGAGCACCGACCAACGAGTTGACCATGTTGGCGGGCCAACCCATGGAGACGAAGAACTCCAAGAAACAAGCACTGGCCAAAGAGTTGACGACGTTGGCGGACGAACTCCTCAAAGAAAGTTGGAAGAACAGCAAGGGCCCCACCGTGCCTACCCCAGAAACTCTGATGGCCACCTATGCGAGGCTCAAGGCCGAGTTTGAGGAGATAGTCGCCGTTGAGAAGCAGTATTCCCCTGGCAAGGTGATGGCCCCCATCGAGGACGAGGAGATGGCCCCCGGAGGGATGGGATCCCCCGGTGAGCTGCACAAGGTAAAAAATAATGGCTTATTACCGAAAGTTGTGGTTTTTGATTATTTGCAATGTGCTTGCTAATATGTTAGGGTTGTGCAGGTGCCGGTGGACGTCCTTGATGATTCCGATGTCGCGGCCCGTCCTGTGGACAACGCCCCAGAGATCGTTTTCGATGTCGCGGTCCGTCCTGTTGGCATCGCCCCGGAGATCGATTCCGATGCCGCTGTCCATCCTGTGGACATCGCCCCAGAGATCGATTCCGATGTCGCGGTCAGTCCTGTGGACATCGCCCCAGAGATCGATTCCCATGCCGCTGTCCGTGCTGTGGTCATTGCCCGAGAGATCGATGACAAGAAATAGTTGGTCGCGCTAATCCTTCAGGGTAGTTTGCATTGCCCTGTGTTTAATTACCAGAACGATGCGTGTTATCAAACCATCTTAGGGCTAGTGCACTGTCTTGTGTGGGCGGTACTTGCTACTTTTGTTTGATAGTGAATCATGCGAACCCTCTCCGAGTTATGGAAACAGATGTATCCTCACCAGCTTTTGATGTAATATATGGCATGCTTAGATGTAAGTTTGAACTGTTTATCATATCAGCAGGGCTTATTTGATGATTCTTGGTGTTAGTAGGCTAGCTACTGTGCGAGCTATAGTACTTGCAAAACACTCACCGAAGAGAAATGTTGGGGCTGATGAGCTCGTGGTACGCTTATACTGATCCGTCGTCGATCGGCCAATAGCCCAAGCTCCTAAAATTGTAGGCTTAGCGATCGATCAGACAATAGTCGACACGGATACATTCAGGCCTCATTTGGTTCATAGGGTAGGAAAATCGTAGCAAAAGTACAGAGACGTACAACACAAAATCATAGCAGTACAGAGACGTCCCTCCGTTCCAAAATAGATGAGTCAACTTTGTACTACTAACTTTGAAACGGAGGGAGTACAAATCCTAGGCGGGCTAGTTTGGCCTAGTGGGTTTTAGTGATATGACGTGGTACAGTGCCGTCCAGTCTTCGCGTGTGGTAGCAGTACTGCGGGTAGAGTAAGTTTTCATGAAGAAGCGGAATTCAACGAAGTCATGATGGTTCCTTCGTCCGACTAACTTTGTGCATGGCAGGTGGACCAGGATAATTTTGTGCATGGCAGGTGGACCAGGATGGTCGACGTCCCACATGTCGGCGAATGAAAGTATTCTTTCCGATATAGTGGACGAGCAACGAGTATTCATTGTTTATTTTTGATGAAACCTATTGTCTCCACTGTTACGACGGAGGAGTGTGAAACACGGCAGCCCAGTGAACTTGGCATGTGCACCACTCCCTCCTTCCTCATGTAATACTACCATAGTGTTGACTATAAGGTTACAACTTTTCTCACTCTCTCTCTATCTATTTCCTCTCAAATGTTTTTTACCTTTCTTTTTTTAGACACAATTGTTTTTTATGCCTCTTTTTTAGAATTAGTTTTTTATACCTAGGAGCACGTGTAGAGACGGGCTCCTGCAGATCCCACTCCTTGACTTTGTCAATGCCTCTCTCTCCTCCACATAAGCGGGCTTGTCGAGAAGACAAGAGATGATCTCTTAGCACAATATGTTTCACCATGTTTTTAGGAATAACTAGTTATTGAAGATAAGGCTAAGAGATGATCCATTGTACACATGTTTTTTGTCATCTCTAAATTACATGCAAGACTTATGATAAGACTATCTTATCAACCATTGTACATGCCCTTTATAGCCCAGAATTTTACTGGTACTACTTGCTATGAATGCGGGTAGCTGGCCTCTGAGGGGGGAGCGCGTGCGGGGAGGTGGTGGGGTGGGGGAGGGGTTCTGGTGGGCCAGGGCGGTAAGAAGCGGGCTTGGAAGCGGTGCGGACTCCCGCATGGCCCACCTCACATTATCACCACATATTTCTTGGAGTCCGTGCACGGCGGGCGGGCGATCTCTTCTCCCTCCCCCGTCTCTCTCCTCTCAGCCGACGCCCGCCGAGCGATTAGATTTCGGCTATCGACGGTTTATTCAATTGCAGTCCCACATGTCAGTGAAAATGCAAGACAACGCGTGTCCCCTCTGGTGAGCGGCGTGCGAGCCGGACTGTCGGGGGTGCGACGTGAACGCGACGCGTACAAGTTGTATGTGTGCCGCCTTTTCCTTTTGAACTTGCAAAGCGTAACATTTTCGTGCGATCGATTGATAGAAATCTAGAACAAAATGATGAGGGCGGTGCTTTCCCGCACGTTAGGCGGGCTAGTTTGAGTGATATGACGTTGCTACAGTGTCGTCCACTTGCTCCATTTTTATGTAAGCAAGAGTCTACACTCTAACGTGGGAGGAGTGTGAAACACGGCAGATCTGATCTTGATCGAGGGATAACTGTTCCCTGCGAAATAATGGAACACTGTTAGCGATTATAGCATGATAGTTAGGGCATCTCCAGCGCCCTCAAATTTACACCGGCATCTGTCCGAGGACACTGATGGATGCCATCCAATGCTACCCGCATACCTTTCGACAACTATATGAACTAACCGGCAAAATTCGTGCAAACAAAGCAAATTTCAAATTGACCGGATGAAATTCATTACATTTCGAGAACTTCTCCTATAAACTGGACGAAATTCATTACATATTTCACACAAACCATACTAAAACCTACTGTAAAACTAATCTAAACGATCGCCGGGCCCCGACCACCATGTCCGGCCATGAACCCGAGAAAGTCGGCCATTGGCTTTGCCTCCTCCTTATCCGCCTCGATAACCTCCTCCTCCGGAGCACAAGGTTATGAAGATTTCCGCCTCCACGTCGCCGTCAAGCGGCTAATCGGCCGCCGATTTTTATCCCACCAAGCTTGGCGTCGACTGAGTGGAGGAGCGGTGGCGACCTACCGTGTACTACTGTTCCTCGCTGCCGGTTGCGCCCGCGCACGCGCGCCGGCTTCGTGGTCGTGGCGGTGGAGGGCAGCCGGGGGGGAGCCGGCGATCTCCTTCGTCTGCTCCTGCGAGAGTACGTCGAAGAGAGCTTTGGAGCGCGCCCAGAGCGGAGCCACCGATGTCCTTCGTCTGCTCCTGCGACAGTACGTCCAAGAGAGCTTTGGAGTTCCCGGAGGCCATGGTTGGAGTGGTGCCAACAGAAGGAAGGGACCGGAGGAGAATGAGTGTGGGTCTTTGGCTATGGCTGGGGCTGGGGCTCAAGTTAATATAGCAGGCGAATGGCAATGAGCCGCGGCAGACGGATGGATGGCTGGCACCGGAGTAGGTTCGTCGGCAGCCGTGGTGTCATTAACGCGGAGCAGTCGCTTGCACCGGGATGCCGCGCGGGTGGCGCTCTCTCGGCCGTCGCGCTGATGCAATGCCGGCGCCAATGAGAGGTTGTGTCGGGCGTGAATGCGCACACTACTTCAGTGACTTAACCGCAGGTGCGTTATCTCATTGACATGTGGGCCCAACGGGCATCAGGCCCGCATGTCAGTGACACACCAACAGCACCTGCAGTTAAGGCCGGTGAATGCGGCATTGACGTTCTGGAGAGACGGTGATCGTTTCAGGAGGGAAGCATGCGCTAGCGATGGAAGGGGTTTCGGTAGGCCAGGGCGGTCAGACGCTGGCATGGTGGTAAAATGTGAACTCATGGACGACGAGCCTTTGAAGAGTATGCGGCATGTATTGACAACCAGACGTCCATGCAACCGCTCTTGTCGCCAGCTAGCATTCGACGACCACCATTAGACACCACACAACCATACATAACTTACGAATAATGGACGAATCGATCAGACACACACTCGTGTGCAGTGGCACTATGATCGGTTGCTCACGATAGTACATACTCCGCACCATAGTACCATCCCTAGATAGGCTCTTTTATAGATTGTCGTTGTGATGGACGATATACATGAGCAAGGCGCCGAGTCACGAGTATGACCGTTGGTGTTGAGCCAGGTGAATACATGCTCGGTGTTAGGGGAGACCTCCAGCAAACGTCTAAACTGTAATGTCACATACGCATAATTTTGGTTTTTATTTCTTTCTCCACTGACAGGTAGGCCCGCATAGATAGATAGATAAAGAACACGAGCTGATGAGGTGCATGCGGACTATTTGACTGGTCAACTAGACAAGTACGAAGCTATACGCTGAGCCAGTGACCGTATAATCACCATATCTTGTATACAATGATCAAAGTGAGCTATCAAGACAAGTTCAATGACCGCCAATGCATTTTACTCAGTAATAAATGACCAGGATTGAAGGGGAATCCAAATTTCCTTCGACTTCTGTCCTTGCGCTCTTGACAAACCAATGCACTTTACGGTTGTCCGGCCACTCCACCCCAGAGCTGTCACCAAGCGTCGTTCATGCCACCGCGCCGCACACTAACCGGTAAGGAAGCGATGGCATCCCGCCGCGCCGAGTTCCTCGCCGCCCACGACCGCACACAGAATGGTAGGCAAGCGGTGGCATCTCGCCGTGCCGAGTTCATCGCCGCTCGCGACCTCACACCTATGTGGGCGGAATTTGAAGCTGGCAAGGCCGAATGGGCGGTAGAGCAAGAGGCGACAAAAGCCGCACAGAGGGAGCCGAAAAGTCAGAAAGCACTCAAGAAAAGAGAGGCCCGCCGCTGCAAGAAAGAAGAGGACGCACGCGCTGCTGCAGAGAGGTTGGCGGAGATCTAAGCACGGTGGGGTGTCACCGACAAAGCCGGGAAGGAGAACGACGGCGTCTAGCCAGCATGTGAGAAGTAGTAGTACTAGTTGTTAGTGTGTGTGTGTCTGTGTCGCCCGTACGTTTGTTTAATTAATTACGAGCATGTAACAGTACTGCTAGTTACTACTGTAGTTTTTAGAGCAAATTACCAGTACATTAGCCTAGACTCAATGGAAAAATTCCTATCCTATGCATCAAATGGCATCTCTTTCTCTATAGGAATTGAGAAGCATGTCATATCACTTCCTATGATTATCATATTCCTATAAAATTCCTATCCTATGAACCAAAGGAGGCCTCTGCTGGAGTAACTACTGTAGCTAGCAGTACTGCTGGTACAGTAGTTTTCTTCAAGAAGCGGAATTCAACGAAGTCATGATGGTTCCTTTGTCCGAGCAACTTCACAGTGGGTAAGGTTGGGCCTGTGATTTGACGGCACATTAGTAATTACTGCGGCGCGACGACCGGGGTGACTCTCCCTTGGAGTTCGGCGGGCATGGCAAGTGGACCAGGATGGTCGACGTCCGACATGTCGGCGAGCGGAAGTATTCTTTCCGATATCGAGGAGCAAGGAAACCGCGTGGTATAGTATCACTGGTGATTTATATTTATTTTTTATTTCTAATGAATGCTAGCGTTTCAACTCTTACGACGAAGGAGTGCCAAACACACGACACGTGCTGGATGTCGCACACGTCAGCGAAAGGAGTGGGACATGAACAGCGTGGTAGAGCGTCTCCACTTCTGGATCGGAGACCACACGTAGTAGTACTACTGTACTAGTGGTATGAACGATACAAAGTGCGACCCGGAGAGAAAGACACGTCTAGTTGGAAGGTCTCGGGGCATACACGTAAACAAATATAAACCTAATATGTGCCTCCAATTAATATAGTAGTAGTAGAGTACTTAGTCACGTACTCCATAACATCACCGGCATTGCACGTACAACATTTAGTGGTAGTAAGAGACAAATGCCTATATGCCACGCATGTTCATACTATTTGTGCCTTTCTACTTCACTTACTGCGCTACGTTACACAGGTTCGCACGTCCACTCCTGGGTACATGTCCGTCTTGTAGTTCCAGTCCCACGTGTTCTTCACATAGATGGAACGATCCTTGCATGACACGTGGACCTTGATGCTAGATGTATCGCGTGTTGGCAAAAGGATGAACAAAGCTCACGTAAAAAAATAGAGTGGAAGAACATAGATTCCCGACGACCAAGAAGGAGCAAGGAACCTCGGGGTGGAGCGTCTGCAGTGGACTGGAAGAGTACGAAACACGGCAGCCCAGTGTAGTTACATCATACTAGTACATGGCTAACCCACGCTATCACCATATTTCTTGGCTTCCGTGCGACACCTATCTCTAGTAATCCAGCAGCCCGTATCGCTTCTCCCTCCTCGTCTCTCTCAAAGTGCGGCGGGCTGGCGTTTTTGCCGTCTATTGAGGTCGGTTAACTCATCACATATTAGCGACATGCCAAGAGCATTCTAAAAAAAATTCCTTTCATGTTTCGTTTTCAAAAAGAAAAAAATCCTTTCACGTATGAATTTGACTGTATGCTTTGAGCAGCTTGCATGTGCTATACTGCTCCTGTTGGATACTCTAACTTAGCTTGAGGTTAGACTAACTCATGACTAACCCTGAACTAACTGTAGCCAAAGAGGTGTTTGGGTGACCGGGTTAGATTGAGAATAAATGCACTTGATGGAGAGAGAGAAGTGATTTTTCAGTGGTCCCAATGAGAACTATCTCCAGTTAGCACCTCTTGGGTGGGATAGTTTTTTTGGTGGGTTCGGTGCAACTTGCTCCAATTTAAACCCTCATGCTCGGATACTTTAGGGCTATTTGAGCCCCAACTAGCTCAAACTAACTCTAACCCATGGATCCAAACAGGGCCTATGGCCAGCCTCGACGCGGAGTAGTCGGTGCACCGGGAAGCGGCGCTCTCTCGGCCGTCACGCCGCTTCAAAGCCGGCGCCAGTGAGAGGTCGCCTCCGCTCTGGCCGGGCATTAATGCAGCACTGACGCTCCAGGGCGACGCTGACCGTTTCACGCGGGAAGCGCGCGTTGGCAAGGGAGTATAGGTTTTGAACCGTTTCATGTGTAGTACTGGTAGTTTGCAAAACTACTCAATTATTGCACTCAGTTTCCTAAGAAATTGTGGTAAAAAACGTTACTCCACAGCCCGCTTCCCTTCTCCTTCCTCTTCCACCGCCCGCGCACGTCCGCGGGAAGCGACCGGTCAACCCTAATATAGGAGTGCTAGCACAAAAAGATGCATGCATTACCACTAAAATTTCCAGATTAAAGAGCCGCTCCGGCGGGAGTATTGTGTATATTGTTACCTTCGGCCGGGCCATGGCTACCGGGCGACGGCGACCAGAGAAGAGGCGGCGGGAGGGGAATGAATGCAGCTACTGTTTGGGTTCGCCGTCCGGCTTAAATAAATGCACAGCATCACGTGTACCCGCGGGTGCACAAATTGTAACATACATGTCTGCTTAAGTGGGCGTCACATAACTGGTGTGTGTGTGTGTGTGTGTGTGAGATTCTGAGAGACAAAGTGCGTGTGTGCGACTCTACTCTTCGGACATGTACTCAACTTTTTGCATCGGGATATAAGTATAATGGTATTTACTTTAGCTAGTGATTTACGTGGCCATGTTAACGTGGTTGTGTAAAAAAATGTCACTTCCTGCTCGTGATTTGCGTTATATAATTACAAGCAAGATGCTCGTGCATTGCACGGAACATCAATATGCATTTTTTTACAAAACACATGTTGTGATTTACCCATGCAGGAGTAATCCCACGTGTAAAAACTAATGATATTTCGAGAATTTTTTCGGAAAACTGGTATCTCGAGAATGTCATCGAAAAAATGAAAGATGAGAGATAAGGTGAGGAGGAGTGGAGCGTGGTGGTGACTGGTGGTCCGAATGGGCGGAGGCATGGGGATGGACGGCGCCGGCAGGTGGTAGCGGCCACCATGCTAGATTGTTCTGGAGACTTTCTTTTTTAATTGCTCAGCAATGAGGTGTGGGAGATAAGGATGTGGAGAGAGGTGCGGCTATCTTTTGTAAAATTATCATAGTTTGCTTTCTATCCGTCAGATATAGATCAGACGGTCTATATTACAAGATGGCAGGCACACCATCATCGCCAACTCGGTTTTTTATAAGGGTACAGATGATAAGTTTGCTAACTACTAAAGTAAAGTGGAATTTGTCCATGTTATACAAGTAAATTAAGGTGATTGTTTATCATATGGGTAAGGGTGGATGAAGGGTGGTAGGAACAAATGCTCCGCCTAGAGCATGTGTGTGTGAGATGGAGTCTCTGTGTGTGTGTGTGTGTGTGGGAGAGAGAGAAAGAGATGGAGTCTTAGTGTGTGTGTGTGTGTGCGTGTGTGTGTAATGGAGTCTTACTGTGTGTGTGTGTGCGTGTTTGTGTGTGTGTGGGTGGGTGCGTGCGTGCGTGCGTGTATGTGTGCGTGTGTTTGTTTGTGTGTGTGTGTGTCGCGGGGTCCTCGGTGGCGGATGTAATTAGTGCATGGCTTCATCATAGAGAGGTGATGTGTATGGCAGAGGCCACCAACGATGGGGTGCGAGAGAGAAAATGCCCGTAGAGAGGGAAGAGAAGGTGTGTGCGCGTGAGAGTAGTCGACATCGAGAGAACGTGTTTGTTCGAGAGACACCGAGGAAGACTACTATATATCAATGGTGCATGTAGGCGGGAATTAAACGAAGGGATGGTCTTATTGGTTTTGGGGATATAGGGGAAGAGGGAGAGGGGGTAGCTACAAGGAGATTCTTAAGTGTGAGTGTGTGTTTTACCCATCCAGGCGGAAGTTATGTGCACACAAGAAGAGAACGATTCGATGTGGCATTAGGGTTGAGGGTAATTAACTACGTATGGAGACATAGAGACCTTCAATGTGCATGTGTGAGAGGTATACATGTATACGTGGGATGTGTGTCTGTGCGCGCGCATGATCGAGATAAAAGAAAGAAGACATAAGTCATAAGCTAAGATCAACGACATGGGAGAGACGGATCAGTATGACAATATGCATGCATGCGAGAATGCAGGGAAGAAGGCTCGACAATTGAGCATGTGTTTTTGTCTTTAAGAGATAGTGGCGTGGGCTGGAGCATGTATCTATGGCGAGCTGAGGGAATGAGGCACAACGATTGTGCAAAAGAGATCAACCTATAAATGAAAGAAGGTTGATGGAGAAACAGATAAATAGAAAGATAAAGATGCTAGCTAGTGTGCGTTAGAGATAGGAGTCGAGTGGATCAGAAGGCTGAGTTATGGGTGTGGGTGTGAGAGAGATGAAGAAAGGGTGCATGTGACTCACATACAAACAAATATCGGAGAGAAATGAGATCCCGAGAGACGGAGTTTTGTGTCTGCGAGAGAGAAAGATATTTCAAAACGAGAGTGATAGCTAGAGAAACATATGAGGGAACGCAAGATATCTCTAGGGAGAGAGAGTGTGTGGGAGCGACATACAAGAGAACAGTGGAGAAATATGAGACCCTGGGAGACAGAGTTTGTGTTTGTGTGTGAGAAAGAGATATTTAAGAGGAAGAGTCGTAGGTTCTCATACCTAAGGAGCAAAAGACATCTCTGTGTGAGGGGTGTGCGAGTGGCACACAGGGGAATAGTAGAGAGAAATGAGACCCCGGAAGACAAAGTTTTGTGTTTGTGTGAGAGAAAGAGATTCCACATGGAGAATCATAGTTGGAGACACATAGCAGGGAGCGAGATATACTTAGAGAGAGATAGAGTGATGAAGGTCGAGGGAGAGAGTACTGTCAGTGTGTTACGAAGATAAAAGATCATTGTCGACATACAGGTAGCACGAGAGATACCCGAGAGACAACGAACGCGCATAGGTCTAGAGAGATAGTCCTATATAAGCATGAGTGATAGTTATATGAGACGAATATCTGGATTAAATGGGATTCAAATATTTAAACTGGAGATCACGACATCGATAATATCATAACGCAAATTGGTGTATCAAACATGCATATTCATTTGAATTTGGGGACACGTGTAATGTTATATAGTTAATCAATATTGGTGATCCATAGATTCTTTAATTAGAAACAATGCATGGTTTATATGCAATTAATGTCTAAACGGGATTACACTATATGTTGCGTGTGTGAAACACATTATACATCTTTGAGAAGTAAAAAAACCACATGAAACACACATTAATTGGAGACAGTTAGCGAGGAATGCATACATTGGATTTCAACATAAAGCGGTTTCAAATATTTGAAAATCCAAATTGATGGATACAACCTTTTGAATCTGAGATCATGCCATTTGTAAACCATATTTATGTATAAAGGGTGTTGTGCTTTTGAAAGTATATATAAAAAATGATGTATATATAATTTTATTCCAATCGAAAATGGATCCCGCCCGAAAAAAATAGAATACAAACGGGATTCGAATTGAGTTGGCACGGTAAACGTGCACTCTGCAAAATTTGAACGAAGCGGGGAAAGTCGCAGTAACCGCCCGATACCAAAATCTGCGAGATGGAAATTACTACTGCCTATCCCTGCCACGCGAAGCCTATCTGCTCGATTTCTATAGGTTTCAATAGGGGTAGGTTTGTAATTTCACTCAAACGTGACATAACCGCCTCTCACCCGGATTCATACACGGTGGGCGCCAAAACACAGTGTGTCCTCGACCGAAATCGACTCCCTCCCCAATTCATACACGGTGGGCGCCAAAAACAAATTCTCGTCGGCAAATATTTCGTGTATGCGAGATTACCGTCCTATCCCCAACCGACTAATATTGTTGTGATGTAGGAAATTTGAAACGGGGGCTAAGTTTGTAAATTTCCTCGCATTTGAGACAAGCGCGCCCTGAAGACATGGTTCCCACCTTCCTCTCTGCCTCCATTTCCCCATTCGTACTCCGTGGGCGCCAAAACACCCTCTCCACCCGAGCCTCCTCCGTCCGCCACCCCATCCACCGCCGTCCTCCTCCACCATGCCGGAGCTGATACCCCGATGCCGCCGTCCATTACAAGAGATCGACCTCTCTCATCCACGGCTTCGGACCGGGATCCTTGCATCCCGTCCTCTCGCTTCATCCCCGCCGTCGTCCACCTTGCCGGCGCCGCTCCTACGACCGTCTCGCCCACCGCGCCCCGCCGCCACCGCCTACCCTCCTAGACCTGCTTCCACGCCGCCGACAGCCATCGCTACCGCAGCACCGTCAAATTCTCAGCAGATGCATACACGGCGCCGCACCAGAGGCGGTACTCTTTCGTATCGGCTCAACTTATTTATCGCAGCAAGAAAATAGATCGCCACTGCTTTACTCTGATTTCTTGTCCATCACTTACTTGCTAGTTGAAAGCAAACATTGGTTGCGAAGTTGCCTTTGTCTGGTCTGCATCTTCAGATCCACCATGGCACGCTCAACACTATACTCCCAATGCTTATGGTTTTCACCTTTTATATTCCACACTAGATAAATCACAGTAGACTAAATTTCAAAATTGGGTTAGTCGATTTTTCAGAGCTCGCCAGAGTTCGCCGGTGCAAATGAAGGGGCTCGGGTGGGGACTTTGCTTGTGGGGGGCGGTGGTGGGGCCTCGCCGAACGAAGAAAACTCGACGCGGGTAGGGGCGGGGGTGGGGGGTGGGGTGGCGGAGGAACAAAGACGGTGGGGGCCGATAGTCCGGCCGGCGGCCCGTGCGGTGTTCTGTATGGGAAGAATCAGAGATGAGGAAGAAGAAGAGTTATGAGACGTAGGATCTTCATCCAACCGCCTGAAATGGTCGACTGACTCAAATGACAAAAGTCACGCGACTTGCATGCAGACATGCCTTTATATTGAGTACCATCATCGTACCTCCTTAGCACTGCTCCTGAATCCATCAAGCTAAAGAACGTGCCACTCATAATTCCAAACTTGTTACTCAAGTACGAATCTGATATGATGCTGATATTACTAAAATAGATAACATTTAATTGGCCAGCTAATGTTCCTACTTTACTTTTGAAAAAGCACGTGCACCACATATAGAGAGACAGGAGGGAGTTGCTTTCTTAATGCGCTCTGGTTCATCATGTGTGGGCACTGCGCAATGAACATTTTATTATCCAAAATCTGCTGGCTCTTCTTTAGCATGTTCCTCTTCCATTCTTCTTTAATAAGTACTCTCTCCGTTCCTAAATACAAGTTTTTGTATAGATTCCACCATGGACTACATATGGAGCAAAATGAGTGAATATACACTCTAAAATGTATCTGGATACATCTGTATGTGATCCATAGTGGAAATATCTACCAAGACATATATTTTGGAACGGAGGGAGTATGATAGTAGTACAGTATGTTCCTTGTAGTGAAGATGAGCAGGGACATTTGCAGTGTAGAGGTCTATACGGTCAGTTGGTATGGACACTTTGAACTCGTTGGGCCTCTTTGATTCGTAGGATTTTGTAAACATGGGAATAGGATTTGTAGTGGCCTGCCCACTTGAATCCTATAAGAATAACAAGGAAATGCGGGGAGTTGTGTCAACTTTGAGAGTTACACTGATATTAACAGTACCGCACCTTCAGTTGAAGAGAGCTGGTATCCGAAGCCTTTCTAGCCGTACCGGCAATACTAGCACATATATTCCAGCAAGTTCCACTTTGCTGATTTTACTCTGATGCTTACGGTTTTCCCGTTATATCTACACTATGATCTGTGTAGCTTCTTTGTGTCGCACTAGCAGCAGTCCACTCTTGAAGCTAAACACCGCAATGACTTACAAAATTGGCACCAAGGCATTGAGTGCCATTCTGGATGCAATGAAACTCATACGCTCCCCACCTGTTGCCTCTTGTTCAGAATATGATCCTAATGACTCTTGTTCAAAATTGCCACATATAGAGAGACAACATGGAATTGCATTTCTTTGGGCGCAGTGATTCATCATGAGTGGGCAACCAACATTGTATGCAATTAAGCGGAACCTCAAGAATATGCTTCCTCTTCTGTTCTTTAACATGTTCCTCTTTTGTTATTCTGTATTTAGTACGTACAGTATGTTCCTTGTCAGGAAGGGGAGCAGGGACATCTGCAGTCAACAGCTGATAGAGCTGGCATGTACTTGATCGATAGGCTTTCAATTACTAGCAGCAATACAACACCGTATTTTCAAGCCAGTTCCACTTTCCCGATTTATATATCCTGGTTATGGTGTACCCTTTTATGTACACTATGATCTGCCTAGTTGCTGTGTGCTCTTGTTATCATGGTTTGGCAATAAACTCTCTATACAGTATATTTTGAACCTATGATCTGCCAACTATCCTTACTTCTGGAGCCTATTTTTTGTGTACTTGTGCCAGATTATATAAATGCACGCACCATATTACAGCACACATGAGCTCTCTCATCAGAATCTAGTGATAGCACCCAAGTGTTTACAGGGGCGCCCCTATATTAGAATACCCTCTGCACTACAAAGATAATCTCACAACTATTTATGTTTTCATGGTTCTCAGATATTATACGTAATTACAGTGCACTAGTAGAAAAAGGGCCATTTGTCCTGGTTCATAAGGCCCATCTGTCCTGGTGGGGAAACCGGGACTAAAGGGTCGTTACTAATGCCTAGGCCTTTAGTCCCGGTTCTTATACTAACCGGGACAGATGGACCTCCACGTGGCCGGTGCTGCGAGCCCTCGCAGGAGGCCCTTTAGTCCCGGTTGGTGGCACCAACCGGGACCAATAGGCATCCATGCGTCAGCTGTTCAGGGGCTAGGGTTTTTGTTTTTTCTAAAAAGGGGGGTGGATTTGGGGGTTTTCTATGGTTAATTAAGGTGTTTCATATATTGTGTTAGGTAGCTAATTAATTAATAGAGAGAAGTGTCCTCTCTTATCTCCATGCTCGATCGACGCTACGTACTATACATAGAGAGGCCCTCGACACGCTAGCTAGTAAGAACATGAAGGAAAGCATTAAGTACAGAAGTTCGTCAAGCATACCGAGAGAAGTGATCGACCTCTCCTTCTCCGAGAGATTGGTCGAACAACAAGTTTTCGTATTATCTATCCGACGCTACTGGCTACATACATATACAATATGTAAGATCTCTTACAATCCCCTAGCATTTGAACTCAACTTCCACATGGTATTCTCCGGCTTTATTGATGACGTGGTCAAGAAACTCAACAGATCCCGCCAATTCCTCTTGAATTGCTTTCATGCGATCTTGTGGTAGGAGTTCATTCCGCATCTGCCACGTCTAATTTGAAGAAGGGGGTTAATACATATATATGAATGAAACTCAACAGAAATGATGGTGTAATAAAATGAAATTGTGAATATTATTGCTTAGGCACTTCATATTGTCTTTTAGAGTAGCCCCGCTTATTTTTCAAAGTCGCGTTTGTAGATGAACTCGCACACGTAGTGTCCACAGTAATCATTCCCTTGTTCCTGCCACAAGCACTTTACGAGAAATAGAGGTCAATCAAACTGATAATGAAGCATTATAAATGGCATTGATGAAAGTATTTAGAATCAACGGGAGATGCGCGCAACTAGCTAGCTAGTAGTACTTACTTTCGGGTATGTATATCGCAGCTCCTTCGGCAGTCCCGGAGCTTCTGCGGTGAACTGTTTCCAAACCCTGCAAGACAAAGAAAATAATTATTACTTGAGATATCACGAAATGAACAAAAAGTTGCCGATATGGTGCGATAATGATCGATTGAACTTACTTGTTGAGAATTTTAGTCATGTCCAAATAGGTTTTGGGATCTTTTTGTCTCGAGTCTAAGACGGTTACTAGTCCCCACTCAAGCTTAATCTACAAGTTACTAGTCTACTAGTGGTGAATATCAGAATCCGCGCATCAGAAGAATATTGTGGAACACTGCAATGACTTACAAAATTGGCACCAAGGCATTGAGTGCCATTCTGGATGCAATGAAACTCATATGCTCCCCACCTGTAGATTCTTGTTCAGAATATGATCCTAATGAGTATTCTAACCTCGAGGAGTCAAAGGCAGATGGCCTGTCATGTTCACCCATCAAGGTGCCTGCTCTAATTTGGCAAGGTTTTATTAATTGCGCGTATCTTGCATACGTTTTCTTGCATTTCTTCTACTTTGTTGCACCGCCATCTGCTTAGTTTCCTCATCATATATGTCGAGATGCCATGCCCATCCATTATCAATACATATTCCATCTGTCATCATACCATGTTTTTCCACTCAAATGTTGTTCTTGTGCATCAGACATCAAAAAGGAAGAGGGTGATTGCCGAACCTGAAGGAGCACCAGCAACATCCTTGAAAAACGTGGTTGTGCCGGAGAAATCAGACATCACCCCACTTATATTGGATGTACAACCAGTGACACAAAACGTAGGACCGACTCCAGCAGACTGTACCCATACTTCACTGGCCACACCACTAGCCCCACCACACAGGACCTACACTCCAGCAAAAGGTATGTCGATTTCAGTTGCCATAGCACCAGCCGTACCACGGAAAAATCCCACTCCAGCAAAAAGTACAGCAAGTCCACCGTCCAAAGACCTATCCCAACTGCAGAGACGACCAATCCCTGCAGATTGGAACCTCATTCCAGTTATTTCCAGTTTAAAAGACAATGCTTTCAATGTTGTTAGGGACTACGTGCATATATTCCCATCATTGGAAGATTATAGTGAAGACAAACACCACTTTCACATCTTCCTGTCCCACTTACGTGTAAGTGCTATTATTCATGGTGATTATTTTCCTGTTTTCTGCTGATTGAACACGTCAATGATTTACATTACATTGTTGTAAGTAGGCGAGGGTCAATCTGGATAGTCATGACGAGCAAAGCTTGCTTGCGCTTTTCAAGGAAGCATTGCAGCAGTATTGGTGTTACCTGAGGAAATCACACTTTGATGGCAAGTCTATAAACAAGTTTCTGGTGAAGTCTCCTATGCAAAATTTAGAAGACATTGAATGGAAAAACCTTGTTATGCACTGGTCTCGTTCCGAGGATGAGGTACTGTCTATGATATCGCATGACAATTTGAACTTCTTCTTTTCCGCATGTGCCTTACGGATCTTTTTTGCAGGAAATCTGCTCAAAAAAGAATTCCAGTTTGAAAAGAACGACGGGATATCGCAAATATGTTGCCCGCTGCTTTGCTCTTGTTAGTACCTGTTGTCCTGTATCACTGTACCTGCATACATTCCTGGTTCATTATGTGACAGCAATATGCATGATAGCTTGCTTATCAATTGTTCGCTCCAAATTATCTGATCTGTATGAATGGTTACATTAGTGTAGAATATATCCAATGCCAATGAAAATTTTTAGCTCTGCATTGTTCTTGTATGTACCTACTATCCTTTATCAGTGTACTTATATTGATAGGTAGTTGTTCATGTACCATAACTCTGCAGCTTATTTTCCTTTGCCCTCCATTTTCTACACATAAGATCTATATTTACTCTTACCATAAGGTTGGATAACACCGATGGTACTGAAGAAGTTTAGCTCTGCATTGCTCTTGGCTGTACCTTTTGCCTGTATCGCTGTACTTACATTTATAGCTACTTGGTTATGTAGCATCCATGAGACGCCTCACTGAGGCTCACCAGCACGAAGTCAACCGCGCCGCCTTTGGTACGCCGCCTCCTGGCGGGCCGAGCCGAGCCGGCATCGTCAAGAAGCGCGGCGCGGCCATCGCCAGCATGCTGGGAGCAGACCGCCCAGTCTACGCAACGCCACTCGAGAACCTGCATGCCGCTTAGGCGGCCGTGGACGAGCTGAATGGGCTGGGGGCCGACGAGCTCCCCTACATGACTAGATGCATCCAGCAACTGATCGACGCGGCCGCCGAGCGGCATGAAGCCGGCGCCCGCGCTGAAAGTCCTCCCCCACGCCGAGAGCACGGCGCGACATCCCGGACGCCAACTGCAAGCGGCGTCCGCGCAAGAAAAGACAAGGAGCCGGCTGCTAGCCGCAGTCGGACTCAGCTCACCATTGAGCGCGACGCAGAAGGCCGCCCCCGAGCTGTGGAACGACAAGGCAATCCGCCTCCTCCCCCGCCTCGTGGGGAGAGATATCCCACCCCGCCGCATGTCACGCATCCGACTCTCGGCGACCGGCTAGGCCACCGCGAAGGAGTCGGCGAGAATGACGCCCGCCATCGGATCGACCGCCTAGCGTGATCCCTGGCGCTAGAAGAAGAAGATGATGTCGGCCCACCTTACTTTGGCCCCCGCATCCGCGACGAGCCCTTCCCCAAAGGGTTCTCACTCCCAAGAGACACGCCAAATTACAACGGCTCCGTGAAGCCGAAAGACTGGTTGATTGACTACTCCACCGCAGTCAGCATAGCAAATGGCAACAGGCCCGTTGCCGTGAAGTACGTCCCGCTCATGCTTCAAGGCATGGCATGCACCTGGTTGAACAGCCTCAAGCCCTACAACGTTAACAGCTGGCTAGACTTCACGGAAGTCTTCATCCGCAACTTCACCAGCACATACAAGCGGCCTCCCAAGCCCCGCCAGCTTTCCTTGTGCGTTCAAGGGCCTAGCGAATCAACTCGCGACTACCTCACGCGTTGGGGCGAGCTCCGCAACTCCTGCGAAGGGGTGCACGAGGTTCAGGCCATAGAGTACTTCACCGCCGGGTGCCGAGAGGGCACCCTCCTCAAGCACCGACTCCTCTGCGACGAGCCGACTACCCTCGACGAGCTGCTGATCATAGCAGACAAGTACGCCACGGCCGACTCTTCAATGAAGACTGAGCTTCGAGTGGATGCCTCTGGAAAGGTGCTTGTTCCGGCTCCCAAGACACCGGCCGGTGATTCCAATCGACGCCCGCACCCGAACGACCACAAACGCAAGGCCCCTATGCCGCCTTCCAGCAGTCGGCAAGTAGCCACAGTCAAAGACGAACAACCTAAAGAGCGGCCCATGCCCAAGAAGCAAAAGGGCGGTAGGCCGGCTTGGCAGCCGGCTTTCTCCTACGAGCAAACCCTTGATGCCCCTGCAAGTTCCACAGCGGCGAGAAGCCGTCCAACCATACGACTCGGAAGTGTCATTGGCTCACGCGAATCTCCAAAGGCGAGGGACTGGTGCTGCCTCCACCTGCTGGCCAGCCGCCTCCAGCCCCTCAGCAGCCGGCTGCTCGACCAGCAGTCGGAGCCATTCAAGACGAGTTCCCGAACGATCATGCCGCCTACGTCGTCTTCATAAGCCAAGCTGAAGACAGACGCAGTCGGCGCCGACAACAGCAAGAAGTCAACGCGGTTGCCTCCAACAACCCAGAGTTTATGCATTGGTTTGAGAAGCCTATCAGCGGGAGCCGGGCCGATCACCCAGAGGTGATGCCGTCTCCCGGCTCTTATGCGTTGGCATTGGACGCTACCCTCATGACAGAAAGGCGAGCTGCCCGTTTCTCCCGAGTACTGATTGACGGAGGGAGCAACATCAACATACTGTACCGTGACACCATGGAGAAGCTGAACATCAAGATGAAGCAACTCATGCCAAGCCGGACTGTGTTCCATGGCATCGTACCCGGCCTGTCCTGCTCACCAATCGGCAAGATCAAGATAGATGTTCTCTTCAGAGACAAGGATCACTTCCGCCGAGAAGCAGTCTGGTTTGAAGTGGTGGATCTAGAGAGCCCTTATCACGCGTTGCTTGGCCGACCTGCCTTGGCCAAGTTCATGACTGTGCCCCACTACGCCTACCTCAAGATGAAGATGCCTAGTTCGAAGGGAATCATCACCATAGCCGGAGACTACAAGAAATCCACCGAGTGTGCTGCAGCCAGCAGCCGGCTGGCCGAGTCCCTCGTGATTGCTGAAGAAAAGAAGATGCTGGACCGAGTCGTGGCCATGGCCGGCAAGCAGCCGGCCCTGTCCCCTGACCCCGAGGAGTATGATGCTCAAGGCTCCTTCCAGCCGGCCAAGGAAACAAAGAAGATACTTCTGGACCCAGAGAACCCGGAGAGGTTTGCCGTCATAGGTGCGAACCTTGACAGCAAATAGGAAGGCGAGCTCGTCGACTTCCTCCGTGAGAATCGGGACATCTTTGCATGGTCCCCAAAGGACATGCCGGGTGTTCCGAAGGATTTCGCCGAGCACAAGCTACACGTCCGAGCGGACGCAAAACCAGTCAAACAACCCCTCCGCCGACTGTCGGAGGAGAAGAGAAGGATTGTAGGAGAAGAGATACCCCGGCTTCTGGCAGCTGGCTTCATTATGGAGGTGTTTTTTCCAGAATGGCTTGCCAACCTAGTCCTCGTATTGAAGAAAAACAATAAGTGGTGCATGTGTATAGATTACACCAGCCTCAACAAAGCCTACCCCAAAGATCCGTTTGCCTTACCTCGGATCGATCAAGTGATAGACTCCACAGCCGGATGCGAGCTGTTGATTTTTTTGGATGCTTACTCAGGCTACCATCAGATCAAGTTGGATCCAGCCGACCGCCTGAAGACCGCCTTCATCACACCATTCGGAGCTTTCTGCTACCTGACTATGACATTCGGCTTGAGAAATGTCGGTGCCACTTTTCAGCGTTGCATGCAGAAATGCCTCCTCAAGCAACTTGGCAGAAATGCCCACGTCTATGTAGACGATATTGTGGTGAAGACGGAGAAGCGCAGCACCCTGCTGGAAGACCTCAGAGAAACATTCGACAACCTGCGCCGGTTTCAGATCAAGCTCAACCCTAAGAAATGCGTGTTCGGAGTACCAGCCGGCCAGCTTCTAGGCTTCTTGGTCTCCGAACGCGGCATCGAGTCCAACCCAGTGAAGATCAAGGCCATAGAGAGAGTGCAGATTCCTACCAAGCTGCGAGACGTCCAAAAGTTTACCGGGTGCCTAGCCTACCTGAACCGCTTCATCAGCCGGCTGGGAGAAAAGGCTGTCCCCCTGTACCGACTCATGAAAAAGTCCACCCACTTCGAGTGGAACGACCAAGCAGACCAAGCTTTTCACGAGTTGAAGAAGATGCTGACCACGCCGCCTGTCTTGGCGGCGCCGACTGAGAAAGAGCCCATGCTCCTTTACATTGCCGCGACTAGCCGAGTGGTCAGCACAGTTATTGTGGTCCAACGCCCAGAAGAAGGCCGAGCTCAGTTAGTCCAGAGGCCGGTGTATTATTTGACCGAAGTACTATCCACCTCGAAGCAAAACTACCCGCACTACCAGAAGATGTGCTATGGAGTGTACTTCGCCGCCAAGAAGCTGAAGCCCTACTTTCAAGAGCACCCCATCACGGTCGTATGTACTGCCCCGCTTGCCGAGATCATAGGCAGCCGGGATGCATCCGGCCGGGTGGCCAAGTGGGCCATTGCGCTGGCTCCTTACACGATCTTCTACCAGCCTCGCACCGCCATCAAGTCCCAAGCATTGGCCGACTTCCTTGTCGACTGGGCCGAGACCCAGTACCTACAGCCGGCTCCCGACTGCACTCATTGGCGGATGCACTTCGATGGATCCGAGATGCGCACCTGCTTGGGAGCCGGCATCGTCCTCACCTCTCCCAAGGGCGACAAACTCAGATACACATTGCAAATTCATTTTGCCGCCTCCAACAATGCGGCCGAGTACGAGGCGCTCATACATGGGCTCCGGCTAGCCAAAGAGCTCGGCATCCGCCGGATCCTGTGCTATGGCGACTCGGATTTGGTAGTGCAACAATCATCTGGCGACTGGGACGCCAAGGACACAAACATGGCGAGCTACCGATTCCTCGATCAGCAAATCAGCGGATACTTTGAAGGATGCGAGTTCCTCCACGTGCCACGGGCCGACAACGAGCAAGTAGATGCCCTGGCACGAATCGGTTCCACCCGACAAGCTATCCCAACCGGCGTCTCTCTCCAACGCCTCCTCAAGCCGTCTGTCAAGTCGTCTCCAGAATCAGACTCCATCTTCGTACCGACTGACCCTGATGCAGTCGGATCCAACTTGGGAAACCTAGCAGGCGGCTCGGGGACTTCCACAGGCGGCCCGGGGACTTCAGAACCCGGCCCGGGGACTGCAACGACACAACAGGCTGCGGCCGACTCCAACTCTTCACCACCCAACCCACCCACCCTGGTCGCAGTAGCCGTATTGGCAATAGAAGAAGTCGCAGCTCCATCATGGGCCCAACCCATCCTCAACTTCCTGGTAAACAGAGAGCTGTCGACTGACGAGATTTCGGCAAGACAAGTTCAACGCCGAGCCGGAGCATACACAATAGTAAACAGAGAACTCGTTAGGCGCAGCGTCACTGGAGTTTTCCAGCGCTGCGTCGAGCCAGAGAAGGGCATAGCAATCCTCAAGGACATCCACCAAGGCGAATGAGGCCACCACGCGGCCTCAAGATCACTCGTCGCCAAAGCTTTCCGCCATGGGTTCTTCTGGCCGACTGCTTTGGACGACGCCAAGGAATTAGTCAAATACTGCAAAGGGTGCCAAGTCTTCAGCTCCAAGCAACACCTGCCGGCTTCTGCACTCAAGACCATCCCCCTCACATGGCCCTTTGCCGTCTGGGGGCTGGATATGGTGGGCCCATTCAAGACGGCACGCGGCGGCATGACACATCTGCTTGTCGCCGTGGACAAATTCACCAACTGGATTGAAGCGAAGCCAATCAAGAAACTGAACGGGCCGACTGCCGTGACATTCATCGCAGATATCACAACCCGGTATGGCATACCACACAGCATCATCACCGACAATGGCACGAACTTTGCCAAAGGAGCATTGGCACGTTTCTATGCGACACAGGGCATCCGACTGGACTTAGCATCCATAGCCCACCCGCAGTCAAACGGCCAAGTCGAGCGAGCAAACGGCCTCATTCTCTCCGGCATCAAGCCCCGACTGGTCGTACCACTGGAACGTTCGGCCGGCTGCTGGCTCGACGAGCTGCCCGCCGTCCTCTGGAGTCTGCGTACCACCCCGAACAAGTCAACCGACTTCACCCCTTTCTTCCTTGTATATGGTGCCGAGGCCGTCATCCCAACTGACATTGAGTTCGACCCACCTCGGGTCACCATGTACACGGAGGCGGAGGCCAAGGAAGCGCGAGAGGACGGCGTTGACCTGCTAGAAGAGGGCCGACTGTTAGCACTCAGCCGGTCCGCCATCTACCAGCAGGGTCTGCGCCGTTACCACAACCGGAAGGTCAAGCCAAGATCCTTCCAAGAAGGCGATCTTGTGCTCCGGCTGATCCAGCGAACAGCCGGTCAGCACAAGCTCTCGGCCCCTTGGGAAGGCCCCTTCGTCATCAGCAAGGCCCTAGGCAACGACTCCTACTACCTGATCGACGCACAGAAGCCGAAGGCACGCAAGAGAGATGATTCCGGCAAGGAGTCGGAACGACCATGGAACGCCAATCTCCTTCGAAGATTTTACACCTAAATGCAGTATGTACCACGCTACCTTTTGTATTAAGTACAAGACAACGGCCCCCCCGAGGAGCACTCGGGGACTACCCTCCTTTATCTACGTATGATGAGTGTCATACCCATGAATGTATTACTACATTTGTTTTCCTGTCTGGCACCGAGTTCGATCAGTCGGCCCGGGGACTTGCCGCCTTGAGTTATATTAAAGTTCTACCTGCAGTCGGACAATAGTGTGCCGGCACCCAAGCCCTCTCTTGTTGAAAGTCGCAGCTCAAAGAATCGACTGTTCGACTGGCAAGAGCCAAAGGCAGGAAAGGATGCCCACACGAAAAATGGCTAAGGACTAACGAACTTATATAACACAAGCCGGCCTCCCACCTCGCCAATCGGCTGTCAGAACAACCGGCTGGCCGGCTTCCGATTCACCTTGCTACAATCTAAAAAAGCTAGAGTACTTGCCCTCCCAAACGGCCAAACCCTTCCCCAGCCACAGACTGCAGAGCAGCTGTCCGGCTGGGATTGCGGCGATCAAGGAGGGCGGCAAAGGAAACAGCCAAAGGATGAAAAGCAAATACAATCGGAAGCCAAGCACATGCATGATTATATTTACACAAAAGGACTTCAAAAGGCCGGCGTTCAACATAGTTTGAATACACCCCTGTGGGTGGAACTGCGCAAATTTAACAAATATTGTTCAAAGAGCAATAAACAGGAAAGCAAAGACGGTGGATCAGGCCAAAGGTGCAACAGGCGAGCTGGGCAGGTCAGTGGAGACGGCAGTGCTGGCTAGAGGAGTGGCCGGCTGGCGAGTCTCGGCTTGATCATCACCGGCTGCAGGCAGCGCGCTCGCACGCGCCTCGTTGCTGGAGGCACGATCAAGCTGAGGCCGGCTGGTCGCTCCATCGTCTGGCACGGCGTCTTCACCATTCGCTCCCTCCTCCTCTTCGCCCTCGTCACTGGAGTCGATCTCCTCCGCCGAGTCTTCACCATCCGCTGGGTTTAGCCCAAACCACTCCTCCGGCTGAGCAACGCTGTCATCATTCACCTCAGGGGCAAAGGCACTGGTGTCGGTGTAGTCGGCGATCACCGAGGCATGCTGGATGATAGCCGGCCGCACCGCCTCCAGCTCTTCGTTGGCCTCCTGCCGCCAGGTGGTTAGCTGGGCCAAATCCAGCCCAGGATACCAAGCTCGGACGAACTCCAGCGCCCGCCTGGCGCCTGACCGAGCTGCAGAAGCCTTCCAGGCCTCGAAGCGGCCAACCGCTACCTCCAGCCAGTCGGCAGTCCGACTGGGGGTACGGGGAATCACCTCGCCGAGCCAGAGGGCGACCAGAATTTGCGCCCCAACGCGCTGAAGATGGCGGAGCATGCGGTGAGCCGGCTGGAGGCGGGCTTGGATCACCAGAAGCTGCTCCTCAAGCGGCCGGTGAGCATCCGGCGCAATCTCAGCTCTAGCCTGCCTTTGCGCGTCGCGGCGGGCCTCGATGACTTGGTTGGCGGCAACAGGGTAACCAGGGAAGTACTCTGCACAAGAGAAGAAAGGAAGAAGACACAAGGTCAGAAAATGGACCAAATGGCAGGCGGCAAGCAAAGGGACGAAGAAGAAGGCGGCCTACCATCAACCAAATCTTCGATCCGGGCAGAGCCGTCGCTCAGCACTTGCCTTGCGTCAGCCCAGCTCGCCGCCTCGGTCTCGTATTCGGCTTGAAGGGCAGCCTCGCTGTCCTGTGCCGCCTTCAGGGCCGCCTTATGGCTCTCCTCCTGGTCGGCCAGCTTCTTGACCAAGCGGTCACGCTCCTGAGCCAAGGCGTTGCACTCGGCTTCCTTGGCGCGAAGGGCGGTCTGGGCCCCACCCAACTGCCCCCTCAGGTCAGCATTGGCCTCTGCAGATATGGTAAAGAAAGGAAAAAAAGGGCAGTAAGAAAGAAGTCGCCGGGAAAGATCCGGCCCGACTGCTCAGCAGTCGGCCCGAATCTCGGGGACTACACCCAGTGGGTGCGCTGACGCGCCCCAACGTGAGATAAAAGATGAAGCACTTACTCCGGTCTCGGTCAGATCAATGGTCTTCTGATTCAGCTCCCGGACCTGGGAGTTGAAGGTAGCCGCGCGGAGGTTGTGATAGTACTGCAAATAGGACAGAGGAGCAAATAAGAGCAAGATAGCAACCAAAGTCTACTAAGAAGTTCCAAGCCGCCTGCTCAGCAGCCGCCTCGGAATTCGGGGACTACACCCAGTGGGTGCGCTGACGTGCCCCCACGGAAGAAATCAAGAACAAGAAACAAAAAAGCGGGAAGATTCACCCGAATGGCTGTCCGCGTTGCAAGGAACTCTTGATTATACTATTTCAGCACGGTGGCTTGGGATTGAAGGCGGTTCCAGACTTCTTGCGCCGCCACGTTCAACACGGCCGTCCCACCACCCGGCGTCCATCCCGGCGAGCTAGCGCTGGCCGCCTCCAGATCCTGGGCCGACGAGCCAGAGCTCGCGGCCTTCTACGGGCCCGGCGCCGAAGTCGCCTTCCCAGCGCACTAGCGCGATGGCGACCGAACCACAAGGTCTATCCTCGCAGCCGGCTCGCCTCCAGCCGGTTGCACGGGCGGCTCGCTAGGCCGGCTGCCTTGGTCCGCCCCAGTCGGCGACGGCGGTGCCGCCTCCCTCTCCGGGACGACAACGTCGCCGTCCTCCCCCTCCACCGCTAGCTGGTCGCCACCAGCTTCCTCCGGCGGGTGCACCGGGACCTCGGGCGCCACAGAGCGAAGGGGAACGACAAGCAGCGGAGGCTAGTTACGCAGGGCCTCCGCCGCCCTCTCTTCGGCTGCAGCCTCCGCCTGAGCCTTGGCTGCCGCGTCGGCTTGTGCCTCCGCCGACCTCTCCGTCGTCTCCTGCGCCGCCATGGCAGCAGCCGCCCTCAGCTCCTTCGCCTCCCGCGCCTCCCGCGCGTTCCGCTCCGTCGCTGCTTGAAGCTCGGCACGGGGGTCCACGCGGCGGGCGCTTCCAGATCCACCCGCCGCTCCAACCACGGAGGCGGCAGCGGTCCACTCAAGAGAAAGCGGAGCCCTGTATTTTTTAAGTCAAGACAACGACTCAAAAGAATATCAACGAAAAAGAAGAAGGAATACGTGAGAGAATTGACACTTATGCCAAAACCACTTGCGGCTGCTTCACCACCTTGTGGAAGCGGGCAGCCTTCGCGGTCGCCTCGTCCCACCTCGTCGCCGCCACCGCGCTCTTGGGCTTCTTCGGCCGACTGCCGAATAGGCTCCGCGCGGCCCGGCGCTTCTGCGCGCCGCCTCGGCCAACCGGCGCACCAGATGAGCCCGAGCCGTGCTGATCGGACGCCGGCTGGCAGCGTGGGACGACCTCCGCCTCGTCATCATCCGGCCAGTCATCGAAGCTGGCTCCAAGCCCGGAGCCGCCTGCCTCGCCGCCTCCCCCCTCGATGTCGTCGTCCAGAGTGGCCGCCCCCAAGTCGGGGTCGTCCGAGTCGTGCGCCGTCCGGTCGGGGAGATATTGGCGCTCCACCCCCGCTGCCCCGGCTGCCGGTCGAAGGAGGGGGCTCTGTCAAGACAAGCCGACTGGTCAGAGTCGACCAAGAGAAACTCGGTGACAAAAGTAAAGAAGAGAAGAAAAAGAAAGCTTACCATAGGCGGCGGATTGACACGGGAGTACGGCTCCTTGCCAAATCGCCACTCGCCGGCGAGCTTGCAGTTCGCAAGGTAGTTCACCATCAGAGCTACCTCCGTATGAGGCATCTCCTTGGTGCACATCCGACTCGGATCGAGTTGGCCGCTCATTTGACAAATCATATGAGGGCGGCCTTGGAGCGGGAGCACCCGGCGCGCCACGAAGGCGGCCAGCAGGTCGGACCCGGTCAGGCCCTCTGACTGGATCATTACCCGAAGTCGCGCGACGGCAGCGGCTCCTGCCGGCGACATTGTTCTGGCCCGATAGGACCATTGGGGCCGCCTCCCAGCCGGCGGGCTGGCTGCATAAGCCGGCAAGTTGACGAAGTCGCATTGCGGAGCGACGTTCTTCACATAGAAGTAGGATTTTTGCCAGTGCTTCACCGACTGGATCAGCGTGATGGGAGGAAAGGGGTTGTCGGCTACCGGCCTCCGCATCGCGATGAAGGCGCCGCTCCGAGCCGGCACGCCCCTCACGGCGGTACCGAGCTTGGACTGGAAGAATTCCCCCCAGAGCTCGAGGGTGGGAAGGACGCCGAGGAAGCCCTCGCACAAGGTGACGAAGGTGGACAGCAGCACCACCGTGTTTGGAGTGAGGTGGTGCGGCTGGAGCTGGTAGAATTCGAGGGAGGAGCGGAAGAAACCGCTCGCAGGTAGGCCAAGGCCGCGCAGGAAGTGCGAGCGGAAGATCACCCGCTCGCCCTCCTCCGGCGCCGGCGAGATCTCCCACACCGGCGCAAGACGGACCCGCACATGCTCCTTGCCGGGCAACCGCCGCGTCTTGCGGAGGAATTCGATGTGGTCCTCGTGGACGTTGGAGCCGTCCCAGTCTCCGCCGCGCGACATGAGGGCAAGAAGCCGAGGAAACAAGGCGCGACGACGGCGAAAGCACGGCCCCATGCAGGCGAAGCTGCGGGGTAGTGCAAAGACTGGAGGGACGGCGCGGCAGCGAGGGGCTACGGCGATGAAGAAGAAGAAGAAGAAGAAGAAGAAGAAGAAGAAGAAGAAGAAGAAGAAGGAGATGGCGGAGCGAGGGCGAGCGTGCCAGCGTCTGCCGCTCCACCTCCTCCCCCTATTTATAGCCTCGTGCGGTGAAGCCGAGGAAGCGAGGCGTGGGGGCGTGGGATTAACTGCGCCCACTCCCCCACGTCCCGCGATTATTGTGCCCTAACGGCGTGCGGAAACTGCCGTTGGAAGGCGAATGGCCCATTTTGGGCCACAGAAGATCCACACCCGGGCCAAGGCGTCGAAGTGGCGGGCCCCGGCCTGCGGCGGCGTCCCGTCACGCGTGTGGGCTGGCAGGCTCTCCCAGCCGGAGGGCGACACGTGGTGCGCGGGCGGCAAGCGGCCGGCCCGCAACCAGGCGCGCGCGCCAGCTGATTCCCGCCTTCCGATTTCGAGGCCTCACCAAGACGGCGCACCTGATCAAAGCCGGCTCCTAGCTGCTGGCTCCTCAAGATAGGAAGTTGATTAAGCTTCTCGTCCTCCTTTCAGCCGTGAAGCCCAACCAGCTTCGGGGACTACTGTCGGAGTAAATGACCACGGGTAGCCTAACCGACTCCCCCTGGCTCTTCAAAAATTATCAGGCCGATCGAGCCTTCAAGCACCCAAACCACGGGGCCGCCTTCCCCTGGCCGGCCATCTCACAGGCCGACTGCTGGAAGGCGGCCCGACGCTAAAACCCTCCTGAAGAGAGCCAAAAGAAGGCCGACTCCAAGAAGCCGGCCACAAGAAGAACGACTCCCGGCAAGCGGCCAAGATTGCACCCTCCAGGACAGCACCCACATAACGGTGACAAGACCGGACGTGGCTACAGTAAAGTCTACCACCCCCGAATCCCGGAGCACGCATGGCCACAGTGCGCCGTACGGGTCGTCCATCCCCCCGTCCGGCGCGGCACTGTAGCCATGTTGACCCTGACGCCACCCACGACGGGTTGTCAGTATGGCCCGCGGGCGGCGGGCCCCTACAGCTAGAGAGATGCTCGAAGGCGGTCAAGCCCCCGCCCCCTTTTAGTCAGCCTGGGGTGTAGCCGGCTCCCAATAGCCGGCTACCTCACTCCCTCGAAGTATGTGCATCATTAAGAAGACAAGACGAGGTAAGGCTACAGTGAGAGTCCGCCAGACGGCGGCACTGTAGCCATGCTTACCTCAGCAAAGCCCTCGTCATCAGGGGCAAGGCTACAGTAACCAGCAGCTGGCTGGACCCACCAGTCGGCGGGCCCCAACGGCCGGCGGAGAAGCCGGCGAATACAGACACTGACGGCCTGGACCCGCATCCAGCCGGATTACCATTGTACCCCTGGGGGTAGGCCTATATAAACCCCCCAGGGCACCCATGCAAAGGGTTGATCTCTTAGAATTTTAGACACCACGTAGAGAGAAGAGGAGAGCTAGCCTTGCCTTTCTTCCTCCTCTAGCAAAACAGCTCAAGGAGCCACTTGTAGCCACTTGTGTTGATCTAGTGATCATGCGGAGACCCCGCAGAGCATGACTAGGGGTGTTATCTCCACAGAGAGCCCCGAACCTGGGTAAGATTCACCGGCGTGCATGTCTTCGCCTTATCCCGTTTCCAGGCACCGGCGATGTCTTACTGGCTCCCACAATGATAAGCCACCCGTTGGCATATGTCGCACCTACCACCCGACATTGGTGCTCTTGTGTAATGGCATAACTGAGTGCCAAAGCTATCTGATGTAATTCGATTATGAAATCCTGGTTGCTTTTATACGGATATGAAATATCTGGCGTGTTTTATAAGAAATATCAGTTTGGTTAGTACATGGATTATCAATAATAGGCTAATTACCCTGCTTATTGGGGTTTTCTATTGCAAACGGTTACTCAGACGGCACCATGGGCGATGAACTCAAACAACCCAAACGGTTTCTAGAAAGTAGGCGTGTTCGATCAACTAACAATCACACACGGCTTCCGGCAGTGAACTGTTTGCGTTAGGCCACCTTGCACAAACGTTTCCACACAAAGAACTGTGTGGGATGTACATACCTACGGAAATGATTTTCTGGGATTCACCGTGTGGGATGTACATACCTACGGAAATGATTTCCGGGATTCACCGTGTGGGACGTACATACCTACAGAAATGATTTCTGGGATTCACCGTGTGGGATGTACATACCTACGGAAATGATTTCTGGGATTCACAGTGTGGGATGTACATACCTACGGAAATGATTGGGTTTCCATGCCTCGCCCGACCGCACACGGCCCCAGCCTAGGTCCCACGAGGGCCTATCCCCAACGATTTCTGGGTCATGTGGGAAGGGCCCCCTATCACCCACTGAAAGGATCGAGAAGAGGTGTCTAGAGGGGGGGTGAATAGACTCTAATCAAGAAAAGTTGCAGTTTTTAAATCTTTATGTTCATGTGGAGTTTTAGCACAAGTTCAAGCATTCACAATACATATCAAGCAAGCATGACAAGGAGTATATGAGCAGCGGAAAGTAAAGCATGCAAGTTGCAAGAAAGTAAAGGGATGGGATTGGAGTGTGCAAACGCAATTTGGAGACACGGAGATTTTTTATCCGTAGTTCCGATAGGTGGTGCTATCGTACATCCACGTTGATGGAGACTTCAACCCACGAAGGGTAATGGTTGCGCGATGATGTCTACTAGGCAACCTTCTTCTTGTAGACGTTGTTGGGCCTCCAAGTGCAGAGGTTTGTAGGACAGTAGCAAGTTTCCCTCAAGCGGATGACCTAAGGTTTATCAATCCATGGGAGGCATAGGATGAAGATGGTCTCTCTCAAGCAACCCTGCAACCAAATAACAAAGAGTCTCTTGTGTCCCCAACACACCCAATACAATGGTAAATTGTATAGGTGCACTAGTTCGACGAAGAGATGGTGACAAGTGCAATATGGATGGTAGATATAGGTTTTTGTAATCTGAAAATATAAAAACAGCAAGATAGCAAGTGGTAAAAGTGAGCGTAAACGGTATTGCAATGCTAGGAAACAAGGCCTAGGGTTCATACTTTCACTAGTGCAAGTTCTCTCAACAATAATAACATAATTGGATCATATAACTATCCCTCAACATGCAACAAAGAGTCACTCCAAAGTCACTAATAGCGGAGAACAAACGAAGAGATTATGGTAGGGTACGAAACCACCTCAAAGTTATTCTTTCTGATCATTCCATTGGGCTATTCCTATAAGTGTCACAAACAGCCCTAGAGTTCATAGTAAAATAACACCTTAAGACACACATCAACCAAAACCCTAATGTAACCTAGATACTCCAATGTCACCTCAAGTATCCGTGGGTATGATTATACGATATGCATCACACAATTTTAGATTCATCTATTCAAACCAACACAAAGTACTTCAAAGAGTGCCCCAAAGTTTCTATTGGAGAGTCAAGACGAAAACGTCTGCCAACCCCTATGCATAGGTTCATGGGCGGAACCCGCAAGTTGATCACCAAAACATACATCAACTGGATCACGTGATATCCCATTGTCACCACAAATAAGCACGGCAAGACATACATCAAGTATTCTCAAATCCTTAAAAGACTCAATCCGATAAGATAACTTCAAAGGGAAAACTCAATCCATTACAAGAGAGGAGAGGAGGAGAAACATCATAAGATCCAACTATAATAGCAAAGCTCGCGATAGATCAAGATCGTACCACCTCAAGAACACGAGAGAGAGAGAGAGAGCAAACACATAGCTACTGGTACATACTCTCAGCCCCGAGGGTGAACTACTCCCTCCTCGTCATGGAGAGCGCCGTGATGATGAAGATGGCCACCGGTGAGGGATCCCCCCTCGAGCAGGGTGCCGAAACAGGGTCCCGATTGGGTTTTGGTGGCTACAGAGGCTTGCGGTGGCGGAACTCCCGATCGATTCTGTTCCCCAAAGGTTTTAGGGTATATGGGTATATATATAGGAGTAAGAAATACGTCAGGGGAGCCATGAGGGGCCCACGAGGGTGGAGGGCGCGCCCAGGGGGTGGGCGCCCCCCTGCCTCGTGCCTCCCTCGTTTCTTTCCTGACGTGCACTCCAAGTCTCCCGGGTTGCTTTCCTTCCAAAAATAACTTCTCCAGAAGGTTTTATTCCGTTTCGACTCCGTTTGATATTCCTTTTCTTCGAAACACTGAAACAAGGGAAAAACAGGAACTGGCACTGGGCTCTGGGTTAATAGGTTAGTCCCAAAAATAATATAAAAGTGGATAGTAAAGCCCATTAAACATCCAAGATGGATAATATAATAGCATGAATACTTCATAAATTATAGATACGTTGGAGACGTATCAGCATCCCCAAGCTTAATTCCTGCTCGTCCTCGAGTAGGTAAATGATAAAAGAAATAATTTATGAAGTGTGAATACTAGCAAGTGCATAAGTTTGATCAATGATAATTGCAATCACCTTTTCTAGCATCATTATATGTCATAACAGTAGCTCATATCATAAAACTTTGCATGATCAAGTAACAAACTATTCACATGTTAAAGTATATATCATAAACTTTCTTGAAAACCAACAAACCATGTTATTAGTCATCAAACAATTACAATTCATCTTATTTTCAGGAAGAGTCTATGTCAGAGCTTTGATTCAGAAAACTTCACATACTCAACTATCATTTAGTCTTCCATGATTGCTACCACTCAAAGCATATTTTTAGAACAAATAGTATTCATCGAACACAGAGAAAGATAGGGGCTCAATGTTTCGCCTCCCAACCTTTTACCTCAAGGGTAATGTCAACAATAATAATTCATGCTCAAATATATTTGAATGGCCATATATGCTTAGTTCTTTCCATCACATGATGCTTGCCAACTAAAGAGTAGGTTGGAGTGAGAAGGAATACTACTGACTCTTGCATAAAAGTAAAAGATAGGCCCTTCGCAGAGGGAAGCAGGGATTTGCAGAGGTGCCAGAGCTCGAAGCAAAAATAGAGATGAAAATAATTTTGAGAGGTATGCTTTCATTGTCAACATAACGAACAAGAGTTCCCAATATCTTCCATACTACATACATTATAGGCGGTTCCCAAGCAGAAAGGTAAAGATTTTTACTCCCCTCCACCAACAATCATCAATCCATGGCTTGCCCGAAATAACGGGTGCCTCCAACTATCATCAATCCTGGGGAGTTTTGTTTGCAATTATTTTTTATTTGATTTTTGATCTTTTGATCATAGGACTGGGCATCCCAGTTACCAGCCATTTTCTCGTGAATGATGAGTGGAGTCCACTCATCGTGAGAATAACCCACCTAGCATGGAAGATACTGCTAACCCCTAGTCGCTACATGAGCGATTCGGGCATACAAAATAGATTATTATTTGAAGGTTTAGAGTTTGGCACATGCAAATTTACTTGGAACGGCAGGTAAATACCGCATATAGGTAGATATGGTGGACACTCATGGAAGGAACTTGGTTCAAGGAATTTTGATGCACAAGCAGTATTACCGCTTAGTACAGATATTGTGGCTAGCAAAAGGATTCTAAATAGCAAGCACCACATGTTAGAGGATCCATAACAATATAACTTCTATACAAATATACCCAAGCATAAATCATTATGTTGTCTTCCTTGTCCAACTTCAACTAATTTGCTCAAGTTTGAAAATAATTAATGGGGCTCACAATCATAGAAGATGTCCAAGATAGTATATTTATATGTGAAATCTCTCTTCCTTCAACATTCTTTCATGAATTGTTCAAGTGACCAATACAATGTATGCTAACCTTCAAAAAATTTACCACCTCTACTTCCTATGTGTAAAGTCATTACTCCCCATGGGATAAGCATATTAGACATATATAATTTCATATTTATGATATTCAAATCATTCAACCATTTACTCATAGGATATAAGTGAAGCACATGAGTAAATGACAAACTAGTCCAAAAACATATAAGTGAAGATCAATGACTAGTCGAATAATTATGTAACTATGTGAAGACTCTCTAACATTTAAGACTTTCAGATCTTGGTATTTTATTCAAACAGCAAGCAAAGCTAAAGAAAACGACATTTCAAGGATAGCACTCATCATATGAAGAAGCAAAAACTTAGGCTCTACCGATACTAACCGATAATTGTTGAAGAAAAAAGGTGGGATGCCAACCGGGGCATCCCCAAGCTTAGACGCTTGAGACTTCTTGAAATATTATCTTGGGATGCCTTGGGCATCCCCAAGCTTGAGCATTTGTGTCTCCTTAATTCCTTTCATATCGCGGTTTCCCTAAATCTTAAAAGCTTCATTCACACAAGACTCAACAAGAACTTGTGAGATAGGTTAGTATAAATCCATGCAAAACCTTATCATTCTCTACTGTAGCAAATCACTAAAATTATTATTCAACATTGCATACTAAATGCCTCTGCATATTTAATAGTCATATCCTCAAATAGAATCATTAAACAAGCAAACATATGCAAACAATGCAAACATAACAGCAATCTGCCTAAACAGGACAGTCTGTAAAGAATGAAGCAAGATCCATACTTCCCTATCTCCAAAAATTATGGAAGAAAATTCCCACTGTAGTAAATTTATCATAGCTTATTATGCAAAAGGTTTCAACATTTTATCACATTCTGACTTTTCTAGGGAATTTTTGCAACAGCGGTAAACTTTCTGTTTTGAAACAGCAACATGTATACTTGCAAAATAAGCATGGTAAAGGCTATCCTTGACATTTTTATTGAAAATAAAGATGCAAAACATTAATCTAGATAACAGCAAGCAAAGCTAAAGAAAATAAAACGACACTCCAAGCAAAACACATATCATGTGGTGAATAAAAATATAGCTCCAAGTAAAGTTACCGATGAACGAAGACGAAAGAGGGGATGCCTTCCGGGGCATCCCCAAGCTTAGGCTCTTGGTTATCCTTGAATATTGCCTTGGGGTGCCTTGGGCATCCCCAAGCTTAGGCTCTTTCCACTCCTTATTACATAGTCCATCGAATCTTTACCCAAAACTTGAAAACTTCACAACACAAAACTTAACAGAAAATCTCGTGAGCTCTGTTAGCGAAAGAAAACAAAACACCACTTCATGGTACTGTAATGAACTCATTCTTTATTTATATTGGTGTTAAACCTACTGTATTCCAACTTCTCTATGGTTTACAAACTATTTTACTAGCCATAGATTCATCAAAATAAGCAAGCAACACAATGAAAACAGAATCTGTCAAAAACAGAACAGTCTATAGTAATCTGTATCAAACGTATACTTCTGGAACTCCAAAAATTTTAAACTAAATTGGTGGACCTGAGGAATTTGTCAATCATCTTCAAAAAGAGTTAACTAAATAGCACTCTCCAGTAAAAAGTTTTAGCTAATCTCGTGAGCGCTAAAGTTTCTGTTTTTTACAGCATGATCATAAAGGCTTCACCCAAGTCTTCCCAAAGGTTCTACTTGGCACACACACTAATTAAAACATAAAAACACATCTAAACAGAAGCTAGATGTATTATTTATTACTAAACAGAACCAAAAAGCAAGAAACTAAAATTAAATTGGGTTGCCTCCCAACAAGAGCTAACGTTTAACGCCCCTAGCTAGGCATGACGATTTCAATGATGCTCACATGAAAGATAAGAATTGAAACATAAAGAGAGCATCATGAAGAATATGACTAGCACATTTAAGTCTAACCCACTTCCTATGCATAGGGATTTTGTGGGCAAACAACTTATGGGAACAATAATCAACTAGCATAGGAAGGCAGAACAAGCATAACTTCAAAACTTTAAGCACATAGAGAGGAAATTTGATATTATTGCAATTCCTACAAGCATATATTCCTCCCTCATAATAATTTTCAGTAGCATCATGAATGAATTCAACAATATAACCAGCACCTAAAGCATTCTTTTCATGATCTACAAGCTTAGGAATTTTACTACTCTCCACATAAGAGAATTTATTCTCATCAACAATAGTGGGAGCAAACTCAACAAAATAACTATCATGTGATTGAAAATTAAGATCAAGATGACAAGTTTCATGGTTATCCTTATTCCTTAGAGCATACGTGTCATCACAATAATCATCATAAATAGGAGGCATGCTTTCATCATAATAAATTTGCTCATCAAAACATGGGGGACAAAAAATATCATCTTCATCAAACATGGCATCCCCAAGCTTGTGGCTTTGCATATCATTAGCATCATGGATATTCATAGAATTCATACTAACAATATTGCAATCATGCTCATCATTCAAAGATTTAGTGCCAAAAAATTTAATGCATTCTTCTTCTAACACTTTGGCACAATTTTCCTTTCCATCATACTCACGAAAGATATTAAAAAGATGAAGCGTATGAGGCAAACTCAATTCCATTTTTTTTGTAGTTTTCTTTTATAAACTAAACTAGTGCTAAAATAAGAAACAAAAAGATTCGATTGAAAGATCTAAAGATATACCTTCAAGCACTCACCTCCCCGGCAACGGCGCCAGAAAAGAGCTTGATGTCTACTACGCAACCTTCTTCTTGTAGACGTTGTTGGGCCTCCAATTTCAGAGGTTTGTAGGACAGTAGCAAGTTTCCCTCAAGCGGATGACCTAAGGTTTATCAATCCATGGGAGGCATAGGATGAAGATGGTCTCTCTCAAGCAACCCTGCAACCAAATAACAAAGAGTCTCTTGTGTCCCCAACACACCCAATACAATGGTAAATTGTATAGGTGCACTAGTTCGACGAAGAGATGGTGATACAAGTGCAATATGGATGGTAGATATAGGTTTTTGTAATCTGAAAATATAAGCAAGATAGCAAGAGGTAAAAGTGAGCGTAAACGGTATTGCAATGCTAGGAAACAAGGCCTAGGGTTCATACTTTCACTAGTGCAAGTTCTCTCAACAATAATAACATAATTGGATCATATAACTATCCCTCAACATGCAACAAAGAGTCACTCCAAAGTCACTATAACGGAGAACAAACGAAGAGATTATGGTAGGGTACGAAACCACCTCAAAGTTATTCTTTCTGATCATTCCATTGGGCTATTCCTATAAGTGTCACAAACAGCCCTAGAGTTCGTAGTAAAATAACACCTTAATTAACACATCAACCAAAACCCTAATGTCACCTAGATACTCCAATGTCACCTCAAGTATCCGTGGGTATGATTATACGATATGCATCACACAATCTCAGATTCATCTATTCAAACCAACACAAAGTACTTCAAAGTGTGCCCCAAAGTTTCTATCGGAGAGTCAAGACGAAAACATGTGCCAACCCCTATGCATAGGTTCATGGGCGAAACCCGCAAGTTGATCACCAAAACATACATCAAGTGGATCACGTGATATCCCATTGTCACCACAGATAAACACGGCAAGACATACATCAAGTATTCTCAAATCCTTCAAAGACTCAATCCGATAAGATAACTTCAAAGGGAAAACTCAATCCATTACAAGAGAGGAGAGGGGGAGAAACATCATAAGATCCAACTATAATAGCAAAGCTCGTGATACATCAAGATCGTACCACCTCAAGAACACGAGAGAGAGAGAGAGAGAGATCAAACACATAGCTACTGGTACATACCCTCAGCCCCGAGGGTGAACTACTCCCTCCTCGTCATGGAGAGCGCCGTGATGATGAAGATGGCCACCGGTGAGGGATCCCCCCTCCGGCAGGGTGCCGGAACAGGGTCCCGATTGGGTTTTGGTGGCTACAGAGGCTTGCGGCGGCGGAACTCCCGATCTATTCTGTTCCCCGAAGGTTTTAGGGTATATGAGTATATATAGGAGGATGAAATACGTCAGGGGAGCCACGAGGGGCCCACGAGGGTGGAGGGCGCGCACAAGGGGGTGGGCGCGCCCCCTGCCTCGTGCCTCCCTCGTTGCTTTCCTGACGTGCACTCCAAGTCTCCCGGGTTGCTTTCCTTCCAAAAATAACTTCTCCAGAAGATTTTATTCTGTTTCGACTCCGTTTGATATTCCTTTTCTTCAAAACACTGAAACAAGGGTTAATAGGTTAGTCCCAAAAATAATATAAAAGTGCATAGTAAAGCCCATTAAACATCCAAGATGGATAATATAATAGCATGAATACTCCATAAATTATAGATACGTTGGAGACGTATCACGCGAGTCCACGGAGGGCTCCACCCACGAAGGGTCCACGAAGAAGCAACCTTGTCTATCCCACCACAGCCGTCGCCCACGAAGGACTTGCCTCACTAGGGTAGATCTTCATGAAGTAGGCGATCTCCTTGCCCTTACAAACTCCTTGGTTCAACTCCACAATCTTGATGGAGGCTCCCAAGTGACGCCTAGCCAATCTAGGAGACACCACTCTCCAAGAAGTAAGAAATGGTGTGTTGATGATGAACTCCTTGCTCTTGTGTTTCAAATGATAGTCTCCCCAACACACAACTCTCTCTCACAGGATTTGGATTTGGTGGAAAGAAGATTTGAGTGGAAAGCAACTTGGGGAAGGCTAGAGATCAAGATTTATGTGGTTGGAATGGAATATCTTGACCTCAACACAAGTGTAGGTGGTTCTCTCTCAGAAAATATGTGTTGGAAGTGTAGGCATGTTCTGATGGCTCTCTCCACGAGTGAAGAGTGGGTGGAGGGGTATATATAGCCTCCACACAAAATCTAACCATTACACACAAATCACCAAACTCGGTGGGACCGATTCAGAGAACTCGGTCAGACAGATTTGGTTCATAATGTGACCGTTAGGCATTTCGGTGGGACCAAATGGATCAACTCGGTGGGACCGGTGTGCTAGGGTTAGGGTAAATCCTCATCTCGATTTGACCGATTACTCAAACTCAGTGGGACCGATTTGGGTAATAAGCGAAATAGAGAGTTGGCCAAGCAAACTCGGTGGGACCGATTGCATATCTTGGTGGGACCGAAATTACTGCAATAGGCAATAGAGAGTTTCCAAGCCCGTCTCGATGAGACCGAGATCCCATCGGTGAGACCGAATTGATTAGGGTTTCTGGCAGTGGCTATGTCAGTTGAACTCGGTGGCTCCGGATATGAAATTTCGGTGGGGCCGAGTTGAACTTTTTGGTTTAGGACATATGTGGATGTGAGAAAGTAGTTGAGGGCTTTGGAGCATATCACTAAGCACTTTGAGCAAGCAAGCCATTAAGGAACACCTCATCCCCTCTTAATAGTATTGGCTTTCCTATGGACTCAATGTGATCTTGGATCACTAAAATAGAAAATGTAGAGTCCTGAGCTTTGAGCTTGAGCCAATCCTTTGTCTTTAGCATTTTGAAGAGGTTCCACATCCTCTAGTCCATGCCACTCCATTGTTGAACTTATCTGAAACATACTAGGTAGAAGCATTAGTCCAACAAGAGATATGTTGACATTAATTACCAAAATCACCCAGGGAGCACTTGTGCTTTCAATCTCCCCCTTTTTGGTAATTGATGACAACATACATCAAAGCTTTAGATAAAGCTATAGAGAATAACAAGTAAAGCTTTGGAAAGACATATAACATGCATAGGCTCCCCCTATATGTATGCAATCATATAAATATGGAATATAGGAGCATGTGAATGAATAAGCATGACAGAGTAAGCCATGTGTTATATGTATCTTGGCTATATGCATCAGAGTAAATGATGTGAATATAGGAAATGTACCTTCATGTTCATGAGTCCTTCTTGCAAACAGTATGTACATTAGCAAGAAGTTCTCATGCACATGACTGAGATGCATATACTTACCTTGCGGTCTTGAGTTGGCTTAGGAAGGAATGAACCTGAGTAAACAAGGTTAGATAATACAGATACATCTACTAGCCAAAGCAAACAAAAGAAACCACAAGAGTACCAAGACTGGGATGACATGTAGAGAGTGAGTACTGAGTACTCTATTGGATATAGACATGTCCCCAAAGGTAAAGATGTGCAATGAATTCGAGGATTTCCTTCCCTTAGATGTCTTGCTCCCCCTGAATCTTGCATGGGATATTGGGAGAAGATGGGGAACAGAAAATGAGAGCAAAGAAAAAGAAAGGAATAGAGTTAATAGAGCTAATGCTAACAATCAAATATGAACATGTCTTTCCCCTCTTAAAGACATGTGACTTCTCTCCTCTTGAACACCAAGAATCTGGGGTTTTCTTACACTGTCCCCCTGAGTATTCTCTCTTAAGCCTTGATGTGATCTCTCTCTCCTCCTTTGACATCAATTTCCAAGAAGGGATCTTCTGGGTCTTTATTACAAATGGGTTTGGTCCTTGAGGCACAAAGCTAGTTGAATGTGATGCCGGTAGAGGACAAGAATCATTGAGTGGAGCTGGAGCAGAAAGAATGCAGAAACAAGTGGCAAGCTGTCTTTTCTGCAGCGAAATCGGTAGCACCGAGTTGTGTGCTTCGGTGGCACCGAGAGAGTTCGGTTGGGCCGAAGAAAACAAACCGGTGTGACCGAGTTCATCACAATGAAAACACTTGTCACCTCAGCTCACTAGGCAATTCAGATCTCACAAGGATTTGCAAGGAATTAGCTAAAAGATTTGCAATGAATTGGATGCAGAGAATGCAGAACACAAGTAAACAGAAAATAAATCTAGATGAAGTTTTTTTTTTGAAAGGGAAGGGGAAATAATTGTGCAAGAAGCAAATGCAAGAACTCAGAGAGACACTAGAGAACTTCATCTAGAATTGGGCGGCGACAAAGTCACCTATGTCAGAGTATATTGACTTAAGAGTCAAGTGAGGGCACTTGATCATCGGTCATAATCATCGTTTAAGCTCAAAATGGGGTTACCATTTTTTGTTTAAGCATCTTGATGTATTCACATCTTGTTGAGTTGCTTTGCCCCATGATTTGGAGTAAAGCTTCTCTAAGATGGAATAACATACCTTGGGTGGTGGTGTTGATCTTGATCATGTAGTTGAACTTATGTGGGTTGCTCAAGGTTGATGTAGCTCATCAAGAGTTGGGAGCACCACTTGGAATTTGAGTTCATCTACCTACATGGGTTAGTTTTGCAAGGAAGAGCACTTGTGTATAAAAAATGACACTCATAAAATTCAACATAGAGTTTGTCAAAGGATATATTTGAAGGGTTTTGTGCTTCCTTGTCTTCAACCACCATTGTGTAGAGACTTGGTGATGTAGAAATTGCTCAAGATATGAGTGATTTGCAATTTCATGGATTTAGATTCATCCAAGTACCTACAAGGGTTAGATAGCATGCAAGGGTGCAAGAATATCCAAGATATATAGATAGCATTATGAAAAAAAATATCAAGGATTAGTCAAAGGCTCATGCCTTACATGTATCCAAATGGAGTTCCTACTCCAAGTTTGAGGCATCAATGATGTTCAATTCACCTCTCAAACGGCAAAAGACTTTCTCATCAAGCGGTTTGGTGAATATATCCGCTAATTGCTTATCGGTGTGAACATGCTTAAGATCAATGTCCCCTTTGGCAACGTGATCTCGAATGAAATGATGACGCACTTCAATATGCTTAGTTCGAGAATGTTGCATGGGATTGTGAGCAATCTTGATAGCACTTTCATTGTCACAAAGCAATGGAACATGTTTCACGTATATACCATAATCTGTAAGAGTTTGGGTCATCCAAAGTAATTGAGCACAACATGAACCGGCAGCAATGTATTCCGCTTCGGCGGTGACTAAGGATACCGAGTTTTGTTTCTTGGAGGACCAAGACACAAGAGATCTACCAAGAAATTGACAATTACCCAAAGTGGACTTTCTATCAACCTTGTCTCCGGCATAGTCCGAATCGGAATAACCAACAAGATCGAAAGAAGACCTCTTAGGATACCAAATGCCAAAATTTGGTGTGTGGATTAAGTATCTCACTATCCTTTTCATAGCCTTAAGATGACACTCTTTAGGGGCCGCTTGATATCGTGCACACATGCACACACTCAGCATAATATCGGGGTGAGAGGCACATAGATATAACAACGAACCAATCATAGAGTGGTAAACTTTTTGATCAACCGGTTCACCGTCCTTAGTCAAGTCAAGATGTCCACTAGTAGGCATGGGAGTAGACATACCTTTGCATTCTTGCATATTGAACTTGTTGAATAAGTCCTTGGTGTACTTTGTTTGAGAAACAAAGGTACCTTCCTTAGTTTGCTTGATTTGCAAACCAAGGAAGAAGTTGAGTTCACTCATCATAGACATCTCAAACTTCTCCGACATTAGCTTTCCAAACTTCTCACTAAAATGAGGGTTAGTCGAACCAAATATAATATCATCAACATAAATTTGGCACACAAATAGTTCTCCATTAACCCTTTTAGTAAAAAGAGTAGAATCTATTTTCCAATTTCAAAGCCTTTTTCAATGAGGAACTTGGTTAAGCATTTATACCACGCTCTAGGAGCTTGTTTAAGACCATAAAGGGCTTTGTGAAGCTTGTAAACATGATTAGGTTTCTTAGGATTGACAAAGCCGGGAGGTTGCTTAACATAAACTTCCTCCTCAATTTCACCATTTAGAAAAGCACTTTTAATGCCCATTTGGTACAAGGTGATATCATGGTGATTAGCATAAGCAATAAGATGCGAATGGACTCAAGTCTAGCAACGGGAGCATATGTCTCACCATAGTCCATACCTTCGACTTGAGTGTAGTCTTGGGTGACTAGGCGTGCTTTGTTGCGGACGACTTGACCATCTTCATCTTGCTTTTTGCGAAACACCCATTTGGTACCAATGATGTTGTGGTTGTTGTCGGGCTTCTCGACCAATGTCCACACTTGGTTTCTCTCAAAGTTGTCTAGATCTTCATGCATAGCGTTAATCCAATCCGGATCTTCCAATGCTTCTTCAACCTTCATAGGTTCAATGCTCGAGATGAATGAGTAACGTTCACAGAAATTAGCCAAACGAGTTTTAGAGAGAGTGATTCTCCCGGTTTGGATATCATTGTAGATTTGTTCGACGGGATGGTCTTTGGCGATTCTTGCTCGAACTCGTGGGAGCTTTGGCTTGGCTCGAGGTGGAACATCCTCTTCATCTTGTTCTTCTTCTTGGTCTTCTTCATTGTTGACGTTGTCATTCTCTTGTCGTGCTGGAGAAGGAGGTTGTTGATGTTCATCTTGGTGTACTTCCTCGTTTTCTTCATCTTGGTGTGTCCCACTTTTGGATGCGTCCGTATCAGTTCTTGGTTCACCTTGTCGTGAGGTAGAAGCTTCCACTTGGACGGATGAGGTACTCTCCTTCACCTCCGTTGGAAGAATCTTGCCAATAGACAAGTCTTGGATAGCTTCCGAAGGGTCTTTTTCTCCTACATCAATTGGCAATTGCTCTACTTGCGAGCCGTTAGATTCATCAAACTTCACATCTACCGTCTCTTCAACCTTTCGGGAGAAATTGTTGTAGACACGGTAAGTGTGAGAGTTTGAACCATAACCAAGTAGGAAACCTTCATGAGATTTAGGAGCAAATTTAGAACGACGATGCTTATCAAGAATGTAGAACTTTGAGCCATATACTCGAAAGTATCCAACTTGGGGTTTGTTACCGCTGAGGAGCTCGTAGAAGATACAATCGATTTGTTGCATGACAAGCTGTCTCAACCGCTTCCGCCCAAAAGCGTTTTGGAGTCTTGTACTCATCAAGCATCGTTCTTGCCATCTCAATAAGAGTCCAGTTCTTTCTCTCAACAACTCCATTTTGTTGAGGCGTGTACGTAGCCGAGAACTCGTGTGAAATCCCTTCTTCATCCAGAAAGGTATCCACATTTGCGTTCTTGAACTCCGTTCCGTTGTCGCTCCGAACCTTCTTGATCTTCACGTCAAATTGATTTTGGGCCTTCCTAGCAAAGTTTTGGAAGATATTTTGGACCTGCGATTTGTCATCAAGAAAGAACACCCACGTAAATATTGAATAATCATCGACTATGACTAGTCCGAATGAGTTACCACCGAGACTCTTGTAGGCATTGGGACCAAAGAGATCCATGTGAAGTAGCTCGAGTGGTCTTCTAGTGGTCATGATGTTCTTCGCACGATGACTTCCTCCAACCTGTTTTCCTGCCTAACAAGCACTACATAGTCTATCCTTGTCAAATATGACATCTTTTACTCCAAGGATATGATCACCTTTAATAAGCTTATCAAGATTTCGCATGCCCACATGACCTAGCCTTCTATGCCACAACCAGCCTTTAGAAGATTTAGCAATTAAGCAAGTTCTAGGTTGAGCCTTTTTAGTGAAATCAACAATGTAAAGATCACCTCTGCGTATACCAGTAAAGACCATTTTATGATTGTCTCATCGAAACACTTGGCAATCTATCTCAGTAAATAGGACATTGAAACCGAAATCAGCAAGTCTAGATACTGAAAGTAAATTGTACCCAAGAGATTCAACGAGCATGACATTATGTATGGAGCTATCATGTGAGATGGCCACCTTACCCTTTGAGTTATCACCAAAGGTGACATACTTTCGAGGGCCGTCGTTTTCAGCAAGCTCACGGAACATATCTTTATCTCCGGTCATATGATCAGTACATCCACTATCAAGGACCCATTCCTTTCCTCCAGCCATGTAGCCGCGAAGATTTGCCATAAGACCAAAGTGTCTCATCGCATCATCAAGATCATAGTCACTATCATCACCCTCATCATAGTATCCAGGTTCAACATCATCTTGTGATTGATCAACCCCTAGAGAGGGTAATTCATTAGATAAATGATAATTATTATGGTTATCTTTGTGAATTCTAATAGCTTCGGAAATGATATTGCTAATGATTCCAACATCTCCTTTGGCACGCATGAGATTGGTAAGCTCAAATAGACAATCACCAAACATAGGATCACTGGAATTCATCTTACTTAAGGCAATAGACTTATGGATAATTTCGTCTAAATTTTTCAAGGAATAATTTGGAAATCGTTCCTCAAGAAATCTCCAAATAGTATAGGAACAATCAAGAGTAGGCAAACTAGCAATCAAATTTTTGGGCAATCCTCTAATGATAAGATTGATAGTTCTAAGATTGTGAATCATGTCAAGATCCTCTTCGGGTGTAGGATGCAAAGGATCAATATGAGGTGCACAAGGGCTAGTAATGTACTTGTTCAAATGATATTCATTGAAAATCTCAAGCATTTCATTTTTTCACTCATAGAAGAACTCTCCATCAAGAATAGGCACTCTACGTCTAAGACTCCCCAAAGTAGACACATCCATGTTCCTCCAAAGGTGTTTAAACCAAGGCAATGGAGACCAAAGCTCTGATACCAATTGAAAGGATCGAGAAGAGGTGTCTAGAGGGGGGGTGAATAGACTCTAATCAAGAAAAATTGCAGTTTTTAATTCTTTATGTTGATGTGGAGTTTTAGCACAAGTTCAAGCATTCACAATACATATCAGGCAAGCATGACAACGAGTATATGAGCAGCGGAAAGTAAAGCATGCAAGTTGCAAGAAAGTAAAGGGATGGGATTGGAGTGTGCAAACGCAATTTGGAGACACGGAGATTTTTTATCCGTGGTTCCGATAGGTGGTGCTATCGTACATCCACGTTTATGGAGACTTCAACCCACGAAGGGTAATGGTTGCGCGAGTCCACGGAGGGCTCCACCCACGAAGGGTCCACGAAGAAGCAACCTTGTCTATCCCACCATGGCCGTCGCCCACGAAGGACTTGCCTCACTAGGGTAGATCTTCACGAAGTAGGCGATCTCCTTGCCCTTACAAACCCCTTGGTTCAACTCCACAATCTTGACGGAGGGTCCCAAGTGACACCTATGAGGGAGTCCTGGATTAGGGGGTCCTCGGACAGCCGGACTATATCCTTTGGCCGGACTGTTGAACTATGAAGATACAAGATTGAAGACTTTGTCACGTGTCCGGATGGGACTTTCCTTGGCGTGGAAGGCAAGCTTGGCAATACGGATGTGTAGATCTCCTCCCTTGTAACCGACTCTGTGTAACCCTAGCCCCCTCCGGTGTCTATATAAACCGGAGGGTTTAGTCCGTAGGACAACAACAATCATACCATAGGCTAGCTTCTAGGGTTTAGCCTCTACGATCTCGTGGTAGATCAACTCTTGTAATACTCATATCATCAATATCAATCAAGCAGGAAGTAGGGTATTACCTCCATCGAGAGGGCCCGAACCTGGGTAAACATTGTGTGCCCCGCCTCCTGTTACCATCCGCCTTAGACGCACAGTTCGGGTCCTCCTACCCGAGATCCGCTGGTTTTGACACTGACATTGGTGCTTTCATTGAGAGTTCCACTGTGCCGTCACCGTAAGGCTTGATGGCTCCTTCGATCATCGGACAACTCGATGGCAATGATGCGATCCTGGGTAAGGTTTTCCTCCCCGGACAGATCTTCGTATTCGGCGGCTTCGTACTGCGGGCTAACTTGCTTGGCCATCTAGAGCAGATCGATAGCTACGCCCCTGGCCATCAGGTCAGATTTGGAAACTTGAATTATACTGCCGACATCCGCGGAGACTTGATCTTCGACGGATTCGAGCCCATGTCAGGTGCGCTGTACAATCTCGACGAGCATGATTTAGCTCTGCCATTGGACTGTGTTCGGGAGATCACACCTGCAACTACTCGAGCCCTCAATCCGGAACAAGTTGCGCCATTTGTGGACGGGTGGATGGACCCCTCCACGGAGGCCGCACGCTCAGTGGCGATAGCGCCGAATACTGACTTCACCTCCTACGAGACCCGTGTTGCCGAACTGTTGGATTCGTCCCCGGCCACGGACTCCGAGCCGCTTGTGTCCGTGCCCATCGAATCTGATTGGGCGCCGATCATGGAGTTTACCTCCGCGGATATCTTTCAACACTCTCCTTTTGGCGATGTGCTAAATTCATTAAGGTCTCTCTCCTAGTCAGGAGACCCTTGGCCGAACTATGTCCGGCTAGAATGGGATGCGGATGACGAAGAAATTCGCGACCCACCCACCACCCACTTAGTAGCCACTGTCGACGATTTAACCGACATGCTCGACTTCGGCTCCGAAGACATCGACGGTATGGATGACGATGCAGGAGACAAACAAGAACCACCGCCCATAGGGCGCTGGACGGACACCTCATCATATGACATATACATGGTGGACACCCCCAAAGAAGGGGATGGCGACAAGACAACGGAGGATAATTCCTCCAAGAAGCAACCCAAGCACCGACGTCAGCGGCGCCGCTCTAAGTCTCGCCATAGCAAAAGCAGCGATACCGGCACAAGAGACAATAACGCTCTGGATAGTGCCGAAGACGACGATAATCCCCTCCAGCCAGACCTCGAGCAGGAGGGTGAACAAGCTAGCCCTCCAGAACAGGCAGCAGACGGAGAATCTGAGGATGACAATTACATGCCTCTCTCCGAAGACGAAGTGAGCCTCGGCGACGAACAATTTCTCGTGCGTGAGCATCCCGTCGAGCAGGAACGCTTCAAGCGCCGGCTTATAGCCATGGCAAATAGCCTGAAGAAAAAGCAACAACAGCTTCGAGCTGATCAAGATCTGCTAGCGAATAGATGGACTGAAGTCCTAGCATCCGAGGAATACGAACTCGAGCGCCCAACCAAGAGTTACCCAAAGCGCAGGTTGCTACCTCGACTCAAGGAGGAAGAACTAAAACATACACCACCAGCGTACGATGCGGCAGATCGGCCACCTCATGGCCGAGACAGAGAGGCATATCAGCCCGTAGTCCAGCGCGCACCCCACCGCCACTTAAACAAAAAATACCAAGGCCCGGGGCAACACGTAGTACCTGCGAGGTGTATTGGAAAACAAGTCAAAACATGCAAGATCGATCTACGGATCACGGGGGCACGCACCAACACGTGATGATGATCATCACGCCGGATACACTAAAAGAAAATCCGGCCAAGCCGAACACAGCAGACAAGACTCGTATGAACTGCGTCGTGATATAGCCCGGCACAGAGGCGCCGCACACCCCCTATGCTTCACTGATGAAGTAATGGATCACGAATTCCCAGAAGGGTTTAAACCCGTAAACATTGAATCATATGATGGTACTACAGACCCGGCGGTATGGATAGAAGACTTCTTCCTCCACATTCACATGGCCCGCGGGGATGACCTACATGCCATCAAGTATCTCCTGCTAAAACTCAAACGGCCGGCTCGGCATTGGCTCAATAGCTTGCCGGCAAACTCCATCGGAAGTTCGGAGAGCCTGGCAGAGGCATTCCTGGACAATTTCCAGGGCACTTATGTGCGATCGCCGGACGGTGACGATTTAAGTCATATAACTCAGCAGCCAGGGGAATCGGCCAGGAAATTCTGGACCCGGTTCCTAACCAAGAACCAAATAGTCGACTGTCCGGATGCAGAGGCCTTAGCGGCATTTAAGCATAATATCCGTGACGAATGGCTCGCCCGACACCTCGGCGAAGAGAAGCCAAAATCCATGGCAGCCCTCACGACACTTATGACCCGCTTTTGCGCGGGCGAAGATAGCTGGTTGACTCGTAGTACCAGTACAGCAAGCAAACCTGGCATATCAGAAGCCAGGGATAGCAACGGCAAACCACGACGCAACAAACACAAGCGCCGCAAATATGGTGAAAACGCCGAAAATACGGCAGTTAATGCCGGGTTCAGGAGCTCAAAGTCCGGTCAGCGGAAAGGGCCACCCAAAAATAAAAATCCGGGTCCATCCAGTCTGGACCGCATACTCGATCGCCAATGCCAAATTCATGGCACCCCAGAAACGCCAGCCACCCATACCAACAGAGAATGTTGGGTCTTCAAACAAGCTGGCAGGGCAGGCGCCAAAGATGAAGGGGGGTCTCAAAGCGACGATAGCGACGAAGAGCCCAGATCACCGAACACAGGAGGGCAAAAGAAATTTCCCCCGCATATTCAATCGGTGAATGTGGTAAATACCACCCAACTTACCAACTCGGACCAGATATGCACCCTTAGGGATGGCGACTCAATGAAACTAGTCGTCCCACAATATAAACTAGGGCCGGTCACCTTCAACCGCACGGATCGTCCGGTTAACGCCAATCAGGGCAATCCAGCTGCACTAGTCCTCGACCCAATAATAGACGGGTTCCACCTCACTCGAGTCCTTATGGACGGAGGTAGCAGTCTAAATCTGCTTTACCAGGACACAGTGCGCAAGATGGGCATCGATCATTCGGCGATCAAACCCACTACAGCCACTTTCAGAGGCATTATACCAGGTGTGGAGGTTAGCTGTACAGGCTCCATTGCCCTTGAGGTAGTCTTCAGATCACCAGAAAATTACAGTGTCGAAGAGTTAATCTTCGAAATCGTCCCTTTCTGCAGTGATTATCAAGCACTTCTCGGACGAACCGCGTTCGCTCAATTCAACGTGGTGCCACATTTTGCCTACCGTAAGCTCAAGATGCCCAGTCCACGCGGCGTCATCACGGTTAATGGCAAGGCCGAACCTTCCCTCGGCACCAACAAATACACCACTGCCTTAACAGCAGAAACAACGAGAAGCACCTTGCAGCCGAACCTCGAGTCGACGACCAGGCTCCCGGACAACATCAAGGGACTCCGAACTACTTCGCGGAAGGATAGCTCGGCTCGTCCAGAGCTCAACTAAACACTCCGGCGAAGGCCAGGACAGGCCGAACTCAGCTACTCAACCGCCCTCCGGCACGTAAATATTTCTTACATTTCCTTCGTAGGTTCACCTTTGCGCCGATCAGGACAGGCTACACGGAGGCAGCTTGAACGCGTATGGGAATCCTTAGACATTCCCCGCAGTGACCATCTGGCTATATTACGGATCCGCATTCAGCCTCTTCCCCCTGGTCTCAGCAGGTTCCGCAATCATATTCCTTTTTTATCACATTACTTGTACCCATACGCATAGACGTACTATTCAAATACAACATGTGGATTTATATGACGTTTGCCTGCTGTTATTTCTTATTGAAATCATTTTGTCAAGTGGCATCCGTATACAGCGATATGCCTTAAAATATGCCAGGGGCTTCGTTTTACCCATAACACGGCAATAAAGTCCGAACACCTTCATGGAAGTTCGGCACCCCGAACCTATAGCATTATATGCATCAGCTCCGAATCATGTCTTGGGTCAATAGTTGGGTTTGCCCGGCTCCCATGTTTTGGTACCTTATGTTCCGCTATATCGGCTAAGGTAGCACTGGGAGAACTACTGCGATTGTGTCCCGGTTCTTCCGGACGAGCACCTCAGTAGAGAAATCCGAAAACTGACTGTCATGATACGGCGAGAGCTGGCCAGCTCTTCGAGAGGTCACAAATCTTTAAGGATTTCTCCCGCATAATGCCATAACCAATGCAGCCTGCGATGGATCGGTTTTTTCTCCGATCAGGTGCTTATAGAGCCCCTAGTACGGTCTTCCGAACACACGGGCTGCGCCTACCATACTAAAGCTCCTATGGCTAAGTGAGAGTGATAAAGCCCTATAGTCCGATTGCCTGGTTCGTTGTGCTGAGCACCTCCTTTGAAGGACCCAAAACTGGGATAAAGAGTGCTCAGGTTTATCCCGAACACCCCCGTACTTCTTACGTGGGGGTAGAAGCCGACGACTAGCCAACTCTCAGGTTTAACATATAAAACGGCCGCACAGGAGGGTAAACTTTTATATAACAGGCGACAAATAAATGACCTTGTTCAAACATTACAAAGGACAACATGATTGGCATTCATGGAAATATAATGTCCGTGGTGCATAGCTCCGTTGCAAGGTAGGATCCTTTCAGGACACTCTCATAATATAATTCGGGCTTGCGGTGCTCCTTCCCCTCTGGCGGTCCGTCGGTCATCAGCTTTTCGGCATCCATCTTCCCCCAATGCACCTTTGCGCACGCGAAGGCCATTCGCGCACCTTCTATACAGACCGACTGCTTGATGACGTCAAGTCAAGGGCAAGCGTTTACAAGCCGCTTCACGAGGCCGAAGTAGCTGCTTGGAATCGGCTCGGCAGGCCATAGCCGGATAACCAAATCTTTCATGGCTAGTTCCGCCTCCTTATGCAGTTCGATCAGCTGTTTCGGTTGATCGGCAAAAGGCACCGGATAATTCGGTGCCAAATACTGCGACCAGAAGAGCTTATCCGCAGTGTTCCTTTCTTCGGCCCGGTAGAATTGGGTGGCATCCGATATGCTGCGGGCCAACTCCGCAAATACCCCTGGAGAAATCCGAATTCAAAATCAGAAACATAATTTTCTCCTCGAATACTTGCTTTACATGGAAAAAGCCTTAACCGCTGCGATCTTCCTCGCCTCTTGGATCCCCTGCAGGGCGCTTTGGGTTTCCCCCCGGGCATCGCTCGTGGCCTGATGCGCCTTGGTGAGTTCAGATTCTTTCTCCGTTAAACTCTGCTCCAAGGCCTCGCATTTCTTCAAGGCCTCTTGCAGCTCTTGCTCGGCTTTAATAACCCTGGCCTCATGCTTCTCACGAAGAGCCTGCTCAGTGGTTGCCTTTTTCTCGGCCTCGGCCACAGCCTTCCTAAGAGCCTCGACTTCGGTCATCATCCCTAGCGCAAATCATGAAACATATTTCATCATACTAAAAATTCATTCGCAATAAATGCAAACAAGACTTGTGCATACCTTGTTTATCTCCCAACTGCATTTTCAACTGGCCAAGTTCTCCTTTGGCCCGCTCCAGACTTTGATTCAGTCCGGAGAACTCCGCAGTCTGAGAGGCAGCAGCCGCTACAGACGCCTGCTTATAATAGAAGAGAAATAGATGTCATCCAGTAAGTCTTCCTGCGAACATAAATTTGATCCTCTGTCCTGTTCTTTCTTTTCACCGAACAGTGTATCAGGGGCTACTATCCATACCATGACACTCTTCGAAACCTCATAAAACATACCTCAAAACCTTTTATAAGGCTGATACAGGCTTCATTCAGTCCACTCTCAGCAGACTGAATCTTCTCAATCGCCGCACCCATAAGGGCACGGTGTTCATCGACGATGGAGGCGCTCTTCAGCGCCACCAACAAAGAATCCGACACCTCTGGTTGGACAGAGGTTGCCGGTGGAACAGGCATGCCCCCTCAAGCTGAGAAAGGCCGCCTGCTTGATTCTGGAGCTGTATTGGTCTCCGGAATTGCATCCGGCTCAGTGCCGAATTCAATATGGCCCCCGCCGTCAGCTCCCATGGGAATTTTCTCCCCCATGTGTCCGGCCCCTAAAGTTTGACCTCCAGGCGCTGCCTTCACGATATTTTCCTCTCCTCCTTGGCCGGGGTCCCTCTGGGACGAAGCCTCGGTGTTATGCACCTGTTTGGAGGAAGGGGCCTTTGGGGGCGTCCCGCTCTCCATAGCGTTTGAGCTCAGCAAGTCCTGTGATGAGGATTGTTTGGTACAGGACCTCGCCGGACTACAAAAAAATATGGCTTAGGTTAAAATACTAAGCCACAATGAGTCCGGACACCTAAAACGTACTCGGATTTTATATACTTACGAGTTCACTAGGGGCTGGGCCCTGGGATCCCATGTCGGGCTGCTGTCGGCGGTGGCAGTGGACTCGTCCGCAAGGGGAACCTTTCCCCTTTTGGGCAGCTCGGCCTCCAAGTGTGCAGAGGCCGTCCTCTTCTTTCTTCCCCCCGCAGGGGATTCATCTTCCTCCTCATCCTCTTCGGAGGCGGAGTGGGCATCGGAGCCTTCGGACATTGTGCCCGAAGTGCCGCGGTGACGAAGGCCGCCCCGGGTCTTTTTGGCCTCCTTCTCGGCCGTCTTCTTCGGCACCTTGTAAGGCACCGCGACCAGCATCTTCGTCAGAAGTGGGATGGCTGGTTCTTCGGGCAGCGGGGCCGGACAATGTATCCACTCCGCCTTCTTCGTCTAGCCCTAGGAGAACTGTAGAAAACACATTAAGCGCTTCCCTTGGGTTATGCGGATAAAAAGTATGATGACTTGCCGAACTTGCAGGGCGGGACAGTTGATACACGCGGTCTTCGGCGGAGTCCGACCATGATTTGCTGGACTTGAAGAGCACCTACCAGATGTCCTTGTGCGAGGAGCCGAAAAGCTCTCGCAGGGTCTGGTGCTTGGCCGGATCGAATTCCCATAGATTGCAAGTCCGGTGTTGACAAGGCAGGATCCGGCGAACCAACATCACCTGGACTACATTGACAAGTTCAATGTTCTTGTCTCCCATATCTTTAACGCGCGTCTGGAGCGCCGACAATTCGTCGGACGAAGACCAGCTCAGGCCCTTCTTGACCCAGAATGTAAGCCGCAGAGGGGCACCGGATCGAAACTCGGGAGTGGCGGTCCATTCCGTGCCGCGCGGCTCGGTGATGTAAAACCACTGTTGTTGCCACTCCTTGACGGAATCGTTAAAGGTGCATGTTGGCCATGTGACGTTGGGCATCTTGCTCACCATAGCGCCCCCGCCCACTACCTTGGGCTTCACATTAAAAATCTTCACCCATAAGCCGAAGTGTGGCGAGATGCGGAGAAAAGCCTCGCACACGTCAATGAATGTCGAGATGTTGAGGAAGGAATTAGGGGACAGATCGTGAAGATCGATCCCATAATAATACATGATGCCGCGAACGAATGGGTGGAGGGGAAACACTAGCCCGCAGACAAATTGAGGGAGGAATACAACCCTCTCGTGGGGTTCCGGAGTGGGGACGATCTGTCCCGCCATCGGGAGACGGTGGCTGATTTTCTTGGCCAGATACCCGGCCTCCCGAAGCTTTTTCATATCCTTCTCCCAGACGGTAGAGGCCATCCACTTGCCTCCTGCTCCGGATCTGGACATTTTCGGAAGGCCTTTTGTGGGTAGAGAAGATGAACGCTTGGGCGCTGGAGCTTGGGCGGAGGGGAATGAATCGGGAAATAGAAAGTGTGGGTGCGAAAGGGAGTCCTTATCCCCTTATAAAGGCAGCAGGGATTCTGCGCCTCCCCACTTGCCTGGTAAAACCACTTATTCCCCAAGCGCCGTAATTGATGGCGCGGTTGGGTTACCCACACCCGTATTGATGAGAATCCCGTGATAAGGGGGCACGATCTCTGCTTCGACAAGACGTGCCAAGGAAACCGCCTCATGATATGTGTAGTGGCTGGTTGTGAAAAACGGTTCGAATAACGACCGGGCCATGGTGTGATGTCATGCTACAACATGCGTCAGCAGATTAGATTTGTGGGAATATTATTCTCTCTACGGTGGTATGTGGAATTTGTTTTGCAGAGCCGGACACTATCCTTGTGTTCAAAATCTTCTATGGAGTATTCGAAGGGGGAACCTGCCTTGCAATGCCGAAGACAATCTGCGCGCCGGACTCATCATCATTGAAGCCTGGTTCAGGGGCTACTGAGGGAGTCCTGGATTTGGGGGTCCTCGGACAGCCGGACTATATCCTTTGGCCGGACTATTCAACTATGACGATACAAGATTGAAGACTTCGTCCCGTGTCCGGATGGGACTTTCCTTGGCGTGGAAGGCAAGCTCTGCAATACGGATATGTAGATCTCCTCCCTTGTAACCGACTCTGTGTAACCCTAGCCCCCTCCGGTGTCTATATAAACCGGAGGGTTTAGTCTGTAGGACAACAACAATCATACCATAGGCTAGCTTCTAGGGTTTAGCCTCTACGATCTCGTGGTAGATCAACTCTTGTAATACTCATATCATCAAGATCAATCAAGCAAGAAGTAGGGTATTACCTCCATTGAGAGGGCCCGAACCTGGGTAAACATTGCGTCCCCGGCCTCCTGTTACCATCCGCCTTAGACGCACAGTTCGGGACCCCCTACCCGAGATCCGCCAGTTTTGACACCGACAACCTAGCCAATCTAGGAGACACCACTCTCCAAGAAGTAACAAATGGTGTGTTGATGATGAACTCCTTGCTCTTGTGCTTCAAATGATAGTCTCCCCAACACTCAACTCTCTCTCACAGGATTTGGATTTGGTGGAAAGAAGATTTGAGTGGAAAGCAACTTGGGGAAGGCTAGAGATCAAGATTTATGTGGTTGGAATGGAATATCTTGACCTCAACACAAGTGTAGGTGGTTCTCTCTCAGAAAATATGTGTTGGAAGCGTAGGCATGTTCTGATGGCTCTCTCCACGAGTGAAGAGTGGGTGGAGGGGTATATATAGCCTCCACACAAAATCTAACCGTTACACACAAATCACCAAACTCGGTGGGACCGATTCAGAGAACTCGGTCAGACCGATTTGGTTCATAATGTGACCGTTAGGCATTTCGGTGAGACTGAATGGATCAACTCGGTGGGACCGATGTGCTAGGGTTAGGGTAAATCATCATCTCGGTTTGACCGATTACTCAAACTCGTGGGACCGATTTGGGTAATAAGCGAAACAGAGAGTTGGCCAAGCAAACTCGGTGGGACCGATTGCATATCTCGATGGGACCGAAATTACTGCAATAGGCAACCGAGAGTTTGCAAGCCCATCTCGGTGAGACAGAGATCCATCAGTGAGACCGAATTGATTAGGGTTTCTGGCAGTGGCTATGTCAGTTGAACTCGGTGGCTCCGGATATGAAATTTCGGTGGGGCCGAGTTGAACTTTTTGGTTTAGGACATATGTGGATGTGAGAAAGTAGTTGAGGGCTTTGGAGCATATCACTAAGCACTTTGAGCAAGCAAGCCATTAAGCCACACCTCATCCCCTCTTAATAGTATTGGCTTTCCTTGTGATCTTGGATCACTAAAATAGAAAATGTAGAGTCCTGAGCTTTGAGCTTGAGCCAATCCTTTGTCTTTAGCATTTTGAAGAGGTTCCACATCCTCTAGTCCATGCCACTCCATTGTTGAACTTATCTGAAACATACTAGGTAGAAGCATTAGTCCAACAAGAGATATGTTGACAATAATTACCAAAATCACCGAGGGAGCACGTGTGCTTTCACCCACACTCACTTGGCGGCGGTTCCAAATGCCGTCGCGGAAAGGGGTTTTAAACCATTTGTTTAGGACGTCGCTGTACCAGTGAAGCAACCAACCAAAAAGCAAAAATAGTCATAAAGAAGCAATGAACATAACTAACACTGAATAATGCACCATAAGTAGGATGTGACTTCATTACATAACTATTGACTTTATGTGCATGCATAGGGAATCACAAACCTTAACACCAACATTCTTACTAAAGCACAATTACTCACCAACATGACTCACATATTATCATCTCCATATCGCAAAACTATTGCGAAGAATCAAGTTTAACATATCCAATTATCTATATGAAAGTTTTTATTATACCCCCTTGGAAATTCATCACTTTGGGACCAAATTCATATCTTGTGCAAATTACCATTGCTATTATCAACTCTCAAAGAAATATAAGTGAAGGATGAGAGTGCGAATATTTCTTCCAAATTTAATCTTATCAACTCTCAAAGAGATATAAGTGAAGCATGAGAGTGAAAATATTTCTTCAAAATATAACCAGCGTCGTGCTCAAAAAGATATAAGTGAAGAACTAGAGCAACTGCCTAGCTAGCTCAAAAGATTGAAGTGAAGCACATAGAGCATTCTAACAAATTATGATAAACGTGTGGCTCTCTCAAACAAGTGTGTTCAGAAAAGATAATTGTGATAAACTAAAAGGCAAACAAAGCAAAGACTCATATAATACACGACGCCCCAAGCAAAACTCATGATATGTGAGGAATAAAAATATAGCTCCAAGTAAAATTACCGATAGTTGGTAGAAGAAAGCATCCCCAAGCTTAGTTGCTTGGGAGTCCTTAAATATTACCTTGGGCATTCCCAAGCTTAGGATCTTGCCACTTCTTATTCCTTCATCCATCGTGATCTCGCCCAAAACTTGAAAACTTCAATCACACAAAACTCAATAAAACCTTATGAGATCCATTAGTATAGTAAAGCAAATCAATACTTTAAATACTCTTGCAAACCCATTAATATTTTATTTTTTCGTTACACCTACTGTATTCTAACTTCTCCATGGCTTATACCCCCCGATACAATCCATAGTTTCATCAAAACAAGCAAAACAATGCATCAAAAACAAAATCTGTCGAAAATAGATTAGTTTGTAGTAATTTGAACATTTATTTATGTTGTAAAATAATAAATTCCTTTAAAGTGTTGGTATGGAAGGTACCCGTGGATACGGCTAGCCATGGATTGTGAAAGAATGCTGGAAAAAGGAATAAATTTTACTTTATGTTTGGGATCCGCCTATGATTTATCTAGCATGGAAAGTATTGGGAATTCTCGGTCATTTTTGTTCACAGGAAAAGCATGCCAGTCAAAACAAGTTTATCTCAAAATTTAAGCTATGAGCTTTGGCACCTCTACAAATCTCTACTTCCCTCTGCGAAGGACCTATTTATTTACTTTATGCAATTTTTATTTTTATTTGAGTCTCATCTTCTCTTACAAAGCACCAACTAGGGAACACTATTGTCATACTTGTGCATTGGATATAGGTAATATTTGAGTGTGTTTAATGAATGGATCAATGATTAAGCATAATGTGCTAGGGATAGCTTTCTTCAGTGTTGATATTTTGAAAGACATCGTTGCTTGTTGATATGCTTGAGTATTGATGTCTTCATGTCAAATATAGACTATTGCTTCGAATCATCTAAAAGTCCAAATGTCCATGCTACAAAAGAAAAGAACATATGATGAACATGTTAGGCAACATTCCACATCAAAAATTCTGTTTTTATCATTTAACTACTCGAGGACGAGCAGGAACTAAGTTTGGGGATGCTGATATATCAGCATCCTTGTTGCCCCTCCGATGATGCGTGAGTAGTTTACCACAGACCTACGGGTCCATAGCTAGTAGCTAGATGGCCTCTTCTCTCTTTTTGATTCTCAATACAATGTTCTCCTCAATGTTCTTAGAGATCTATTTGATGTAATGACTTTTTGAAGTGTGTTTGTTGGGATCCGGTGAATTGTGGGTTTATGATCAGTTCTATCCATGAATATTATTTGAGTCTTTGCGGAACTCTTTTATGCATGATTGTTATAGCCTCGTATTTCTTCTCCGAAATTTTGGTTTGGTTTGGCCAACTAGATTGATTTTCCTTGCCATGGGAAGAGGTGCTTTGTGATGGGTTCGATCTTGCGGTGCTCAATCTCAGTGACAGAAAGAGACATGACATGCATGTATCGTTGATATTAATGATAAAAAGATGGGGTCTATTCCTACATGAATAGATCTTTTCTACATCATGGCATCGTTCTTATTGCATTATTCTGTTTTTCCATGAACTTAATACACTAGATGCATGCTAGATAGCGGTCGATGTGTGGAGTAATAGTAGTAGATGCAGAATCATTTCGGTCTACTAGTCTTGGACATGATACCTATATGCATGATCATTTCCTTGGATATCGTCTTGATTATTTGTTTTCCTATCAATTGCCCAACAGTAATTTGTTTACCCACCGTATGCTATTTTCTCGAGAGAAGCCTCTAGTGAAAACAACGGCCCCAGGGTCTATTTTCCTATCATATGAAACCAAAAATACCTTGCTGCGATTTTCCTTAAATTTTTTATTTTGTGTTTTAGTTAGATCTATTTATCAAATCTCATACAATTTAATCTATCTCAATACCGAGGAGGGATTGACAACCCCTCTTACGCGTTGGGTTGCATGTTTTTGTGGTTTGCGTGAAGTTGCTATTTACATAATGTTGCTTGGTTATCCTACAGGATTGGTAACCTTGGTTTCATATCTGAGGTAAATACTTGTCATTGATGTGCTACATCATCTTCTCCTCTTCCCGGAAATACCAACGCAGATACAAGCAATCACTGCAACCCTTCGAGTCGGAGTACCTGATCTTCAGGCTGAGAGTTGGACTCCACCAGCTTAACGTTCACCCCTTTGAGATGCTTTAGCTCATCCTATAGCTTCCCACTCTCTCCACATCTGCATATTGTGTCCTATCACTCTCAGCGGCATGGGACCTAGCCTCTTCAACGGAGCCCCTCACCGTTTTAAGCTCTTTTCCCAATGATTCACACTTGACGACGAGGGACTGCTTCTCTTCAGAAAGATGTGAGGTCTGAAGCTCCAGCTCTCGCTCGCACTCCACGCAGGCATCGTCCCTCTATTTCCTCAAAGACTCCTCCATGGCCTTCACATTCTGTACCTCCAACGCTTGGCGCTCCTGCGCTAGATCGGTGGCCACCTTGTCGCGGGCCTCATCGGCGGCACGATCTCGGACCGCCTTGGCCTCCATCAAGGCTGAAGACACTTGCTCCCGGACCTCCTCGGCTTCCCGCCTGGTGCGGGCAGTTTGGGCTAGGAAAACCTGCCAAGCTTGGCCAGGGCTTGCCAGCTCTGGGCCAAGTCCACCTTCTCATTTTCCAGGTCGGCTTTGAGATGGTCGGCCACCCGACCCATCAAACGAAGAAATTGGCCAGTAGACACGCCGTTGCTGGTAACTCATGCCAGGCCGTGCTTTGTCCCCAACACTAGATGGAACTCCCCCATGAGAGGGGATCCCTGATGATCTCCTCTACCGCGGAGGCAGCCACGTACCCTCCGCCATAGGCGGCATCGCCCGATGGACCGCCATGCTCCGCCAGGTTGGGAACGCCCACTGGGAGGCTTCTCTCCAAGGCCAAAAAGATAGGGGCGCTACTACCGGAAGCATCGCCAGGCGAGCCTTTGGGAACCCCAGTAAACCCAATAACGGGGGCATCCGGTGCGTGGACCGCTCACCCGACGACATTCTCCGGGGTAGAGCCTGAGGGAGCCTCGGGACTTTCCACAAACCCAACAACAGAGGCTTTCGGGGTCCGATCACTCGGCACGACAACCTCTTCCATGGCTTCCCCCAGTGGCCCTGATTGCGGCTAGAACTACGTCAGTATTTCCCCAAAGAGGACAGGGTGATGCAGCACAACGATGGTAGGTATTTCCCTCAGTGATGGGTTTTTGGATTAATAAATCTGAAAATAAAATCAAATAAAAATAGATCTTGAAGGCAAATATGATAAAGAAGACACTCGGGGGCCGTAAATTTCACTAGTGGCTTCTCTCAAGAAAAATAGCATATGGTGGATAAACAAATTACTGTATGGCAATTGATAGAACTTCAAATAATCATGATGATATCCAGGCAATGATCATTACATAGGAATCACGTCCAAGATTAGTAGACCAACTCCTGCCTGCATCTACTACTATTACTCCACACATCGACCGCTATCCAGCATGCATCTAGTTTATTAAGTTCATGGAGAGACGGAGTAATGCAATAAGAACGATGACATGATGTAGACAAGATCTATTTATGTAGAAATAGACCCCATCTTGTTATCCTTAATGGCAACGATGCATACGTGTCATTTCTCCTTCTGTCACTGGGATAAAGCACTTTAAAATCAAACCCATCAGAAATCACCTCTTCCCATGGCAAGAAAAATCGATCTAGTCGGCCTAACTAAACCAAAGATTCGAAGAAGAAATACGAGGCTATAAATAATCATGCATATAAGAGATCAAAGGAAGTCAAATAACTTTCATGGATAAAAACATAGATCTGATCATAAACTCAAAGTTCATCGGATCCCAACAAACACACTGCAAAAAGAGCTACATAAAATAGATCCACAAGAGACCATTGTATTGAGAATCAAAAGAGAGAGAGGAAGCCATCTAGCTACTAACTACGGACCCGTAGGTCTACAATGAACTACTCACACATCATCGGAGAGGCACCAATGAGGATAATGAACCCCTCCGTGATGGTGTCTAGATTTGATCTGGTGGTTCTGGAACTTGCAGCGACTGGAATTGATTTTCTTCAACTCCCCTAGGGTTTCTGGAATATTGGGATATTTATAGAGCAAAGAGGCGGTGTAGGAGGCAGCCGAGGTGGGCACAACCCACCTGGGCGTGCCTAGGCCCCCAGGCGCGCCCTGGTGGGTTGTGCTCCCATCGGAGCCCCCCCTCTAGTACTTCTTTGGCCCAACAGGTGTCTTCTGGTCTAGAAAAAATCTCCAAAAAGTTTCACTGCGTTTGGACTCTGTTTAGTATTGATTTTCTGTGAAGTAAAAAACAAGCAAAAAACAGCAACTGGCACTGGGCACTATGTGAATAGGTTAGTCCCAAAAAATGATATAAAGTTGCTATAAAATGATTGTAAAACATCCAAGAATGATAATATAACAGCATGGAATAATACAAAATTATAGATACATTGGAGACGTACCAGCATCCCCAAGCTTAATTCCTGCTCGTCCTCGAGTGGGTAAATGCTAAAAAGAGAATTTTTGATGTGGAATGTTGCCTAACATGTTCATCACATATTCTTTTCTTTGTAGCATGCACATTTGGACTTTTATATGATTCAAAGCAATAGTCTAGTTTTGACATGAAGATTTCGAAACTCAGGCATATCAACAAGCAACCATGTCTTCCAAAATATCAATACTAAAGCAAGTTGTCCCTAGCCCATTATGCTCAATCATTGATCCATTCATGAAACACACTCGCATATTAGCTACACCCAATGCTCAAGTACGATCATAGTGCCCCTTAGTTGGTGCTTTATAAGAGAATATGGAGACTCAAAATAAAAATTGCATCAAGTAAATAGAAAGGCCCTTCGCAGAGGGAAGTAGGGATTTGTAGAGGTGCCAGAGCTCAAAGCAAAAAAGATAGAGATAAAAACATTTTGGGTGGCATGATTTTCCTGTCAATGAAAACGATCGAGTAGTTCCCAATACTTTCCATGCTATATATCATAGGCGGTTCCCAAACAGAAAATAAAGCGTATTCCTTTTTCCACCATACTTTCAAATTCCACGGCTAACCGAATCCATGGGTGCCGTACATATCAACACTTTCCAAGGAATTTATTATTTGACAACATAAAGTAAACTCATTTTTCATTTTGGGGTTGGGCATCCCTACTACCCTTGTCGTACTCTCCTGCAGTGACAAGTGAATAAACACTCATCTTGAGAATAACACATCCAGCATGGAAACATATCAGCCACCCCCTACCGTTTCATGAGTAGTACGAGCACACAAAAGAGAAGTTTATTTTGAAAATTGGAGCTGGGACAAACAAATTTTCTTAGAACGGCAAAAGAATACCGCATATAGGTAGGTATAGTGGACTCATGTGGCAAAAACTGGTTTAAGGATTTTGGATGCAAAAGTAGTGATCATACTTAGTGCAAATGAAGGCTAGCAAAAGATTTTGAAGCATCCAACCAAGAAACGAAAAATCTCACAAGCGAGCATTAAGCATAACTAACACCGAATAATGCACCACAAGTAGGATATAATTTCATTGCATAACTATTGACTTCCGTGCTTACATAGGGAATCACAAACCTTAACACCAATATTCTTACTAAAGCATAATTACTCATCCACATGACTCACATATTATATCATCATATCGCAAAACTATTACAAGGGATCAAGTTTATTTTGTCCAATGATCTTCATGAAAGTTTTTATTATATCCCTCTTGCATATCTAAAACTTTGGGACTAGTTTCATATGTTGCTTTTGAAAGCTCAAACAAATCTAAGTGAAGAACATGAGCATAAAAATTTTCTTCTCCCAAAATGATTTAACTGAAGCATGAGAGAATTTCTTAAAAAATTTACTAACTCGCAAATAAATCTAAGTGAAGCATGAGCGAATTTCTTCAAAAATACTAAAGCACACCATGCTCAAAAAGATATAAGTGAAGCGCTAGAGCAATTCCATAGCTCAAAAAGAATTAAGTGAAGCATAGAGAGAAATTCTAACAAGTCATATCATAATTTTGGCTCCCTCAAATAGGTGTGTCCAGCAAGGATAGATGACTAAAAATAAAAATAAAAAAGGAGCAAAGACTCATATCATACAAGACGCTCCAAGCAAAACTCATGATATGTGACGAATAGAAATATAGCTCCAAGTAAAATACCGATGGTCGTTAGAAGAAAGAGGGGATGCCACTCGGGCATCCCCAAGCTTAGTTGTTTGCTTCACTTTTAGATAATAGCTTGGGATGCCATGGGCGCCAAGCTTAGGCTCTTCTTACTCCTTATTCCTTCATCCATCGTGATCTCACCGAAAACTTGAAAACTTCAATCACACAAAACTCAACAAAACCTTCGTGAGATCCGTTAGTATAATAAAGCAAATCACTACAATAAGTACTGTTGCAAACCCATTCATATTTTATTATTGCATTATATCTACTATATTCCAACTTCTCTATAGCTTATACCCTCCAATACAAACTATAGATTCATCGAAATAAGCACACAATGCAAAGAAAACGGAATCTGTCAAAAACAGAATAGTCTGTAGTAATCTGAAAAATTTCGATACTTCTGTAACTCCAAAAATTCTGAAAATTTAGGAAAACATGGGAAATTTGTATATTAATCTTCTGCAAAAAGAATCAGTATTTTATCGCGCTTCTGTAAAAAATGAGATTATTTTCATGGGTGCAAAGGTTTCTGTTTTCCAGCAAGATCAAATTAACTATCACCCAACATGATCCCAAAGGCCTTTCTTGGAACAAACACTAACTAAAACATAAAAACACAATCATAACAGTAGCATAATTGAGCAAACAATCAAGAACCTAAATAAAAAGACAAAAATAAATTTTATTCATTGGGTTGCCTCCCAACAACCGCTATCGTTTTATGCCCCTAGCTAGGCATAATGCAAAGGATCTAAGTGTTGTCATCTTTGTATCTAGATCCATAAGATGCCTCATGATTGATTCATATGGTGGATTAATTCTTGTTCTAGGGAAGTGTTCCATACCCTTCCTTAGTGGATATTGAAATTTAATATTGCCTTCTTTCATATCAATCACGACACCAATAGTACGTAAAAATGGTCTACAAAGAATAATTGGACAAGACGGATTGGAATCAATATCAAGAACAATAAAATCTATGGGCACATAATTCCTATTTGCAAGAATAAGAACATCATTCATTCTTCCCATAGGCTTTTTAATAGTAGAATCTGCCAAATGCAAATTTAAAGAACATTCTTCGATATTGTTAGGACCAAGCACATCACATAAAGATTTCGGAATTGTAGAAACACTAGCACCCAAGTCACAAAAAGCAAAACACTCATAATTTTTACTCTTTACTTTGGTAGTAGGTTCCAATTCATCATGTATTTTCTTGGAATTAAAATCTATAATTCCAACTTTTCTTCCAAAGCTTTGACCATAGCATCAACGATATGTTTAGTAAAGCTTTATTTTGTTCATAAGCATGGGGTGAATTTATCATGGATTGCAACAAAGAAATACAATAAATCAAAGAGCAAGTATCATAATTAAAGTCTTTGTAACCCAAAAGAGTGGGCACATCACTAGTTTAAGTTTTGACCTCTCCAAACCCACTTTTATCAATTTTCTCAACAAGATTTTCACCCTCCGAATTATCAGGATGCCTTCTAGCTAAAGTTGACTCTTCTTAAGTCCCTTTATTATCAATATTAATTAATAAACAAAGAATCAATAGAAGAAACACCAATCATTTTAAGATCTTCTTCATTTTTATAAAAAAAATCGCTAGAAAACGCTTTTTCTAGAAATTCTCTTTTAGCTCTAAGCAGAGCGGTTCTTTTCTTACTTTCATCCATAGAATCATATAAAGCTTTAATTGATTCCTCAACCTTAGGCACAAAAAAATTTCATCATGAGAAATTCGATCAATGCTTCTAGACATATCATCAATCTTACTCAACTTTTCTTCTATCGTAGTATTAAAATTCTTTTGAGCATTGATAAATTCTTTAATATTATTAGCAAGATCAGAGGTGTTCCTATTATTATTATAAGAAGGATTACCATAGGAATTACCATAATTATTAGAAGAATTTCTCGGAAAAGGTCTAGGATTTAAATTACCTCAATAAGCATTCTAATTAAAATTGTTTCGCGAAACAAAAGTCACATCTACGGCATCACTAAATTGCTCAATCAAACTAGCCAAAGACACATCATTAAGATCAATAGGAGCATTTTGATTAGCAACCAATTTCATAAGAGCATCAACTTTTTCACTCAAAGTATTCATTTCTTCTACAAAATTATCCTTTTGACTAGTAGGAGCTCTTTCGGTATGCCATTGTGAATAATTTGTGATAATATTATCAAGCAATGTAGTAGCTTCACCCAAAGTAATTTTCATAAAAGAACCACCCGCGGTGGAATTTAAAAGATTTCTAGAAACAAAATTCAATCCCGCATAAATTTTTTGTAGGATCATCCGAAGATTTAAACCATGAGTAGGACAATTTCTTAGCATCAATTTCATTCTTTCCCAAGATGGCGCAAAATGTTCATGCTCAAGTTGTTTAAAATTCATGATTTGCGTCCTAAGGAAAATAATTTTCGTGGGCAGAAAATACTTAGTAATAAAAGCATCCTTGCACTTATCCCAAGAATTGATACTATTGTGAGGCAAAGAAGAAAACCAAATTTTTGCACGATCTCGCAAAGAAAACGGGAATAATTTCAACTTCACAATATCATTGTCCACATATTTTTTTCTTTTGCATATCCCATAATTCCATGAATGTGCTAAGATGGGACGCGGCATCCTCATTAGGAGTACGGGAAATTGATCTTTCATAACAAGATTCAACAAAGCGGCATTAATATCACAAGACTCCGCACTAGTGGTGGGAGGAGCAATCGGAGTGCCAATAAAATCATTGTTCTCTTGAGTCATCATGACTATGCAATAAGATTGCACTGAAAATAGATCTGACAAGAAAACGGCAAACGGAAAAGAGGCGAATAAAACGGCAAATTTTTGTGAAGTGGGGGAGATGAAAACGAGAGGCAAATGGCAAATAATGTAAACTATAAGGATATGAGATTTGTGATTAGGAACCTAGTATATGTTGATGATGTCTCCCCGGCAACAGCGCCAGAAATTCCTTTTGGTTGCGGCTAGAACTACGTCGGTATTTCCACAAAGAGGAAGGGATGATGTAGCACAACGATGGTAGGTATTTCCCTCAGTGATGAGACCAAGGTTATCGAACCAGTAGGAGAATCACGCAACACTATGTTAACGGTACCTGCACACAAAGAACAAATACTTGCAACCCGACGTGTTAAAGGGGTTGTCAATCCCTTTCGGGTAACGGTGCTAGAAATTGCCAAGTTGACGGGATAAAAATATAACAAGTTGGATAAATAGATCGCGAATAAATGCAAAATTAAATAAAGTGCAGCAAGGTATTTTTGGGTTTTTGGATTAATAGATCTGAAAATAAAAGCAAATAAAAATAGATCTTGAAGGCGTATATGATAAAGAACAGACCCGGGGGCCGTAGATTTCATTAGTGGCTTCTCTCGAGAAAAATAGGAAACCGTGGGTGAACAAATTACTGTTGGGCAATTGATAGAACATCAAATAATCATGATGATATCCAGGCAATGATCATTACATAGGCATCACGTCCAAGATTAGTAGACCCACTTCTGCCTGCATCTACTACTATTACTCCACACATCGACCGCTATCCAGCATGCATCTAGTGTATTAAGTTCATGGAGAAACGAAGTAATGCAATAAGAACGATGACATGATGTAGACAAGATCTATTTATGTAGAAATAGACTGCATCTTGTTATCCTTAATGGCAACGATACGTACGTGTCGTTTCCCCTTCTGTCACAGGGATCAAGCACCTTAAGATCGAACCCTTCACAAAGCACCTCTTCCCATGGCATGAAAAATTGATCCAGTCGGCCTAACTAAACCAAATATTCAAAGAATAAATACGAGGCTATAAGTAATCATGCATATAAGAGATCAAATAAACTCAAATAACTTTCATGGATAAAAACATAGATCCGATCATAAACTCAAAGTTCATCGGATCCCAACAAACACACCACAAAAAGAGTTACATCAAATAGATCTCCAAGAGACCATTGTATTGAGAATCAAAAGAGAGGGAGGAAGCCATCTAGCTACTACCTACGGACCCGTAGGTCTACAATGAACTACTCATGCATCATCGGAGAGGCACGAATGAGGATGATGAACCCCTCCGTGATGCTGTCTAGATTGGATCTCGTGTTTCTTGAACTTGCGGCGGCTGGAATTGATTTTCGTCGACTCCCCTAGGGTTTCTGGAATGTTGGGGTATTTATAGAGCAAAGAGGCGGTGTGGGAGGGGCCTAGGCACGCCCTGGTAGGTTGTGCTCCCCTCGGAGCGCCCTTCTGGTACTTCTTTGGCCCAACAGGTGTCTTCTGGTCCTGAAAAATCTCCAAAAAGTTTTGCTGCGTTTGGACTCTGTTTGGTATTGATTTCCTTCGAAGTAAAAACAAGCAAAAATAGGAACTGGCAATGGGCACTATGTCAATAGGTTAGTCCCAAAAAATGACATAAAGTTGCTATAAAATGATTGTAAAACATCCAAGAATGATAATATAACAGCATGGAACAATAAAAAATTATAGATACATTGGAGACGTATCAGGCCCCTTGGGGCTTCACACGGACCCAACGGCGGGGACCTCCAAGGTCAGAGCTCCTCCAATGGCCTCCTTCTTTGTGGCTCCCAAGGCGGATCAGGAGGCATCCGCTCTTCCACCAACGATACCATCACGAGCCACGGATTCGCAGGGGTCATCCCTTTGTGGGGGCCCATCTACCACTGGGGGATTTGTCTAGCCCTGAGCATTACGGACGGCTTTCCGGGGAGCTTGCATACCCTCTTCATCTGCCCGCCACGGCACCACTTGTTGAGTTTTCTTAGACGGACAATTGGAGCGGGAAGGGATGCGTACACGTCAAAACAACAAGTTAAAAATGGCCCATAAGCTACACGGTTTGTGTCCTTAAAAGCATGGGACACATACTCATCTTTGGCAGTCCACAACCTTTTGAGTCGGTCCAAGCAGAAATAAAGGCTTAGACCCGGCCCTCCGATGGGTCCGCCAGTGTGCTCTCGTGAAACATTAGCCTCCTCGGGCTCGGGGGTTGCAGGAGTTTCTGTGAGACCTCTTGTGGGCACACTGGTGGTTGGAGGAGGGACTACTTCCACCATGTCGTCATCCATGGTTGGGGAGCTGAAAACAACGGTGCAACAATGAGGAACGCTGTGCACGTAAACATTGGTAAAACCTGACATTTACCTAGTGACGGCGGCGCAACGGGGGAGCTGGACCCGGACAAGAAGGCTGGGGGCTGCAAGAGATAAGGCACATTTCCCGACGGGCGGTGGAGGTGTGTCCCCCCAGATCGGAGTGTCGGAGGAGCCCTCGGGGTCGTTTCCATCCTCCTCCTTCTCATTTGATCCTGCCACGCGTAAACGGGCTAGGGGGCTAATGTCGGTGTAAGTAAAACTAGGGTATTAATGAACTAGCAGGAGGAGCCTTGTGTTGGAAATATGCCCTAGAGGCAATAATAAATGGTTATTATTATATTTCTTTGTTCATGGTAATTGTCTATTGTTCATGCTATAATTGTATTATCCGGAAATCGTAATACATGTGTGAATACATAGACCACAACGTGTCCCTAGTAAGCCTCTAGTTGACTAGCTCGTTGATCAACAGATAGTCATGGTTTCCTGACTATGGACATTGGATGTCATTGATAACGGGATCACATCATTAGGAGAATGATGTGATGGACAAGACCCAATCCTAAGCATAGCATAAAAGATCGTGTAGTTTCGTTTGCTAGAGCTTTTCCAATGTCAAGTATCTGTTCCTTAGACCATGAGATTGTGCAACTCCCGGATACCGTAGGGGTGCTTTGGGTGTACCAAACGTCACAACGTAACTGGGTGACTATAAAGGTACACTACGGGTATCTCCGAAACTATCTGTTGGGTTGGCACGGATCGAGACTGGGATTTGTCACTCCGTAGGACGGAGAGGTATCTCTGGGCCCACTCGGTAATGCATCATCATAATGAGCTCAATGTGACTAAGGCGTTAGTCACGGGATCATGCATTACGGTACGAGTAAAGAGACTTGCCGGTAACGAGATTGAACAAGTTATTGGGATACCGACGATCGAATCTCGGGCAAGTAACATACCGATTGACAAAGGGAATTGCATACGGGATTGATTGAATCCTCGACATCGTGGTTCATCCGATGAGATCATCGTGGAACATGTGGGAGCCAACATGGGTATCCAGATCCCGCTGTTGGTTATTGACCGGAGAGGCGTCTCGGTCATGTCTGCATGTCTCCCGAACCTGTAGGGTCTACACACTTAAGGTTCGGTGACGCTAGGGTTGTAGAGATATGAGTATGCGGAAACCCAAAAGTTGTTCGGAGTCCCGGATGAGATCCCGGACGTCACGAGGAGTTCCGGAATGGTCCGGAGGTGAAGAACTATATATAGGAAGTCAAGTTTCGGCCACCGGGAAAGTTCCGGGGGTCACCGGTATTGTACCGGGACCACCGGAAGGGTCCCGGGGGTCCACCGGGTGGGGCCACCTATCCCGGAGGGCCCCATGGGCTGAAGTGGGAAGGGAACCAGCCCTTAGTGGGCTGGGGCACCCCCCATGGGCCTCCCCCTGCGCCTAGGGTTGGAAACCCTAGGGTAGGGGGGCGCCCCACTTGCCTTGGGGGGCAAGTCTCCCCCCTGGCCGCCGCCCCCCCATCCAAATGGGTTCTGGCCGGCGCCCCCCTCCCAGGGGGCCTATATAAAGGGGGGAGGGAGGGCAGCAGTACTACAGCCTTGGGTGCCTCCCTCCTCCCCTGCTACACCTCTCTCTCTCGCAGAAGCTCGGCGAAGCCCTGCCGACATCCCACTACATCCACCACCACGCCGTCGTGCTGCTGGATCTCCATCAACCTCTCCTTCCCCCTTGCCGGATCAAGAAGGAGGAGACGTCGCTGCACCGTACGTGTGTTGAACGCGGAGGTGCCGTCCGTTCGGCACTCGGTCATCGGTGATTTGGATCACGGCGAGTACGACTCCATCAACCTCGTTCATTGGAACGCTTCCGCTCGCGATCTACAAGGGTATGTAGATGCACTCTTTCCCCTTGTTGCTAGTATACTCCATAGATGGATCTTGGTGATGCGTAGAAATTTTTTAACTTATGCTACGATCCCCAACAGTGGTATCAGAGCCAGGCCTATGCGTAGTTACTATGCACGAGTAGAACACAAAGCAGTTGTGGGCGTTGAGTTTGCCAATTCTTCTTGCCGCTACTAGTCTTATCTTGTTTCGGCGGTATTGTGGGATGAAGCGGCCCGGACCAACCTTACACGTACGCTTACGTGAGACAGGTTCCACCGAATGACATGCACTAGTTGCATAAGGTGGCTAGCGGGTGTCTGTCTCTCCTACTTTAGTCGGAACGGATTCGATGAAAAGGGTCCTTATGAAGGGTAAATAGAAATTGGCAAATCACGTTGTGGTTTTACGTAGGTAAGAAACGTTCTTGCTAGAAACCTATACAAGCCACGTAAAAACTTGCAACAACAATTAGAGGACGTCTAACTTGTTTTTGCAGCAAGTGCTATGTGATGTGATATGGCCAGAAGATGTGATGAATGATATATGTGATGTATGAGATTGATCATATTCTTGTAATAGGAATCACGACTTGCATGTCGATGAGTATGACAAGCGGCACGAGCCATAGGAGTTGTCTTTATTATTTTGTATGACCTGCGTGTCATTGAATAACGCCATATAAATTACTTTACTTTGTTGCTAAACGCGTTAGCTATAGAATTAGTTGTAATCGTTGGCGTGACAACTTCATGAAGACACAATGATGGAGATCATGATGATGGAGATCATGGTGTCATGCCGGTGACGAAGATGATCATGGTGCCCCGAAGATGGAGATCAAAGGAGCATGATGATATTGGCCATATCATGTCACTATTTGATTGCATGTGATGTTTATCATGTTTTGCATCTTATTTGCTTAGAACGATGGTAGTAAGTAAGATGATCCCTTATAATAATTTCAAGAAAGTGTTCCCCCTAACTGTGCACCGTTGTGAAGGTTCGTTGTTTCGAAGCACCACGTGATGATCGGGTGTGATAGATTCTAACGTTCGCATACAACGGGTGTTGACGAGCCTAGCATGTACAGACATGGCCTCGGAACACACGCAATACACTTAGGTTGACTTGACGAGCCTAGCATGTAAAGACATGGCCTCAGAACACGGAGGACCGAAAGGTCGAGCATGAGTCGTATAGAAGATACGATCAACATGGAGATGTTCACCGATCTTAACTAGTCCGTCTCACGTGATGATCGGACACGGCCTAGTTAACTCGGATCATGTTTCACTTAGATGACTAGAGGGATGTCTATCTGAGTGGGAGTTCATTGAGTAATTTGATTAGATGAACTTAATTATCATGAACTTAGTCTAAAATCTTTACACTATGTCTTGTAGATCAAATGGCCCATGTAGTCCTCAACTTCAACGCGTTCCTAGAGAAAACCAAGCTGAAAGACGATGGCAGTAACTATACAGACTGGGTTCGGAACCTGAGGATCATCCTCATAGCTGCCAAGAAAGATTATGTCCTAGAAGCACCGCTAGGTGAAGCACCAATCCCAGAGAACCAAGACGTTATGAAGGCTTGGCAGCAGCGTGCTGATGATTACTCCCTCGTTCAGTGCGGCATGCTTTACAGCTTAGAACCGGGTCTCCAAAAGCGTTTTGAGAAACATGGAGCATATGAGATGTTCGAAGAGCTGAAAATGGTTTTCCAAGCTCATGCCCGGGTCGAGAGATATGAAGTCTCCGACAAGTTCTTCAACGGTAAAATGGAGGAGAATAGTTCTGTTAGTGAGCACATACTCAGAATGTCTGGGTTGCACAACCGCTTGTCTCAGCTGGGAGTTAATCTCCCAGATGACGCGGTCATAGGCAGAATCCTTCAGTCGCTTCCACCAAGCTACAAGAGCTTTGTGATGAACTTCAATATGCAAGGGATGGAAAAGACCATTCCTGAGGTATATTCGATGCTGAAATCAGCGGAGGTGGAGATCAGAAAAGAACATCAAGTGTTGATGGTGAATAAAACCACTAAGTTCAAGGGCAAGGGTAAGAAGAACTTCAAGAAGGACGGCAAGGGAGTTGCCGCGCCCGGTAAGCCAGTTGCCGGGAAGAAGTCAAGGAATGGACCCAAGCCTGAGACTGAGTGCTTTTATTGCAAGGGAAGTGGTCACTGGAAGCGGAACTGCCCCAAATACTTAGCGGACAAGAAGGCCGGCAACACCAAAGGTATATGTGATATACATGTAATTGATGTGTACCTTACCAGTACTCATAGTAGCTCCTGGGTATTTGATACCGGTGCGGTTGCTCATATTTGTAACTCAAAACAGGAACTGCGGAATAAACGGAGGCTGGCAAAGGACGAGGTGACGATGCGCGTCGGGAATGGTTCCAAGGTCGATGTGATCGCCGTCGGCACGCTACCTTTGCATCTACCTACGAGATTAGTTTTAAACCTCAATAATTGTTATTTAGTGCCAGCTTTGAGCATGAACATTGTATCTGGATCTCGTTTAATTCGAGATGGCTACTCATTTAAATATGAGAATAATGGTTGTTCTATTTATATGAGAGATAAGTTTTATGGTCATGCCCCGCTGGTCAATGGTTTGTTCTTGATGAATCTCGAACGTGATGTTACACATATATGCATAGTGTCAATACCAAAAGATGTAAAGTTGATAACGATAGTCCCACATACTTGTGGCACTGCCGCCTTGGTCACATTGGTGTCAAACGCATGAAGAAGCTCCATGCAGATGGACTTTTGGAGTCTCTTGATTACGAATCATTTGACACGTGCGAACCATGCCTCATGGGTAAGATGACCAAGACTCCGTTCTCCGGAACAATGGAGCGAGCAACCAACTTATTGGAAATCATACATACCGATGTGTGCGGTCCAATGAGTGTTGAGGCTCGCGGAGGATATCGTTATGTTCTCACTCTCACTGATGACTTAAGTAGATATGGGTATGTCTACCTAATGAAACACAAGTCTGAAACCTTTGAAAAGTTCAAGGAATTTCAGAGTGAGGTTGAGAATCAACGTGACAGAAAAATAAAATTCTTACGATCAGATCGTGGAGGAGAATATTTAAGTCACGAATTTGGTGCACACTTAAGGAAATGTGGAATCGTTTCACAACTCATGCCGCCTGGAACACCTCAGCGAAACGGTGTGTCCGAACGTCGTAATCGCACTCTATTGGATATGGTGCGATCTATGATGTCTCTGACCGATTTACCGCTCTCATTTTGGGGCTATGCTTTAGAGACTGCCGCATTCACTTTAAATAGGGCTCCGTCGAAATCCGTTGAGACGACACCGTATGAATTATGGTTTGGGAAGAAACCTAAGCTGTCGTTTCTAAAAGTTTGGGGATGCGATGCTTATGTCAAGAAACTTCAACCTGAAAAGCTCGAACCCAAGTCAGAAAAATGCGTCTTCATAGGATACCCTAAGGAAACCATTGGGTATACCTTCTACCTCAGATCCGAAGGCAAGGTCCTCGTTGCCAAGAACGGGTCCTTTCTGGAGAAAGAGTTTCTCTCGAAAGAATTGAGTGGGAGGAAAGTGGAACTTGATGAGGTGATAGTCACCCCTTCCGAACAGGGAAGTAGCGCAGCACGAGAAGATGTTCCTATGGTGCCTACACCAACTGGGGAGGAAGTTAATGACGATGATCATGAAGATTCGGATCGAGTTACTACTGAACTTCGTAGGTCCACAAGGACACGTTCCGCACCAGAGTGGTACGGCAACCCTGTCCTGGAAATCATGTTGTTAGACAACGGTGAACCTTCGAACTATGAAGAAGCGATGGCGGGCCCGGATTCCGACAAATGGCTAGAAGCCATGAAATCCGAGATAGGATCCATGTATGAAAACGAAGTATGGACTTTGACTGACTTGCCCGATGATCGGCGAGCCATAGAAAATAAATGGATCTTTAAGAAGAAGACATACGCGGATGGTAATGTGACCATCTATAAGGCTCGACTTGTCGCTAAGGGTTATCGACAAGTTCAAGGGGTTGACTACGATGAGACTTTCTCACCCTAGCGAAGCTGAAGTCCGTCCGAATCATGTTAGCAATTGCCGCATACTATGATTATGAGATATGGCAGATGGACGTCAAAACAGCATTCCTTAACGGCTTCCTTAAGGAAGAGTTGTATATGATGCAGCCGGAAGGTTTTGTCGATCCTAAGAATGCTAACAAAGTATGCAAGCTCCAGCGCTCACTCTATGGGCTGGTGCAAGCATCTCGGAGTTGGAACATTCGCTTTGATGAGATGATCAAAGTGTTTGGGTTTACACAGACTTATGGAGAATCCTGTGTTTACAAGAAAGTGAGTGGGAGCTCTGTAGCATTTCTCATATTATATGTGGATGACATACTATTGATGGGAAATGATATAGAATTCTTGGAAAGTATAAAGGCCTATTTGAATAAGTGTTTTTCAATGAAGGACCTTGGAGAAGCTGCTTATATATTGGGCATCAAGATCTATAGAGATAGATCAAGATGCCTCATTGGTCTTTCACAGAGTACATACCTTGACAAGATATTGAAGAAGTTCAATATGGATCACTCCAAGAAGGGGTTCTTGCCTGTATTGCAAGGTGTGCAATTGAGCACGGCTCAATGCCCGACCACGGCAGAAGATAGAGAAAAGATGAGTATCAAAGTAATCCCGGCATGGAACACTGGACAGCGGTCAAGAATATCCTGAAGTACCTGAAGAGGACTAAGGATATGTTTCTCGTTTATGGAGGTGACGAAGAGCTCGTCGTAAAGGGTTACGTCGACCCTAGCTTCGACAAAGATCTGGATGACTCGAAGTCACAAACCGGATACGTGTATATTTTGAATGGAGGAGCAGTAAGCTGGTGCAGTTGCAAGCAAAGCGTCATGGCGGGATCTACATGTGAAGCGGAGTACATGGCGGCCTCAGAGGCAGCACAGGAAGCAGTCTGGATAAAGGAGTTCATTCCCGACCTAGGGGTGATTCCCAATGCGTCGGGCCCGATGACTCTCTTCTGTGACAACACTGGAGCTATTGCCCTTGCGAAGGAGCCCAGATTTCACAGGAAGACCAGGCATATCAAGCGTCCCTTCAACTCCATTCGTGAAAGTGTTCAAAATGGAGACATAGATATTTGTAAAGTACATACGGACCTGAATGTAGCAGATCCGTTGACTAAACCTCTCCCTAGAGCAAAACATGATCAACACCAGGACGCAATGGGTGTTCGATTCATCACAATGTAACTAGATTATTAACTCTAGTACAAGTGGGAGACTGTTGGAAATATGCCCTAGAGGCAATAATAAATGGTTATTATTATATTTCTTTGTTCATGGTAATTGTCTATTGTTCATGCTATAATTGTATTATCCGGAAATCATAATACATGTGTGAATACATAGACCACAACGTGTCCCTAGTAAGCCTCTAGTTGACTAGCTCGTTGATCAACAGATAGTCATGGTTTCCTGACTATGGACATTGGATGTCATTGATAACGGGATCACATCATTAGGAGAATGATGTGATGGACAAGACCCAATCCTAAGCATAGCATAAAAGATCGTGTAGTTTCGTTTGCTAGAGCTTTTCCAATGTCAAGTATCTGTTCCTTAGACCATGAGATCGTGCAACTCCCGGATACCGTAGGGGTGCTTTGGGTGTACCAAACGTCACAACGTAACTGGGTGACTATAAAGGTACACTACGGGTATCTCCGAAACTATCTGTTGGGTTGGCACGGATCGAGACTGGGATTTGTCACTCCGTATGACGGAGAGGTATCTCTGGGCCCACTCGGTAATGCATCATCATAATGAGCTCAATGTGACTAAGGCATTAGTCACGGGATCATGCATTACGGTACGAGTAAAGAGACTTGCCGGTAACGAGATTGAACAAGTTATTGGGATACCGACGATCGAATCTCGGGCAAGTAACATACCGATTGACAAAGGGAATTGCATACGGGATTGATTGAATCCTCGACATCGTGGTTCATCCGATGAGATCATCGTGGAACATGTGGGAGCCAACATGGGTATCCAGATCCCGCTGTTGGTTATTGACCGGAGAGGCGTCTCGGTCATGTCTGCATGTCTCCCGAACCCGTAGGGTCTACACACTTAAGGTTCGGTGACGCTAGGGTTGTGGAGATATGAGAATGCGGAAACCTGAAAGTTGTTCGGAGTCCCAGAGGAGATCCCGTACGTCACGAGGGGTTCCGGAATGGTCCGGAGGTGAAGAATTATATATAGGAAGTCAAGTTTCGGCCACCGGGAAAGTTCCGGGGGTCACCGGTATTGTACCGGGACCACCGGAAGGGTCCCGGGGGTCCACCGGGTGGGGCCACCTATCCCGGAGGGCCCCATGGGCTTAAGTGGGAAGGGAACCAGCCCTTAGTGGGCTGGGGCGCCCCCCATGGGCCTCCCCCCTGCGCCTAGGGTTGGAAACCCTAGGGTGGGGGGGCGCCCCACTTGCCTTGGGGGGCAAGTCCCCCCCTGGCCGCCGCCCCCCCATCCAAATGGGTTCTGGCCGGCGCCCCCCCTCCCAGGGGGCCTATATAAAGGGGGGAGGGAGGGCAGGAGTACTACAGCCTTGGGCGCCTCCCTCCTCCCCTGCTACACCTCTCTCTCTCGCAGAAGCTCGGCGAAGCCCTGCCGACATCCCGCTACATCCACCACCACGCCGTCGTGCTGCTGGATCTCCATCAACCTCTCCTTCCCCCTTGCTGGATCAAGAAGGAGGAGACGTCGCTGCACCGTACGTGTGTTGAACGCGGAGGTGCCGTCCGTTCGGCACTCGGTCATCGGTGATTTGGATCACGGCGAGTACGACTCCATCAACCTCGTTCATTGGAACGCTTCCGCTCGCGATCTACAAGGGTATGTAGATGCACTCTTTCCCCTCATTGCTAGTATACTCCATAGATGGATCTTGGTGATGCGTAGGAAAATTTTAAATTATGCTACGATCCCCAACACCTTGACCATGAAGGTAAAGATATTTTCGTTGTTCAAGAATTCGCTTGGAGACCCTGACAGACCCATCGGGCTATAGCATGGATGGTCAGATGGCACAATGGGGGACATGAGTAGGTCGTCTTCGGGAGCCCTTTTTTCGGGGCCCTTCCGAGAGGGCACTTGAACGGGTCCTTTGCCCATTGAGATGGCTGGTTCGCCACACATGAACCCGTACCTACGAACACCGCTATTGGCGTGAGGAAGGCTACCAAAGTCGAATGACTAGTTCTCTTATGTAAGATCTTCGTAAGGACCCTTGCAGCCCAAGTCATCTATGACGGCCACAGTAATATTCACCTACTACGACCGCTATAGTGAGGGTACTTCGCCACCGCCCCACGAATGCTGAAGGAGGCAGGTAAGTGTCCAGGGGGTAATCCACTGCCCCAGAAGTACGTCATCATCACTCATGCAGGCGTGCTATGGGCATCCATGCCCAACGGTACAAGCTACACAAGTCTACCCTAATGTTTATTCAGCCAATCAGTGCCTCCGACAAGATCCCCCTGGGCACTATTAATAAGGGAGGCCGAAGCCGCATAGAGGGTCGGTTTTTTGGAGAGCAAGAAAAGAGTAGTAGAGATCGATCAGTTCATCTTGTAAGAAACACATTGTAGCCCCATACCATTGAAATACCAAATAAAGCAGGAGTAGGGTATTACACCAAGAAGGTGGCCCAGACTTGGGTAGTTCTTCGTGTTCCCGCATAGTTCATCCACCACATTCTCTCATGACTTAGGATCCCTGGACATGTTCAGTCCCTGGCCGAACTCTCAAAGAGTTGTTTCTCACAACTCATATGTAGGTTATTAGAAAACCGACACCTACTGATGATGAAATACATGTTTTGTATGAAGATCTTTATGGTGAGGGTTCGGAGTTTGAAGTAATGAACGTTAAAATCACCAAACAAAGTCCCTTTAATTACTTATGTTCTCCTACAGAAAAGAAGAACATGAGAGTAGAGAAGTAATGAGAAAAGTTTTGGATGATTTGATCAAAAAGGATTCGAAAACTAAGGATGACAATACTTGAAACTAGGCATTATGCCTAGCTAGGGGCATAAAACAATAGTGCTTGTTGGGAGGCAACCCAAGAGTTATCTTATTTTTCCTTTTTCTTTTCTGTTTTTGAGTGTTCACACAATTATGCTACAGTTATGATTGTGTTTTTATGTTTTAGTTGGTGTTTGTGCCAAGTAAAGCCATTGGGATGATTTGGTTGACAGTTGACTTGATTCTGTGAAAAAAACAGAAACTTTTGCCCCCAGTATTGAAATTCTTTAAATTCACTGGAACGTGATAAAATTCAGAAATTTTTACACAATATTGATATACAAATTGCCAAGCTGTCCTAATTTTTCAGAATTTTTCGAGTTACATAAGTATTGCATTTGTTTAGATCATCACAGAGTGTTCTGTTTTAGACAGATTATGTTTTCGTTGCATAGTTTGCTTATTTTAATGATGCTATGGATTATATTGGGGGGGTATAAGTCATGGATAAGTTAAAATACATTAGTTATTATGAAGAATAAAATATGAAAGGCTTCGTAACAGTACATAAATTTTATGATTTGCTTGTTATACTAACGGATCTCACGAGGTTTTTGTTAAGTTATGTGTGCTGAAGTTTTCAAGTTTTGGGTGAGATCATGTTGTATGAAGGAATAAGGAGCGGCGAGACCCTAAGCTTGGGGATGCCCAAGGCACGAAAAGGAAATATTAAACGAGAACCAAGCATCTAAGCTTGGGGATGCCCCGGATGGCATCCCCTGTTTCGTCTACAATACATCTGTATACTACTTGGAGCTATATTTTCATTCATCACATGATATGAGTGTTGCTTGGAGCGACTTGTTTCATAGTAGTCCTTGCATTGTTTGATTTTTAGTTTGCCAAAATCATTGTTTGCTGCATGCACTACAAAAAAATACACTTCCGTGATGATACGTGTTTTTCACAGTAGGTCGCGTTTTTTTGTCACGCATGTACATCCATGACGATTTTATGACAGAATCAAGATAGTCATACCTGTGCTGTCATAGAAGTGTTCCATGACATTACCAAAATTATCATCACGGAAGTGTCCACTTCCATGACGATAAATCGCACATCACAGAAGTGCTTTCGTCAAGGGTGACTGACACGTGGCATCCACCGTAACGGAACACCGTTAAGCTATCGGGTCGGATTTTGGATCCGATAACCCGTTAACAGCCCTGACCAATGGGAAATTTCCACTTGTAAAATTCTGATTGGCCGAAGGGAACACCTGTCACATCAGTGGGCCAGATGTCGCCCGTCCATTGGAGGAGACATGCCTATGATACGTCGACACGTGGTTGGGCCCAACAGAGGCCCATATAGGTTAAAAAGGCCGGCCCAGTCAAAGGCCCGTAGAACTTAATCAGGTACTAGTGGGCCAGCCCAATAACAGCCTGCTTAATAAAGGCCCATTTACGGCCCGAAGCCAGATCTGGCTCGTTAATTGTTCGCCCAATATTTGGGCTCATTTACGGCCCGAAGCCAGATCTGGCCCGTTAATTGTTCGCCCAATATTTGGGCCCATTTGTGGCCTGAAGCCAGATCTGGCCCTTTAATTGTTCGCCGAATATTTGGGCCCAACTACAGCCAAGTGACTTTCGGCCAGTTAGAGGCCTGATGTAGGCATGGGCCCATTTCAGCCCGATGTGACTTTCGGCCTGGGAATGGCCCGTGCTGCCCATGGGCCATATATGGTCCGACGGGACATCGGGCCCACTAACAGCCCGTGCTAAAGGTGGCAACAGTTAAGCCCAACGTGACTTTGGGCCTGTTAAAGGCCTGTCGCGTAATTCGGGCCCGTTGATGCCTGTGCTAAGCTTTCGGCCTCTTAAAGGCCCATGATATCAGTGGGCCAACTAAGGCCCGAGATATGTTTCGGCCTGGTAACGGCCCGTGAGCTAAGTGGGCCCAAAATGGCCCGGTCTACACTTTCGGCATGCTGAAGGCCCGTCGACGACTAGTGAAAATTGAGGCCCAACATGCATTTTGGCTTGCTAAAGGCCTGTGGTTTCATCTCGGCCGTAACAGGTCACTACAATATTCAGCCTGTTAATGGCCCAATGCTACCTGGGCCAAACTAAGCGCTGGGTTGACAAAAGGCCCAACTAAAATATAGGCCGGTGTAAGTTTGGGCCTGGCGCAATGTGTGAAGGCCCCAATCATTCGGGCCCAAGAAAGACGCAGGCCAGCCCAATTGTGGCCCGCTAAAAACCTGGCCCATTAGAGTCAAATGTTTCGGTCCGGTCGACTACATCTGATTTTTTTTTCAGATAGCAATGATGGCAGTAACTAGTAGGAATTAAGAACAAACCTACTCTATACAATAAAGAAATTACGGCATAGTAACTAAGAATAAACCTACACTATACAATAAAGGATTTAAGGTATATTACATCCACTGGGCATCGAAGTTCGCCACCAGTGATCATAAAGCGCAACGAAGAAGCAGATTACAAAAACTGGGCACCATTGCAGCGTAACAAAATAATACTGAACCGAGACCACTTCCAAGACAGTTCAAGAAAGGTTAGCCTTGCGGGGGAACTGCTGCGCAAGCTGCTGAGCAAGGCTGTGAGACCGGCCTAGCATGTCGGTCATAGCTTCCAGGTGTAGCTGTTTAGCGATGAGGTTCTCATTGGTGTTCTCCGCAATCTTTCTTAGAGATAGGACTTCAAGTCGAAGTTGAGTTGCAGAATGCCTTTCTGCTAGAACTTGGGACTGAAGAAGTCGAACTGATTCAGACAACGAATTCTGTGAGCTTGTCTGACTGTTAGTCTCAAGTAACTTGAACACTGCATCAAGACAAGACTTTGGGGTTGTCTCACTATCTTCAAGATGTTTTGCCTTCTTTGCTGCAATATATGTTGGGTTTGTCTCACAGCCTTCAGCAGACTTGTGCATGCCATCAGGCATATCACCCTGAAACAAAGCAGAGAGATGATAGGTTTTGCACGTGTATAAACAAAGATGATAACTGTTCTGTCAATTCTATCCAATTTCAAATTAGAAAATAAAGAGTAAGTTCAAAATATCAATAGCATAATTTGGCATTGTTCATAATGCGGGGAGCTTCACCACACTACTGGATTACCATGTCAACATAACAAGCATAGATGAAGGGCAAAGAAAATCATTGTATCTATTTTGGATAATGTGCATGCATGTTGTTCATATCATCAGCCACATCAGTAAAATAAAACAGGAGATGACAAGGTGCAAACGTGGGCTGCTTCACCACACACTGGATTATAGATCCACAAAAACAAGCATACATATAGGGAGTATTAAGTAATGTGCATGGTATGAATAAGGAATTTGGTTTTACAAGTAAAACTTAGAACTTACGGTTCTTACGAACATGCATTTTGGTAGAAACAGCAAACTAAACAGCAGTAAACGATAGGGAGTATGAGCAAATTAAACAACAGTTGAGGATAAAGGCTTTAGAAGGACTGACTTACATTAACAGTTAACACCGGCTTTATAATGCCCTTCTCCATGTCAAGGGAAGGATAACTCAAGAATTTCAGCACAGAATCTTCTTCATAAGCATTGCCTGTACTCTACATTTTGTAGAGAGTAATTATAGATATGATAATACTGGAAGGGATAGAGGATAATAAAGAAAAGATGCAGATTGATGCTACATAATCAACTACCAATCCCTGGAAGTACAAGCATTACAGGACAAAATGTACTGACAAGAGCAATGGGCTACACTTCTGCACTAGCATTGTCTGTGTATTCTACTTGTTGGTAAGATTAAATATAGATCTATCTTTTTTAGTAAATGGTGGGCGAGGGAGATAAGATGCAGAATGCTACAAAATGAACCAATCCTCTTCCCATAATACAAGAGTGTTTTGGACACTGGTGTACTATACAAAACGTTCTTATATTATGGGACGGAGGGAGTAGCTGTTAATGTAAGTACAGTGATAGACCGCGTTTAGTCCTTACAAGAGGACTGCAGAGCTAAACCTCTTCAAAAGCATTGGGTTGATTCTAAATTTATGTAAGAGTCCATACGGATCTTATAATGTCCACCAAATGGACGATTACGAGGCTAACATGTGCAGTGATGCTACATAATCAAACAGCTATGAAAGTAAGTATGGTCATACAGGGCAAGAGGTACTCACAAGAGCAATGCAGTGTGCAGTATAGTTGTGAGATTCTGTGGTCCCTTGAGAACGAATGTTCTTCTGCTAACAGTTTTCGTACAAGTGAGACATTAAGGCAAATGCAGAAATGTAGTTCAAATTGTGATGTGATATCATAGACAGTACCTTACGCTGCAGCCGAGACCAATGTGTAACAAGATTATTCCAGTCACCGTCGGATAAATGTAGCACCGGAGACTTTACAGAAATTTCGTTCAGAGGCTTGCCATCGAAGTGCGCTTGCCTCAGGTAGGAACGATACTTCATCAACGAGTGCTTGAAAAGCGCAACCAACCCTTGCTCGTCATCACAATCCAGTTTGCTCCTCGCCTATTTAAAAGAATGAAATCTTGTGTCTTCTGTCAGCAGAAACATATGCAGTAATGACCATGAATAACATTAGTACATTACTTACGCGTAAGTTGCGGAGGAAGACTGGAAATTGTTCTGTGTCTGCGGTATAATCTTTCCATGAAGGAAAGATGCGCACAAGTTCCTGACAACAACATAAGCTTCGTCTTCTAAACTGGGAAGAAATGGAACAGGGGTCCTATTTGCTGCAATTGGGGCTCTCTCTGGTTCGAAAAGGGATTTGGCAACTGGATTTGGTGTACTCTTTGCTGGAATGGGGGTTTTGCGTCATACACTGGTGCTATGTCAACTGGCATAATCATACTGTTTGCTGCAGTTGGGGTCTGCTGAGTTGGGGCATCAGAAATGACCAGTGTAGTAGGGCTAGAGTCTGCTAGAGTTGGGGTATTTTGTGGGTCAGGTGATATTGCAACTACACCTAATGGGCTATTTGATTTATCAGGTGCCACTACCTTTTCCAAATACTTTGCTTGTGCTCCTCCACGATCAGCAATCGCCCTCTTCCTTTTGAACGTCTGATACACAAGAACAACATTTGAATGGATAAATATGGTATGATGACAGATGGAATATGTACTGAAAATGGATAGGCAGGGCGTATTCACATACACGATGTGTAAACTAAGCTAATGGCAGTTCAACAAAGTAGAAGCAATGCAAAGCATCAGTTGCAAGATATGTGCGAGCAATGTAACCTTGGAAAGTTAGAGCAAGTACCTTGATGGGTGAATAAGATAGGGCATCTTCCTCTGACTCCTCCACTAGGGAGCTACATTGACTTAGGTCTCCCTCTAGCTCAGAATCACTGTTAGGATCATATTCTGAGCATGAATCTGTAGGTGGAGAGTGTTTGCATTGCATTGCATCCAGACTTGATTTCAGTCCCTTAATGCCAAGTTTGACAGCCATGGCATTGTTCTGCTTTATTCTTTTCATGCGCGCAAGCTCATAATCATTATGATGCTGTTCAGAATCTGAGATTCATGAAAACATAAAAAGTAGTCAGATTATCTATGGAATGCATTGCGGATTCAACTCGGAGAGTGTCTCCCTATAAACCCTGCATATGCAAAGTTCACCTCCCCAACCGTGCTGACCAGACCACACACAGAAATACAAACCCCTTATGTCTCTATAACAGGCAGGCACACATTTCAAAACTGAAGTAGGAACATTAGAATCATATGAAATTCGTATTTGAACAAATAAACTAAGCAATTATGAGTGGCATAATGTTTAGCTTCAAGGGTGGAGTGTTGGTAGTGCGACACAAAGCAAGTAGGCAGATTGTATTCCATGTAAAAGATCGAAACCTATGTAAAAGCTGGAAATGACACTTTCTTTCTATACAATGCAGATGTTCGTTGCCCACACATGATGGAAGAGATCACATAGAGAAATACTATTCACTCATGTCTACGGTTCCAGTATTTAGAAACAGGGTGGTCCACCCTAAAAGAATATTGACAACAAATATGACAAGGCAAGCATAGATGTAGTGAATCAATCATTTACTTGTGAGCTTACTAGGACAAGTATGCAGAATTGTAACTGCAGTAAGAGACCGTCCAAAATCTGAATGAAGAAGTTTGTCTAGCACTTATTGTTTGCAACTAATCGACGTGAATAATTGGATATTATATCGAATGAGTAAGAAAGACAAGTAAAATTGTCAACAAACCTGGCTTGCAGTAGTAATCTGGGTCAATGTCACTACGACCAACAATCCAAAATGACTAGTCTCTGTTCCGAGGGCCGGAATTTTGAAAACCCTGTGAACTTTAGAGGTACTAAAGATTACCGAAATACATCTGAACCATTAAGTGTAGGTAGCACTGAGCACACAACAAACCCTAATGACAGTCCTGCCTAATGAGTAATGAATCAATTAGAAAATGGGTGATGAGGAGTGGCTGCTGAGTGTTGAGGATGTATCTTAGGATAAATTGGGTTGCCTTGGTGGGTGCTGCATGCCTGAGCCCTGAACGGACTAGGAAGGTAGGCACGACGGCACGCCCCGGCAGCGGTGACGCTGTTGGGCGAGCGGCTCCTGGCCTCCTGTTAGTCCGGCGTCTCCTCCTAGAGTCATGCCATCTGGGGACGGCAAGTCGCTGGCTGGGGGCGAGTAGAGATCGGAAGCGCGCATCAGAACAAAGGGGAATCGGGTCCTGGGACGACCCAAAATCCCAGGGTGGGCCAGCCCACCGCGGGCACCCTGTAGAGATACACACCCGAGCAGTGAACATGCATTTTCGAAACTAATTTAGGAACCCTTAGCTGACCAATTAAACAACTCTATTTTAATAATATCAGATCCGTATTTGAACAACTAAGCTTGTTTAGCTTGATGGGTGGAGCAGTGTTATTATGACACGAAGCACGTATTTTGATCGTATAGTGATCATAAAAGGGGGAAACTCTAAGCATATTTTTTTAGCAAAAGAGGGTTTCCCCTCCGATTTCTATTAAAGAAACCACCACGGAACCAACATGATCAATTAAACCCTAAGCATGATCAATTAAACCGTATTATGGCTGTGCCATGGCAGATTTGAAGCAGCAAACCGGAGAAATGATATTTAGCATCCATTGTTTGCTTCGAACTAAGAACTAAATTCTAAGAGCTGAAAAGAAAGTAGAGTAACCAAGTTAAGATCTATTTTCTGGTTGAGATCAAAAAGTTGAGGAGATATGAAGTACCACCTCTCTTGCGGCGTCGTGTAGGCATCGGGGGTGCGATGGCTGTCGGTGGCGTTGAAGCAGATCTGCGACGGTAGACGGGTGCATCGGGGGATAAGTCCCGTTGCAGTGGAAGAGAAGGTCGTGTGAGCGGCCCCGGCAAAGAGGACGACGACGCGATGAAGCGAGAGGACGCGATGCAAGGCTATTGGTCCGTCGCCGTGGATGAGAAACGTCCATCTCTAGCAGTGGACGATGCGGTCTTGGTAGGCGCTCCGGCATGGTGGAGGACGGTGGCGATGGATGTGGTGGAGGACCGGCGGCGATGGATGGGGTGGCGGACGGAGGCTGGTGTGGGGATGGGGTGTTCTAGCGCGGACGGTGTATGAATGGGAAAATGGAGGGAGAGGTACGGGGAACCATGTTTTTGGGACGCGCCTGTCTGAAATATGGGAAAGTTACGAACTTAGCCCCCGTTTAAAATTTGGACGTCTCGTCGGTTGGGGATAGGACGGTAATCTCGCATCTCGCCAATATTTGCCCAGAGCGATTCGGGTGAGGAGAGGGTGGTTGGCGCCCATGGTTGGGCCATGTATGAATGGGGCTGACAGGTAGGGCGGTTGTGTCACGTCTGAGTGAAGTTACAAACCTGCCCCTATTGAAAATATTTGCCTACATCGATTTCGGCCGAGTCGAGTTTGTTTTGCCGCCCACCGTGTATGAATGGGGAATGGAGGGAGAAATAGAGGTCTTTCGGACGAGCTTGAATCAAATGTGTTTTGCCGCCCATGTTTGACGCCCACCAGTGTCGGAATGGGCTCAGAGGCGGTCGTGTCACGTCTAATTGAAGTTACTAACCTACCCCTATTTAGAGCAGTGGAAATCGGGCCGATGGATTGTCCGTGTAATGGGTAGACAGTAATTTCCATCTCCCAAACACTTGGCTTCGGGCAGCCGATGTGGGAGTGGACATTTTGCTGCTTCTTTCGAATTTGGGACAATAAGCATCCACGTTTACCCTGGCAACTAAATTCGAATCCATTTTGTATTCCTATATGAATCTTTATAAATCATTCTATGTGTTTTTATATATCTTCAAAAGGACGACAAAGATGTATTCCACTGTCATATATGAATATGGTTTACAAATGCCGATACTCAAATTCAGAAACTAGAATCCAGTTTAAGGTGAATTCGAATATTTGGAACACTTCATGTCCAACTCAAATGTCACACGCAGCATAATGTGTACTCCCATTTAGATATGTACACAAGCGATGTATCAAGATTCAAATACCGAGTCAATCAACCAAGAATGTACAGAACTAACAGACATATAAACACTTATAGAGTATATGGATCAATAATATCAACTAACATACATAAGCCAGGCCGCTGTACTTTTTTTGGCTACAACAGCATCCTTTTTTTAGCCAGCATCTTGGCCCTTTCCGATGCGTGCCACTTATGGTCCATCTATACTACTACTATTGCTGAATGCACATTCAGCCTGATTGGCATATTTGTAGGTCTGGCACAACAATCCAAATGAAATGTCTTTGAGTCTTATCAATAATACAGACTTGTGCTCAAATAAAATTACAAACCAAAAAACAAAAAAACAATTATTACATGATCTCTAAAACAAATGGTTTGATTGATTACATGAACAACAACACAAAGGTTATTCAACTATGGAAAGAACATTTCACCTATGATTTACCAAGTAGGAATTTAATTTCCTTTTTTCCTTCAGGACCTTAACAATCTAGTCAGTCTCAGCTTGCTTCATTTTGAAATCCACCAAATATTTAATGGTTGTCTTGAGTACTGCTCGTGATTGTGTTGTTTGCTTCCTCAACATGTCAACTTCATCTCTAAGTGCAGAAGCAGAATCTCTTTCTACCACTAGTTTAGCCTCTAGAGCATCAGCAGTTGGCAATTCATAATGCACGATTGGACCAGTGCCACTGCTGTGGGATGATGCGACGTCCATGGGGACCTCGCTCTTTGATCTTGGGCTAACCTGTTTTGCCATTAAAGTTCCGATTGGATTCAGAAAAGTTGAAGTTAGCAAAACATCTCAACTGGGAGTTATAACAGCAAACCAATTAAACAAACAAGGAATTAAAGAGTTTCAATTGGATGCTGAAAAGTAGTTATTAACATCATTGTAACCCGCTGTTGCAGCAGCAAAGTCAGTTAAACAAACAAGTAGATATTTAAGTTAAGGCAAACAGGTAATTCTTAACAGTATGTATCAAACACATAGATAGGCGCAGTCTACAATATGATTAATAGGCTGTGGCATTATGTAATCAGTAGCAAACTAAATTAAGCCAAGCAACATAATTGAACAATTTTGCAATAAGTGGCTAACTAAAATTCCGAGAAGCAGGTAACTGAACTTACGCTAGTTCTTTGTACAGGCACACTGCAACTTCTTTTCGCTTACAAGGTTGTACGAAGGAGTCCATGGCATCAATTGCTTGGATACGCAGTCCCAATACTTCTTTCTTCCCACACTGCATGGGTAAGTCGAATGGTTAATCTGGTAAGATGGTGCGTCCTTGATATGTTATATGAGGACGTGTAGTCAGACTAGTTGTAGCCAAACACATCACACTGGCTTTTACTGTATATTTCATGCGATTACTTTTGGCATATCGAGATCTAAGCAATCTACAATAGGATGAAAAGACTGGCATCCTTCACATTATTGGTGAACTCAGTTCATAGAAACAAGCAATTCAACCATTCTGTGGGTAAATCAAAAGCGCCACTGGAATATTTTTCACTATCCAATCATACACGCAAAAAGGGGCGACGCCACCATAGGGGCTGGTATGGGCGGCCGCCTCAGGTGGCTGGAAAGTGTGCACCTAGTTTGAGTCGTCCAGGTTGGCCCACTCTAGTTTTGTTCGTCCCAACGCACGAGCAGGCAATGTAAAAAATGAAGAAAAATGTTTCAATTTGGATGGGCCAATAACATAAGTGCAAGGCAGGCCCTATAGCAGGCTCGCGGCCCAAACGAGCGCCTCCCATATCGATCGACAGCAGGAAAAATCCCAATTCATTCGCTCCAGCCTCCAGTCTGGTTCGCTCCTAACCTAGCCGCCGTTGGACAGACCGACACAGCACTTCCTCGCGCCCTCGTTGGAGGGCGGTCGCCGGGCTTCAAGCGAACGGAAGGACAAGAAGATGAAGATCCAACCCTGGGTGTAGCCTGCGTGGGAGGCAGCAGCGGCAGCACGGGCATGGCATCGAGCTTGCGCAAACGGACAGTCGCAGCTTGCAAGAGTAGCATGCGCAATGAGCAGGTACATCACATCCCTGATTATATCTAATTCAACTCTTCAATTTCTGGCCAATAGTTAAACCTGACGGTGTTGTAAAACTGCTTGTATGTAGGGAATCTATGAGAAAATGAAACCAATTTCTACTTATTTTATAACTCCCCCAATCAATACTGAACTGACTGAATCTGATGTATCTAATCAAGTTTCTGGTGCAAACATACAAGCTCATGTTGTTCTTGAGCCTGAAGTGTCTAATGAACAGACTGCTAATGAAGGATTTGATGCAAACATTTTACATGCTCCTGGTGATGAACATATAGTGTCTAATGAGGGATCTAATGCAAGCATTTTGCAAGCTCATTGAAGGATTTAGTGTCTAATGATGATCTACTATGTTGAGAGAGACAGAGATTTGCAGGCATTGATGACAAGCAAATTATAGTGCATTTTCATAGCTTGAGGAAACGTCGAGGCCATCTACCAGAAAGTCCCCGTATCATGACAACATAGCATAAATACTTTTCTAATCTGTTGTTTGAAACTATTGGCATACTTGTGCAGGATAGATATATTGATATGCAGTTTGCGCACTGGTTATACGTGCAATTACACTTCGATATTTTCAGCCAGAGAATGAATAATTCAAGCAGGTACAGACCATGTTTGTAGTCCTTGTACACCATGTTGCATTTTGTGTTTTTTGGTGCTTGCATCATTTAGTGTTTATAATCTGAACTACTTTGGATCATTAGCTGGTTTTCAAAGTGCATGTAGCTTCACATTTCTCAAGTTATGTTGATTTCCGGAGTGCAAGTGCCTTCGTATTTTTTAAGTTAAATGTTCGCCCCTGGTAACTTGAATTCGTGGATCAGCCACTGCACACAAATCATACACGAATGCCAGTACGAATTAAATGAAATGCAGGGACTTACGCTAGCTCGTTGTATAGGCTCACTGCAGCTCTGCTTGCGCTTGGGATGTTCCATGTACAAGTCCATGTTACCACTTGCTTGGATGTGCAGGCCTTGTGCTCCTTGCATCCCCCTCTGCATTTTTGACACGGCGAATGGTTGATCAAATAAGAGGAATCGACCTTGATGTTGTACCGGAGGACAGATACTTACAAGGTTATACGGGTGTGCAGGATGTGTACCAGATCCCGTAGCGCCGTCATGCTTCGCTAAAAAATGGATTTGCTTGTTTCAGATGATATCTCCAGAAGAAATAAGAGTTAAAGTCAGAGTTGCATAGGCGTGTAAGCTAAGAGAGCAGTGAAAGGATATCCAAACATCGTCGGAACAGTGCACAAGGGAGTGATGTGTGGATACCTAGTTCGGGCCGGCGTTTGGGCATGCTCGCCTAGCTAGAGTGCGGGTCACTTCAGAGCCGTTGAGGGTGATGCGCTGGCGTTGGCTGGCCGCGCACGGATGCAGATCTTGAGTGGCAGCGGAGCGCTACGATGCGGTGGACGAGACCGTTGGTGAAGCCCCAACGGCCTCGGGGGGCGGAGGTGCGACGATGTGCTCGGTGAAGTAGCCCCGGTGAGCTGGGAGACGGCGTCGGTGAAGCGCACCTGATGCGGTGGAACTCGGTGTCTGTGAGGCACGTCGGTTGCGGCGGCCGACGTTGTCGGTGGACCACCCAGGTGCGGTGGACGAGGGCGTAGATGAGGTAGCTCCGGTGCGGTGGTGAAGCGCGACCGTCGTCTTCGTCGTCGTCGTCCGGCACAGAGGTGGGGAACGGTGGGGAAAGAGACGAGACGAGGGGCGATTCGAGGGTTGGCGGCGAATTAGGGATTTGAGCAATCTGGGCGCGGAAGGGGACGGTGGAGAAGAGAGATTTTGCAGGGCTGGAATTGGGGCCGCCAGATATTTCAATCCGAAACGTGGAAGCGCGAACTTATATTGTCGTCGTCCTTTTTTTGGGGGGGGAGGGGGTGGGTGGCTGGGTGCTACGCGTCCGTCCGACACACGCGACCACCCCGACAGGACTATGCTTCGGTGCCTTAAGGCACCTGCCTTTGTGTCCATGACATGTGGGCCCAACAGGTGGCTGGCCCACATGTCAGTGACCCAAAGGCAGTTGCCTTTAAGGCACCGAAGCAGCGTCCACCCCGACACGACCCTGGTCTGCCTGGTGCGCCTACATTTGAGAATGCAAACGAATCTTCTTTCATTTGCAAACGAATCTGTATGTATTACCATGCCCCTGTTTTCCTTGCAATAATTAGTCATTCGAAACGAGATACTCCATCCGTTCACTTTTGTAAGTCGTTTCAGACAACTTAAAATGAACTGTTTTGCACATTGTCTGAAATGTCTTCAAGGTCTTATAAAAGTGAACAGAGGGAGTACTATAAATTAATTAATGAGGAGTTATTTGAAAAAAAATCGAAACGGTACCCACGCTAACGTGGATTAGAGTGTGTGTCACATAATTAGTTATTTGAATTAGAGTGTGTGTCACGTAGTTAGTTATTTGAATTAGAGTGTGTGTCACGTAGCGATCTCCAATTCTAACGTGGATTTCGCATTTCACTGTATCCACGCTACTTTTTTAATACAAATTCATATGTATATGATGAACACCATGGTAGTGAGAAAACTTTTGGATGGATTCAAACATATGACCTACAAAATAGCACAACAAACTGAGTCAATGTCAACTTTTCGAAACTTAGTATGGCACGAATTCGAAATAATTACCCGTATGCCTGGTCCTCGGTTCAAATCTTACAATGTACACCGAATTGAAACATCGATATTAAGTCTCGTACTATGTACATTCAAATGTTGTTTTTAGCCCCCCCCCCCCCCCGCACAAACGCTACATACTTCCTGTATCGGTCAATCTTCCTCTCCTAACCACCTTAGGAAGCTATCGGTTTCCAACACACGTTCATTCTTTCTCTCCATGTTTCGATCTCTAAGTCTCTCAACTACACAACCCCTTTTTCCACTCTGTTACCAAATGTATTTACCTCACACACCCGCCATTGCACCCCATGCCGAGCTCTCTCTCTCCCCCCTCTCCCTCTCACCCTCTCGCGCTAAATACATGCATTGCCTATCTAGCCCCCCCAACCTCTCGTGCGCACGCACGCACGTTGTATATCTAGGTCACTCCCTCGAGACTGTCTCACTCTTTCTTCCGCACGGCGGGCCACACTCGCTCAATCTCGCTCTCTTTATCTGAGTCTCGTTTAACCTCGTTTTCTTTCACACACAAATGATATATCTCCCTGTTCGGGCCTCGATCGACACACTCTATACTCTCTCACGCAGATTGTCTATCTAGGTCAGTCCATCCAAGCCGCCGCCACTCTTTCGACCTCATGGTGGGCCACGCTCACTCAATCTCTCTCTCTCTCTCTCTCTCTCTCTCTCTCCGTATGTCTCAATTGACCACGCTCTTTCTCGGACAAAAACGATATATCACCATGTTTGAGCCCAATTCGACCTATTCACATTGTATACTCTCTCACGCACATCGTCTATCTAGGTCACTCTCTCCAACCCGTCTCACTCTTTCGATCGCACGGCGACCCTATGTGATCGGTTGACCTTGCTTCCTCCCACGCACAAAATATATCTACACGTGTGTGACTGGATCATCTCTCAAGCTCTACCTTACAGCCCTCACCCTTGCCAAAAGCTCAATCGGACAATATCTCTCCAGAGCATATATATTTGTTCAATGAATGTCGGACCACACTCACTTTGTCTCTCTATCTATATGTCTCTCGATTGACCTCGCTTTCTCACACCGTATCTTCCACGCGTTGAAGCTACTACCTCTCCATCCCTCGCAAAGCCGGAGCTATTTACATTGCGAGGGGCACTCCAACCTTGGATTAATTTGTGTAGGCATTTATTCCGGTCGGTTTAGATTATATTTTCGTAGCATTCGGCCCACAACTACTCCAAACACCGTTGCAACCCACGCAACTCCCCTAGTTGATTTCCCTCTGGCTCGGTCATCGCTCTCTCGCACGTCCTTTCTCGCCTTCAACGTCGCACCATGGTATTATTGAAAAAACTATGTTGTTCTCTTTAATTATTATAAATAAGCTACAAAACTACACACCGATAGTCCACTTGGAATGGAACAAATTTCGACCCACAAATTAAAGTGCTACAAACTACACACCGAGGGGCCCACATGTCATGAAACAAATTTGGACCCATATACAAATTAAAAAATAAAGGACGAGGATCGAACATGCGACCGGGCCTTCAAGCCGCACGTCAATAGGCAACATACGTAGAATAGCAATGTTTGTTGTACCCCCTTTGTTCACATAATGTTTTTATATTACCACAGCCTAATTAATGGATAACATGTAATATTATTTTTAGTACTATTCGCCTTCACTTACTGGTGGGTTCCATGTGTGCTCTCTCTCTCTCCTCCCCTTCTGCGTTTAGACGCACGGGCAAACAGGAAGAACTCGCGGGCGATGTTGCCGTTGACCATATCTGGACGCGTTCACAAGTCACGGCACCAGTTTCACGTACTAGCAGCACTAGTCAGTGTGTACGTGCAATGCACGTTAATTTGGAAGTATATTAAGTGCATGCGGATATTAACTACTAGGATATTATTTGCGTGTTGTCATGTGATTAGCACTATTTTTGGCATGAAATTAACTGCACGCTAAACGTGTTGAGCGCTCGACATTGAAGCAGTCTAGGTCGTTGGATGACAAGGAATACATGTGGCTTGATGACGTTTTATATTTAATTTGATACGGCTCTAGCAGAACATTCAATCGATCAAACCATACATTTCGTTCAGTCTGACTCCGACTTTAAATTATACGACGATCGATATAAAATAAACGGAAATGATAAACGTTCGGATTTTAAGCATGGCAATCCGAACGTTTTTCATGGCAAATTTAGATTACGCGGCGGCGGCGGGGGCGTCTCGCGGTGGGAAGCGGCTCCTCTGCCGTGCTCTGTGTGTCGTCGGGCCACTGACCGACGGCGACGGCGGCGTCTTGCGCCGTTGTTGGCGTACTCCTGGACGTTGGCCTAGCTTCAAGGAAGGCCAAAATGTTCTGGACTTCGGAGCGAGTCAACTGGCGGGAGGAGGCGACTGGCGTTGGTGCAAGGAAGCGGTCGACGGCGGCCATCCATGCCGCTGAGGGGGGCACTGGCACCCGCGCGGGGACAGGCGCTGTCAACGGCGCGGCGGAGACATTCGTGTGCACGGGCACCGGCACGGGCGCGCACGTCAGTGCACGCGCAGGCGCATGCGCTGGCAGGTGCACGGGCACCGGCACGGGCGTGCGCGTCAGTGCACGCGCAGGCGCATGCGCTGGCAGGTGCACGGGCGCGTGAAAGTCGGCGGGGACCTCGTGGAACCCCGTGGGATCAAGCTCGGCGACAATGTGCGGCTCCCAGCCCATCAATGCCACGGGGATGGGCGCTGGCGCAGTCGGGGCGACGGGAGCCGGAACGGGAGCGGGGACAGGCGCGGCGTCTTCCCGCAAGGCCAGTTCAAGCTCGTCCCAAAGCGCCTTATGTTCTTGAGACTCCGGCTGGGTGTCTTCCTCAGGAAACTGGAACACTAAGGGCAGACCATCGTGATGCGGCATGGCGTACGTTTAGGTCAGGCTAGTTGGAGGTAGACGACAGGAGAATCGGAGAGGAAGAGAGAGGATTGTAGCGATACCGGGTAGTGCGGGGTTGATTTTAAACTGCGGCGCCGGCGACATTAAAAGTGGGAGCAGTTGGGACGACGGTGGGCGGCGGAGCCTGGTCAAAGGGCTCGCCTCCCGGTGAGCCTGCACAGCGGTCTGCTCGCACGCCTCCCTGACAGCCGGCGCAGCGGTCTGCTCGCACGCCTCCCGTCGACTCACACGCTTGCTCGGACGGCACCTGCCGATGAGAAGCGGGGACTCGTGGCGGCACGTAAACGCCCACGGTTTCAATAGTGAAAGCGTTCGCCTTAACGTGACAGGTCTTTGTTCCAAAATACCTTGGCTCTTCATTTGTGCAACTTGTCATAAGCAGCTTGTCTCAAATTGAAGAAAAAACTTACGAAGTAATATTTGTGCCATATCACGTGACCATGCTTAGTTTCAAGAATTTATGCTCACTTTTGGATTTTCTGAAATTTAAGATCCAGGATTCGAAACAATATCATAACCTGCATCATGCAATAAATTTTCAAGCCGTACATCTGTCCTGTTGTATTTCTTAAGAAAGGATTTGGTCAAACATTTTGCTTAGTTAGACTTCAGACAAGTTATATATGCAGAGTAAAAGGATAATCCCTCCGTACCAGTGCATTGCCTGATATATTAACTCAAGTACTAGGCACGAACAAACGGGCTCAATTCTGTGCTCATCCTGGTGTAGTAGTAGTAGTAGTACTAGGCAATGCAGTTGACGGGTGACCTTGACGAGCGGCGACCGAGGGAATTGAACCGTGCTCGGCACGGTAGGTAACGTTGTCTAGTTACTAAAGCATCCCTCCGTTGTTCATCGGTAGTCATTATGGACCGGGGACATGAGGGGAATTTCCTAGGGCTGGAATTCTGGCCGCCAGATATTTCGACTTGAAACGCTGAGGCTCGACTGGTTGGGGTTGCCTAATGTGCGTACCACGCACGCCACCGAAGGACACGAGCCCGGTTTTTTTTAGGATCAACACGAGCCAAGGTCTGGCTGGTACGCCGTTGGGTCCTACCATTCGAGAATACGAAAGGAACCTTTTAAATTGCCGAACGAATCTATGTGTATTACAATACCCGTATTTTCCTTGCAAATACTAATCTCAACGTGGTAATTGATTTATGACGAGTTGTTGAATTAGAGTGAGTTTGTGATATAGTGATCTCAACGTGGATTTCACATTTCATGGTATCCCTAGTAAGTTTTCCAATGCAAATTCAAATTTAAAAGATGAACAATATGGAGGTGAGAAAACTTTGTATGTATCAAGCATATGACCACACACACACACAGAGAGACACACACGCACGAACACAACAACAATCCAATAAGTATAGTGCATCTATTTTTCCAAACCATGCATGTATGACACGAATTCAAAAATACTCCTTCTATTCCTAAATATTAGTCTTTTAGAGAGTTCAACAAGTGACTACATACGGAGCAAAATGAGTGAATCTAGACTCTAAAATATGTCTATATACATCCGTATGTGCCAGTCCATTTGAAGCCTCTAAAAAGACTAATATTTAGGAACGAAGGGAGTAAAATGTAAGACATCCATGGTCCTCAGTTCAATATTTAAAATGAACATGAAACTGAAACATGAATATTAAGTCTAGTACTACAGTACATGCAAATGTTGTGTTTAGGCGGAGCTATGATTGTCGGGGGTCAACCCCTCGACCTTAGATAAAATTGTGGAGCTCTGTTTAGGGTTGTTTAGATTATATTTGTCCCCACCCTCCCAACCACCGATTGGTTGTGCACCCCCACCCCTCCTCCCCGGGAGAATATCATGTGCCCCCATACCTTAGATGCTATATGCCGATACGAGTTGCTTGGAGCTTGTAGATCTGAGATATAGCAGCTCACATGATGTGTCTTAATATTTTTGCAGGAAACCTTGATGAGTTTGAGAATTGCACACAATTTGTACAAAAACTACTTAGATGCCCTTTGATCCCATATCCAACGACCTCGAAGCTCGTATCACCGTAGCATCTAAGATGAAGGAGGACATCATATTCTCCTGTATGTAAGAATATCATGTGCTACCACACCTTAGATGCTTTGGTGATACAAGCTCTTCGGAGGCGTTGGATTTGTGACCCAACACCTCCTCGGTGGTTCGAATGGTTTTTTGCAGAAAAGCCCCAAAAGAGTTCGGCCACTGCTTACAAGCACAAAGACTGCTCAGATGCCATTGGATCTCAGATCAAACGACCTCCAAGCTCGTATCACCGTAGCATCCAAGCTGCGATAGCACCTTATGTTTTCTCGCACGGGAGAGTATGAGGTGCTCCCGCACCGTAGATTCTATGGTGATACGAGTTCACTGAGATCTAACGGCCCACAGTAGGAGGTTTGAATGTTTTTGCAATATACGGCTGATAGAGTTTGGGAAATGCGCAGAAAGTACAAGTACTACGCATGTGCCATCTGATCACTGATCATACGACCTAGATGCTCATATCACCGTAGCGGGTAATTAAGCTACGGGGAGCACCTAATATGAGCACCGGGGAGCCGTTGGATCGAAGATGCAGCGGCACACACGAGGCCTGAATGTTTTATTTGCAAAAAAACCTTTGGAGAGTTTGGAAATTGCGCATAATTACAAAGACTACTCCCAAGCCATTGGATCTCACTTCCAACGGTGTAAAAACTCGTATCACCATAGTATCTAAGCTGCGGGGTGGATGTGATATTCTATGCCGCTGTCATTTTTGTTCGTAAACTTGCAAAATACGTGTAACTCGTGCCGTTACTTGTCTAACCGCGCAAAGTGTTTGTTCAAAAAAACCATCCTACACTGAAATATCGGAACAACACACGGGGGTCCCACTTGTCATTAATCAAATTTGGACCTAAAACTAACAAATCTGAAAGACGAGATTCGAACTGGCAACCTGGACTACAAAGCGTAAGTCGATAGCCTGAAAAAACGAACGGTTGTTGGCTTTGTCCCATAACTTGATTTTATACAGTACTTGCGTTGAGTAGAGTAGAGGGAGTGCCTCGTCAACACGTGCATGACCGTTGTCTCACTTACTGGTGGGTCCCAGGTCTGCGATCTCAATCTCTCTTCTCTCCATCGTCTAACCTTTGCACGGGCACACACGAAGAGCGGCGCTAGCTTGCCGTGGTGTTATTACAACTAAAAAAAGCTTGGAAAATAGAAGAATCGCCTAGAACAAGAGACGTTGTGGCTGGTCGAGACGGAGCTAACCACATCTATCCTCCGTGCCACGTTTGCATGATGAAGCTGTGTGGCTAGTGGGGTGTTTTCGACCGACTGGCTGGGTCCCGAGGTCGAACCATAGGTACTACGTCTGATACAGTATATTTTTACACGCACATTTTTCCTCCGTGCCGAGACGTGGCACACCCTACCGCGCGGTTTCGGGGTCCTCCCGGGTGGTGCACGCATATATTCTTCCTGACGTGGGACGCCCTACCGCGCGTTTTCTGGGTCCTCCTCGGTCGTAGCGCCGAAGCAAGTAAATGAGTCGTCAAATCACGAAAGACCACCTTTCCCGCCGAGTACATCAGTGAAGCACGGTGGCTAGCTAGTTGGGCTAGTTCGACCGATTAGCTAGGCCGCCGCCACATTTGTTTTTTCACCCCTTTTTTATCTACTTGCCGGCAGGTAAATTTAAATATCCACCGCGGCGTTGCTCTGGTGTTTGGGTGCGGCAGGATTTTTAATTTTTGATTGACGGGAGCAGGCGCGGCAGGATTTTTAATTTTTTGATTGACGGGAGCAGGCGCGGCAGCAATTAGTCACGATGACTCCGCCTGTAAAAACCCACTGCTCCCTGATGTGAGAAGTCGTCGACTGGTGTTTTACCGTGGTGAAAACCAAAAGATTCCCCGCTCCCTCCGCCTTCCCGTAGATTGCATTGCCTTTCAGCCGTTTCGCCCCCTTTGCTTCCTCTCCCCATTGCTTCTACCTGGTGCCATGGCGGCGCAGCAGATCACGGAGTCCGAGGTGAGGCGCCTGACACAGGAGCTCCATGCCAAGGATGCGGAGCTCAGGGCCAAGGACGTGGAGCTCCGTGAGCTCAAGGAGGAGAGGAGTGCCATGCTCCTCCGTTATGTGCGGGAGTTCACGGAGCTTCAAAAGCGGCAGGCGTCCACCACAAAGATGCTCGAGGCGTCGGCGGCGTTGCTGCAGAAAGCGGGAGATACGATAGGCCGTCAGGGGAGCCGGCTGGAGCGCGAGCGGGCCGATCGTGACGAGGTCCAGGATCGCCTCAGCCACTTGGTGAACCAAGTTGCCACACACGTGTTGCGGCTGCGCGATGCCTACCGTCGTGCCAGCGCGACGATGCCGGCCGTCGGGCTAAACCCGTTCGACCACCCGGTCGACTTCAACGAGCTGCGGCTTCCTGACCTGGTCTCCTTCTTCACCTATATCTCCGAGGAGCTGAGCCGTCTCCGCGCGATGGTGGGGGCTGAGCTGGACAAGGAGGGGTTGCGGGCTGCCGTCGCCGTTGCCGGGCGAATCCTTTCAGGGCTCCGTCACCGGAATCCATTCGTGCCATTGGACGCCGTCTTTGACGAGCTGGCTCCCGTCGACCGGGAGCGGGCTCTGTGGGCGGTTGCACCCTGCATCACCAACGTCGTGCGCCTCGAGAAGCAGAGGGACTTCGGTGGTGTTTAGGCGCCCTCTGCATGGGCATGTCCATGTCTCGGCGCAACATGACCGTTGGATCAAACTCAGACGGTGCAGATCAGTCACTGTAGCACAAAGCGTGTGGGTGTGTTTGGTTGCATTCTCATCTCAATATAGTTGTTTCCTCTTCGTGTATTTTTGTCAACCTACTAGTGTGGACTCATGCACCCTTCATGCACTCTGCCAAACACCCAAAAGTGGGTCGAGAAGGGAACTTTTGCTCCCATCCCGTGCACCCTTCATACACCCTGCCTAACACTATTCGTGCTTCATATGGTTCATGTTTCGTGGAGTACTGTAGCACCGTACTCTCCGTGCGCTGTGGACCTAGTTCTGTTAACATTGATCTCACCGTTCATTCTCGACCGGACAGTCGAAAAAGCGGTACTATGTTACATATAGGAGTAGTTGACATGCGCACAACATCATTTGTTATCGTCATATCTTACTACACTAGCAACAAGATTGTGTAGTACTGACGTATGAACCACTGCACATGCCTAGTAGTAGGAGCACTGTGTATGTTCAAGTGGCTGCCGTGTTTCGCACTCCTCCGTCGTAAGAGTGGAAACGCTTGCTGTAATCATTTTTTCTTCAGAAAAACAGTGGACACGCTCTACCGTGCGGATCCTCCTCCAGCCATGCACTAAATTACTCACTTTCGCCGACGTGTGGGACAGCCAGCACCTGGGTCCACCAGCCATGCACTAAATTACTCCGTAGTAGAGTGACGGTAGACTACCCCGATCGAACCGCCGCAGTAATGCCCAATGAGCCGTCAAATCACAAAACCCCCTCCTTTCCAGCAGTAAGTTGGACGGACGAAGCAACCATCATTTCACTCTTCTCTCTCAGCTTCCTCTCTTGAAGAAAACCCCCACTCGCTTCGCTTCTCCCTCATCTCGTTCCTCCTTTCACTCTTCTCTCTCAGCTTCCTCTCTTGGATGGACGCCGGAGCACCGGCCGACGTGATGTCTATGGCTCTGGCCAAAACCGTCGAGGCTCATGGTACGAAGAAGCGCAAGCACCCCGCCGAGACTACCGCAGACAAGCTCAAAGCCATCGCCCTGTCCAAGCCCCCCTCTCCGGGATCCCTCATTAAGCAAGTCCAGGTAATGTCTCTTGTTGACGATCTTTTTCTCGATCTTGATCGTGTTTTTTCATCTAACACGCAGTACTAGTACTGGTAGTACAACTTTCTGGGTGATCTTGCATGTGATTTTAGTGTGCCAAATGACGGTTCTAAATTCCTCTTTTGACCAAAACATGCGAGAGGTTGACACTGATTTCTTATAGATTACTTTCAACTACTCCCTCTGTCCCAAATTTCTTGTCTTAGATTTGTCTAGATACGGATGTATCTAATACTAAAATGTGACTTGATACATCCGTATCTAGACAAATCTAAGACAAGAATTTTGGGACGGAGGGAGTACTTTATGAACATCAATGCTACCTTTTAAGAGGGTATATTTGCCTCAGTAACTTGTGTTATGGATATTGCATGTAATCCCTCTGCTCTCATGCCTTTGAAGACATGTTCTAGTGTCTTTGTTCACTCATTTCTGTGCGTATATGTAGTCATATATGGAGTATAATATCGAAAATCATCTTATATTTCTGAACGGAGGTAGTAATAAAATATGGTTTCTGTTTGAATTAGAACCAGGTCCGCGGTGGAGATGAAGTTCTCAAAGTCATGCCGTGTGAACTGGAAGACCTGATGATGAGTTCTACTGCTGAACTATCCAGCTGCTGTGTCCTTGTCGCCACGTGTCCTGAACTAGTGTTTTCCTGTAGCATTGTTGTCAGGCGTGTTCTCGAGGCTGTACTTGACCACAACAATTTCCTGGCTGTGCCTTCGATTACGAAGGGTGTGGTTCTTGTAAAGCTTCCCAACAAATCTGATGCGGCCTGTCTTCATCATCATGTTTATGAGTGGAAAGACCACTCTGTTAGGTTCTCCAAGGTTGACAAGATGGTGATGGTGCATGTAGACATCTCACACGAAGTCCATGGCCTAGTCAGTTATGCGGGGTTCATCCCGTAGGTCGGTGGCAAGAAATAGTCTGCAGAGTTTAGTTAGTGCAACTTTGCTTGTCTGTAGTAAGTACTATTGTTCAGTACTTGATTTGTGTTTGTGAACCCTGTATTGTTTATTAGTACTGCCGCTTTTGGTGTGTGAACGGTCTATGTTAATGTCTGTCCACTCAATTCAGTCTGTATATTTTGAAGTATCCAGATCATATTTTTTGTGAGGACGGTTTATCAATTATGGTTACACTCCAATATCTGTATGCATTGCAGGGTTTATCGCACCCACCAGGATTTCCAGTCCCATGGATGTTCGGTCCATACGATTTGTCACGACCTTTGGACTGTCCTGCTTGTGGGAGTAGGCGGGGCCCCTGCATGCCACGCGTAGTTGGACGATCAATCTTCTGTTTAGTACTTCAACATAGTGATTTCCTGGTAAGGATTCACTCGTGTCACATCAAGTAAATCTTATTGATTTACTGTCTAAATCTTATTGATTTAATGTCATGTTTTCTTTCTTTTCCTGCAATTTTACGATGCAGGTTTTGCCATGTGACATTCATCACAGAATAAACCGTTTGGTTTGCTCTACGATGGCTATTTTTGCAGGTTTCACTTCTTATGTCGTGTCAGTAACGAAGGCACTGTCCATCACTTATATTACTGGAAAAAATTGGATCAGTCTGTTGTCTGAGTACAAGCTGAATCCCTATGATGAACTGCAGTTTGGTTTAACAAAAATGCCACAATTAGTCCTTCTCGCGTTTAAAAGAAATGAAGAAAAAAACTGGATCACGGTCACGGATCCTAGTCAAGTTAGAAAGCTGATCATAGCAGACCAGACACGATCGCCGCTGTCTCGCACAGATCGAGCATCGGCAGTTGCTCTAGCACTGACAGCGGCAGCAGCTCAGTCTGATCCAGCTGAGGATTGGGCACCGACCGCGTCAGCGGATCAGTCTGATCTACCGGAGGATCGGGCATCGACACCGGCACCTGCTTCGACACTGGCACCAGCTCTACAAGGAGCACCATCTCCGGCAGCAGCAGCGGCTTCGGCACCTGCACCAACACTTGCACTTGCATCTGCTCCGGCCCGTGCAGTTGCACCGGCAACAGACTGGGCTGCAGTTCGCACTTCATATACCAAAGTCCTTACAAAAACCGACATGTCCACCTTCTTGGTAAGCATTGGCCGCCCAAGTGCTTCGTTCTTTTTTCTTTCCATGTTGTTTCACATGATTCACTGTGTTGATCTAACTGTTTGGGTATGTCTTCTTATTTGCAAACAGAGAATTCCTAGAGCAACGAGGGAGTCGTTCAACAATCCGGGCGACCGCGGCCAAGTTTCTCTTACCATGCGCAGCCTTGGTGTGAATGAACCTGCTCAATATACCGTAAGTACAAAGGATGGTCGCATGATGATTGATGCTAAAGGATGGTCAAGGTTCAAATCTAAATCATATCTTGCGGTAGGGGATGATGTCAAAATCGAACTTTCTCGGCAAGGAGAGCTGGTCCAAATCAACTTTGAAATTCTTCAGTAGCAGCACGCAACTGCCGAACTGATCTATCCTCCGAGAGATTTTGATGTAATAATCTGGCATGGTGAAACAAGTGTCATGTGTGTATACGTAATACGACAGTATTATTTATCACATGGTATATCATTGATAGAATTGCAACTCTGATTGCTGGTTAGGAACTGTCGTTCGATTTCATTCCAACAGCTGCTGTGCTTTATTCAATTTTGTGTATTCGCCTTGCGACAGCATCTAAAACCAGCGCCGTACCGATCGCTTGCAATATGAAAAGCGCTGAGGTAGAACACATGGGCCCCCAAACATGCAGGGTCGGCCTGCGGCCCAAAGTCCAGAACCGTGAGCCTATCTGAGTATTATATTCTCAGCTGAACCCCCATAAAAAAAGCTGAACCCCCATAATGCCCGTGCGTTGCAGAGGGAGTATATTTCTCGGCAAGGTGAGCCTGTGATATAAAAGATTTGTATATTTCTTTACAGAGGGAGTATCTCTCTGTCAAAAAATATATTTATGTGTAACTAGTTACTCCTGTCTTTCTACTTCCTTTCGCTGATATGTGGGGCAACCGGCAACGGGGTCCATGTGCCATATGCACAAATTAGAGTGCACAACTTCACGGTAGACACACCCCGGTCGTAGCGCCGCAGTAATGCCCAATGAGCCGTCAAATCACAACCCCCCCTTTCCAGCTTTAGCAGTAAGCTGGACGGACGAAGCGGCAATATTTCACTGGGCCTGAATCCCCTTCTCCCTCGTCTGCTTGTTCAGAGAAAACCCCCTCTCGGCGATTGCATAGGGTTTTCTCATGGAGAACCAGGTACGAATTCTTCATCCATCCCCGATAAATCCAAGTCCCTTGGTCGCAGGTAATCCTAGGATGGCAGCCGCCGCCGTTGATGCATTTTTCTTCCTACTGAATCTAGTGTGTTTCATTTGCAGTGCCCAAAGTGCGAGTACCCTACAGGTTTCTGCGCCCTCGGCGAGACGCCACACTTGTTCCTTCTCATCCTAACACAGCATTTTGAAACGCGCACAGTATGTTCCTAGAATCCTCTTTTCTATCCGGGAGGGTGGGGTTTTTTTGAACATGCTGTGTTCTCATATTATTTTTCCTGCAGTGTATTATTTGCTCTGCCAGAACACATGTACTCAAGATGCTCGGCCTTGCCATAACTGAATACACTAGTTTAATGGTCACAGTGAAGACAAGCCATGGATATAAGTTCCGAGTTGGGTTCATGAACCAAGAAGATCGCTGCTTTTTTATGGCCGAACTTGGATAAACTTTCTCAAGTGTTACGGACTGAAAGTTGGCGCACGAATGTTGATGGAAATAGCAGAACCTGGTCTCATCTTCACTGCGATCTTCCACCCCGACGTCGTTCCAATTGTTCATCCATGTTAGTTTTGTATCTGGTTCTTGCTTGTTGCCTCGATTACTTCTTAATCCACCTATTTTGTCTAACTAATCACAATTTAACTTTAGAAGTAGCAACGAATCTCTCACGAAGATGCTACTTCTAACTAATATTTTCTTATAATTGGTGGCACGTGTAGGTTTTTTCAGAGTTAAGCAGTCTGCTCGTTTGTTACTCTGTAATAACTTGGTTGTTACTAATGGCACTGAAGTTGACTGGATCGACATCCACAAGTTCCTACACTTTATTGATCGTCTTGAGGTCCTTGTCGGACCCTTCAATGGTGGAAGGCCACGTGGGATATGTGTGCCACTGATGCACTCGTTGAACAGGTCCAACTGTGTCGAGAAACTTATGGTACGAGTTGTTTTCTGTTATATATGTTGTTCATAAACTATTGCTTATACACAGTTTTACAGTTGTGATCTTCTTGAAACAGGAGCTGTCGAGTTCTATTGTTCCTATACAGATGCCTGACCATGGTCGGGTCAGACTTGCGTTTGGTCACAACATGATGTTTATGTCGACCTACTCAATTCCCCTTGGAGGTGAAAAGATACTTATTCATGGGTGGTCTCAAATAATGAAGGCCCGTCCATCTTGGAGAATAGGACAGAAGATTATGTTCATGCTTTTCCATGGCTCTAAAGAGAATATCCTGTTTATTGACCACGTTGCGAGATGCAGCCGCTTTCAGAAGGTTGTGGATGCGCGGGGTGGTGCCTGGGCCTTGTCCTGGGGCTTGGCGGCCTCACCCTTGCTTAACTGTAGGCAAAGTAGCACTGTTCGAGGCGTTCTTTGTACGGTTGAACCTGTATAAGTACTCATACTGCTTTCAGCTTTGGTTGTTAAGTGCCCCTGCTGGTTTCAGTTAAGGTTGTTAAGTACTCCTGCTGCTTTTACAGTCTATCGTGTTTCTTCAGTCCTGTCTTCCTCCAGCCGCCAAAAGCAAACCAGCGCCGGCGGGGCCGCCTGCTTCCGCCTCCCACGGCTGGCTGCGCCTCAGCGCACGCATCGCCGCCCCACCGTCTCCTAAATCGTTAACGCCGACGTCCTCCGCGCGCTTTGGTGCGCTCGCCGCGGCGCCGCCCTCTCGCGTTGTCAACATGGTCAACAAACAACAGGAATCGGCAGAAGTACGTGGAGAGGATGACAGTAGGGGCCCACCACGTCAGCGTATGGAAAAAATAAAATGCTCCCTCCTAGTGTTTTCCTGACATCTGGGACCCACAACATTGTGAGCGTATATAGTCAATAGACAAGAGAACAGCACAAGATCGGCTGACTCCCGGGACGTAGCTACTCGAGCAGTATTTTTTTTTGTTTGGTATTGTCGAGACGGAGCAGGGTTTGAACTGGGCTGTGGCCCGTCTAGCTCAGGCTTATATTTTATGTTCACCATGTGACCAGCCCAGCTATTTTTTCTTTGTGAAAATGAGCCCAGTTTATTTTTTCTGAAGAATACCCAATCCAGTCCTACTTATTTTTCTACGCCCTGATGGGCTGCAACTCTTTCAAGACGCCTGCAAATCTTGAAAGTAATATGAAATGGGTTGTAAATATAAAAACAGATGACAAATTGGTAATTACTTTATAATTTCTGAATTTTTTCACATTTTCAGATTCCTATTTCACTGGGCATTAACCTAATTTAAATATATCTTCAAAGTACTTTAAATCTGGCTCGACATTTCGGAATTAAAAATAGTTTGGAACCCATAGAAATATGCGAAATTGGCCCTGGCCAACCAAAAAAACGACTGCAATAAATTGCATAAGAAGTTGCCATGAGCTATATATAAATTATTAAAAAAAAGAGGGAGTGGTCTGACTTGTGGGCCTATTTAGTTGACGCGTATGCAAGATTTTTTTAGTTATTATATACGTCAACAAACGATTCTAGCAGACGTAACCGTTGGATGTCAATCCAACGGCCGGCGTGTTTCTTCAATCTCTGATCTTCTTGCTCCAGCCGCCAAAGCAGCGCCGGCGGGACCGCCTACTCCCGCCTCCCGTGGCCGGCTGTGCTGCCACGCAGGCCTCAGTGCCCCCTACTACTCCCACCGCTGGCCAGGGCATCCCTCTACTCACCCACACCCCGTGTTATTCTGCGGCGACGGCAGCCTCACACCGCAGCCGAACCGGTGAACCCTCGTACTCCTCTCCGCGCGGGCTTCCACTGCCGCGTCTTCCCCGGCTCCGCATCGTCCCCTTCCTAGGCCTCACCGTCATCCACCGCCGTGGTGCTCTCGGCGCATCGTGGTCAATGTGGTCAATGACCGACTTCCATCGGAAGAGTACTGTACGTGGAGAGGCTGACAGGTGGGTCCACGGCAGCCGCAAGGAAGTGCCTCCTTATTACGCGGAAAATAATTATTCCTCCACCTGACAGCAGGGACCCGCCGGACGGGCCACCAGTATTTTGCGAAAAAAACGTTTCCCCCTGACTGCTGGGACCCATAGGACGGGCCACCGTATTTCGTGAAAAAAATGTTCCACCCGCTGTCAGCTCAGACCCACCGGAAGTGCCTCCTTATTACGCACAAAAAATGAATAGCCCCCTGCTAGCTGGGACCCACCTTGGTGGGAGGCTGACTTGTGGGCCTACTAAGTTGACTGGGACGGAGGCCTTTGTCAACTTTAGTCAATATATGAACGATACTAGCTCCAGTGACCGTACGATGTCCATCCAACGACCGTAGTGTTTCTTCAACCTCTGGTCTTCTTGCTCCAGCCGCCCAAAGCAGCGCCGGTCGTGCCGCCTGCTCCTGCCGCCCGTGGCCGGCTGTGATGCCGCGGAGGCCTCACCGCCCCCTACTACTCCCACCGCTGGCCAGGCCATCCCTCTACGCATCCACACCCCCTGTTATTCTGCGGCGACGGCAGCCTCACACCGCAGCCGAACGAGTGAACCCTCATACTCCTCTACGTGTGGGCATCCACGGCCGCGTCTTCCCCGGCTCCGCGTCGTCCCCTTCCTAGGCCTCGCCGTCGTCCACCGCCCTGGTGCTCTCGGCGTGGCGTGGTCAACGTGGTCAAGGAATGGCTTCCATCGGACGTGGACTGTATGTGGAGAGGCTGACAGCTCGGTCCACGGCCGCAGCAACACTATAGGAATCTGCTACTTTGCCGTCTGCCACGGCGGACGGCAAAGGCAAGGGTGGCGGACGGCAAAGAGCTTTGCCGTCCGCCGCAGACGGCAAAAGGCTCCGGCAAAGTAGGCTACGGTAAAGAGCTTCTTTGCCGTCTGCTTTCTGAAGCGGACGGCAAAGGGGCCTTTGCCATCAGCGGCGGACGGCAAAGAAAGCCGACGGCAATAAATTCGCTGTTAGTCCGTTAGGCGTCTAACGGCAGCCTTTGCCGTCCGCGGCTGACGGCAAAGAGCTTCAAGCCTTTGCCGTCTGCCACTATAGGCAAACTGACCAAATGGGTCAGCTGCCAGGAAGCACAGGTGGTTGCCACGTGGCTTATTTGCCGTCGGTGGCAGACGGCAAAGAGCCCGTTGCCGTCGGTGGCAGACAGCAAAGAGCCTGTACAGCCCTGTTTGTAATTTAATTCATTCAATTTGACAGCAATTCATAGATATACAGAGATATACACAGCAATTCACATATATACACAACAAGCATATCCAACACACAAGTTTCATCATATATACATACATAACCAACACATATATAGTTCCATCCTTACATATTACAAAAGTTTCTCATTATTCATCCTACACCGTTGTCCATCCATCCATATAACAAGTTCCAACCATGCAAGTTCATTGATACAAAATAAAAGCACAAATGGAAAAGAAGCACTCCATCCATGCAAGCTTCCGTGAATTAAATCAAATCTGCAAAATGATAAACAAGATGTTAGAAAAAGAAGAAGAAAATGAAGAAGAAGAAGAAGAAGACTATAAGAAATAAGCATACTTAAGTAAAATGGAGCTAACCTAGAAGAAAATGAAGAAGAAGAAGAAGAAGACTATAATTAAGCTTATTATATAAACTTGGTCATTTTGTGCTAACATAAGTAATTTTGGAGTTAACCTATAGGAAACTAAGCATATTAGAGATAACTTAGCATATCAGAGCCAACTTAGGTAAAATGGAGCCAACCTAGCTAATTATGTCATCTTTGAGTGAACTAAGCATATTAGAGCTAACTTATAGCTAACTTATGTCATTTTGGAAGAAGAAGAAGAAGACTATAAGCTTATTATGTAAACTTGGTCATTTTGTGCTAACATAAGTAATTTTGGAGCTAACCTATAGGAAACTAAGCATAGTAGAGATAACTTAGCATATTAGAGCTAACATATGTAACTAAGCATATTAGAGCTAACATAGGTAACTAAGCATATTAGAGCAAACTATATATAGATCATTTTGGAGATCTGACATACCTGACATAGTTCAGTTCTCATTGTTCTTCTCCTTCTCCTTCCTCAGCCTGATGCGCCAAGAGCTGCGAGGCGGTGGAGGCGGTGGGGGCAATGGGATGTAGTCTTCTACCACAATTGGCGTGGTCATGTCACCCAGCTGTGGGATCGCCGGCGCCACCACCATCGCTAGGTCATCCTCAGCCACCACCATCTCTTGCCCATGGTGCGCCACCACCATCTCCTGCCCTTGGTCGGCCACCACCATCGCTAGGAGGTCATCCTCAGCTGGATGCCCACTCTGCTCCTCTTCTTCCCCACTCCAGTCCGGATCATCCTCCTTGCTGTCTTTGCTGCAGCCCGAATCGCTACTGCTTTTGCTACAGCCAGAATTGATGTTGCTTTTGCTGTAGCCAGTGTCGCTGCTGCTGCTCCCATTGCCTGTCCAAATGCAACAATTAATGACCGTTAACAATCGATGCAAGACAAAGCCAAATGTAGAGGAATAAGAAGAGGCAGAACGTACCGGCATCATCGTCGTCAGCGTAGCGCATGCAACACATAGTCGCGTTGAACACCTTCACGATGAGCATGTTGGCGTCGTCGTCGTGCCTGAAGAGAAGGAAGTACCCCAGCCGCAGGTCGTAGGCACGGTAGAACTTCTCCCAGCCATGACACAGGTACATGTGGCCCTCCTTGATCACCAACTCCACGTCCCACAGCCTGCGAACCCCGCTGCCGGCCTGTCGCAGCTTCACATTATTTGGCGGATCTTCACCCAGCATGTTCATATAAGTGTCAGGCAGCCTCTGCAGTTTGGGACAAGGAGTGATGTAGCAAACAACAGAGCTATCATAATGAGATGGGTGAAGGGGAGATCTCTCCTTCTATATACCTGCCTCTTGGAGGAAGTCCCAAGTATGATACTGAAGAACTCGAAAGCATCCAACTCGTACTTCGGTGTGGCAGAGCGGAGACAGCGCTGACGGCCTCCCCCCATCTCTAATAAGCAGCAGAAGAGACCAATTAGTATCTAACTAGAAGCATATCTATAAACATAGAGCCAAGTTTCTAGACATGAAAGAAAACTGAGAAAAAAAAGCAATGCACTTGTGCTCAACAACATCAACAACACTTAGTTAATTTGGTAGGTTAGTTGGCAATGGCAATTGGCACCCTTCAAAACTAGGGATTTCTTTAGACATGAAAGAAAACTGAAAATGTTGAAAAAAAGAGCATAGTAATCTAAAAATAGGGGGAAAATACACTTCTTCTTTCTCCTCTTTATCTTCTTCTTTTTTTCATCTTTCTTCTTTCTTCTTAACCAAAACTAAATCTAAAGTTCCTTCTGGTGTGATCACATTGGAATACTTGTGGCAACAAATCATAGTTGCACCATATTTTCATAATATTTTATACAACCCCTACAAGGAGTCTGTGGATAACTTTCGTTTACAGTTCACTAGATATGTGTATTACATTTTCTATTGGAAATGCATTTGAATTCATTTATGACAAATACTAATTCTACCACGACATGCCAACTTTTTTTCTTGTATATAAAATAACTCGTGCACTAATATTTACTTCACTGAAAGATTTTTCACTTTGAAGGGAAATAGTTTTTGTTCCATCATCTATTAATAATATAACAATAATAATTCATTATATGGCAATGAGTTGAGAAATCTGGCACTACATTATTTAAATGACACATAAAAAGCATAATGTACTAACTAATAAGACTACTAGTGAGAATTGAGATTATACACAATTATAGTAGAGAAGATGCTATCTATGCTCTAAACCTAAACTAAAGTAAACCTAAACTAAACCAAACCTAAAATAAACCTAAACTAAACTTTCTCCTCCTCCTCCTCCTCCTCCTCTTCTTCTTCTTCTTCTTCCCCCTTCTACTTAACCTAAACCTAAACTAAAAACCTAAACTAATTAAAACTAAACTATTTAAACTAATTAAACCTAAACTAATTAAACTAAATAACCTAAACTAATTAATTCTAAACTGAAAAAACTTAAACTAAAAAACCTTATCTACACAGAAAAGAAAAACAAAAAAACAGAAAAAAAAATGGCAGGGGCTCACTGTGGGGGGCGGCGACGGGTCGGGGAGGGGGCGGCGACGGGGCGGGGCGGTGGAGGAGGCGGGGCGGCGGGGGCCGGGCGGCGGGGGGCCGGGGCGGGGCGGTGGAGGAGGCGGGGCGGCGGGGGGCCGGGGCGGCCGGGCGGCGGGGGGCCGGGGCGGGGCGGTGGAGGAGGCGGCCTGGGGCGGCGGGGGGCCGGGGCGGCGGGGGGCCGGGGCGGGGCGGTGGAGGAGGCGGGGCGGCAGGGGCCCGGGCGGCGGGGGCCGGGGCGGGGCGATGGAGGAGGCGGCCTGGGGCGGCGGGGGGCGCGGGGCGGCGGGGGTGGCGGGGCGGCGGGGTGGGAGGAGAAGGGCGAGGAGGAAGTGAGTAACGGGCGGGGGGGTACCTGCCGTTAGTAAAGTGCCCTCTTTGCCGTCCGCCAGCCTTTGCCGTCCGCCTTTTTGCCTCTTTGCCGTCTGCTAGCGGACGGCAAAGAGGTGGGCCGTTAAGATTTTTCCAAACGAGCGGGGGGTGGGGGCCACCTCACTCTTTGCCGTCTGCCAGCGGACGGCAAAGAATCTTTGCCGTCTGCTGGCAGACGGCAAAGATTCTTTGCCGTCCGCTGGCAGACGGCAAAGAGCTAACAGATGGCAAAGAGATTCGTTGCCATCAGCCTTTTCTTTGTCGTCTGCTTTTGGGTAGCTGATGGCAAAGAGCTTCTTTGCCGTCAGCTAGCAGACGGCAAAGAGCTGGCAGATGGCAAATTAGCTGATTCCAGTAGTGCAAGGAAGAGCCTCCTTATTACGCGCAAAATAATTATTCCTCCACCTGACAGCGGGGACCCACCGGACGGGCCACCGTATTTCGCAAAAAAATGTTTCCTCTTGACTGCTGGGACCCACCAGCTACATCTTCGCACTCAAGGAAGTGCGTCCGAAAAAACGATTCGCCCCTCTGACTGCTGGGACCCACCAGCTACATCTTCGCACGCAAGGAAGTGCGTCAGAAAAAAAAACGATTTGCCCCCTGACTGCTGGAGCCCACCAGCTACATCTTCGCACGCAAGGAAGTGCGTCCGGGCAAAAAGAAAACAAAACAATTCCCCCCTGACTGCTGGGACCCAGCAGCTACACCTTCGCACGCAAGGAAGTGCGTCCGGGCAAAAAAAAACAAAATGATTCGCCCCCCTGACTGCTGGGACCCACCAGCTACATCTTCGCAGGCAAGGAAGTGCCTGACAGTCGGGACCCACCTGGTCGAAGCATACGTAGCGTTGTTATTCTGGTCGCGAACGTGTACGTACATATATACTGGTCGATGTAGAGGCGTGCATGTGTCGTAGTAGAAGCGCGTACGTGTCGTAGTAGAGGCGCGCACGTAGCATGTACACGTACGTACAGCGGCCAGGGTGCAAGAAAGAAAATACGGCCACGTACGTACATACGGGCAGGGTCTCGAACGCCTACTCACGCATACGTACGGCCAGGGCTCGTGTACATGGCTGGGTCGGAACGGAGAAACAGCGTCGTCGTCGTGTTCATGGGGAGGCAACGAAATGCGTCGTGTTCATGGGGAGGCAACGGAATGCGTCGTGTTCATCGGGAGGCAACGGAACGCGTGGAAGCCAACCGGCTGGGTCGGAACGGAATGCGTGGTCGTGTTCATCGGGAGGGCTTGGACGGAACAGGCGATGGAAACGAGGCCAGGCGTACCGCAAAACGGAGGAAACGGCCTTGTGTTCGACCGGCCACGTTCGAAACGGGATCCTGTTCATCGGGAGGGGTCTGGCGTACCGCAAAACGGAGGAAACGGACCTCCTACGGTAGAAACGGGGGTCCTGTTGATCTAGAGGGGTGTGGCGTACCGCAAAACGGACGAAACGGACCTCCTACGGTCGAAACGGGGGTCCTGTTGATCGGGAGGGGTGTGGCGTACCGCAAAACGGATGAAACGGACCTCCTACGGTCGAAACGAAGGTCCTGTTCATCAGGAGGGGTGTGGCGTACCGCAAAACGGGACTCCACGGGATACTGTTCATCAACACCGTCGACCTCCTCCAGCCTCCACGAGCTACCGTCGACCTCCTCCAGCCTCCACGGGCTCCTGTTCATCCAGCCTCCACGAGCTACCGTCGACCTCCTCCAGCCTCCACGGGCTCCTGTTCATCCAGCCTCCACCGCGCGCTACTCCACCGGCTATTGTTCAACCACCCCTCCACGGGCACCCCTCCACCGTCTACTGTTCATCCAGCCGTCCACACCACGGGGTCCTATTCAACCACCCCTCCACGGGCACCCCTCCACCGTCTACTGTTCATCCAGCCCTCCACACCACGGGGTCCTGTTCATCCAGAGGCAACGCCACCGCTCACTATTCATCCAACCCCCCCCCCCCCCCCCCCGCCGCAACGCTCACTGTTCATCCAATCGATCGGCTTCAGTTAGCAGCAGTAGCGAAGGAATCGCTCGATCGGGTTCAGTTAACAGCCATCGATCGATCGCTCGGGTTCAATAACGCGTAGCCTGCAGTGCAATCGCTCGGGTTCAGTTAGAGTCCAACGCCTCGCCCGGGTTCAGTTAGAGCCAACGCCTCGCTCGGGTTCAGTTAGAGCCAATGCCTCGCACACACGCGCGTACATGTACGAGAGAAACGCGCATCGCTCGGCGCCCGACCTCCCACCGTAACCGGGAACTCCCCGAAATTTTCCTCCCCCTCGCTTCTACCACGGTTTTTTCCATCATGGACGGCCCAAAGAATGTCATGCAGCTGCGTCTCCGGCCCGCCCAAGACGAAAAGCCCATTTTCTGTCATGATTTTTTGTCATAGAAGTAGGAGCCCACCACATCTATGATGATACCGGGTTTTGTCACAATTATCGTCATAGAAGTGTCATATGTATGACAGAAAAAAAATTCGTTCGGCCCAAAATGTCACGGATGTGTCTTTTTTTTGTACTGATGCATCTTTTGAGAGGGACACACATTTATTCGTGATTTGTTAGAATACTCTATGTGTTTCACTTATATCTTTTGAGCTAGGTGGTTGCTCTAGTGCTTCACTTATATCTTTTAGAACACGGCGGTGGTTATATTTTAAAGAAATAATTGCACTCTCGTGGTTCAATTATATCTTTCTGAGAGTCTAATAAATGGTAATGGCAATATGCACATGTTATGAAATTGGTCCTGATATGCTTGGTATTCAAGAGAGATATAATAAAAACTTTCATGTAGATCACTAAATACGATAAGTTTGATTCCTTGCAATAGTTTTTGCGATATTGAGATGGTAATATGTGGGAGGTACTAGTGAATGATTGTGGTTTAGTAAGAATATTGATGTCAAGGTCTGTGATTCCCGAAGCATGCACGTACAGTCTCTAGTTATGCTATGAAGTTGGAGCATGATTTATTATTGTGTATCTTCCTTATGAGCGATGGTCGGGGACGAGCGATGGTCTTTCCTACCAATCTACTCCCCTAGGTGCATGCATAGTAGTAATTTACTTCGAGGGCTAATAAACTTTTGCAATAAGTATGTATCTTCGAGGGTAGTAGTACACCCAAATTTATTGATTCGACACAAGGGGAGCCAAAGAATATTTATGAGCTTAGCAGTTGAGTTGTCAATTCAACAACACCTAGAGACCTAAATATATGTAGCAAAGTGTTTAGTGGCACAGTAGTTTGATAGTTTGATAGTGGTGGTAACAGTAGTAACAGTAACAGTAGCAGATTTATAGTGATTGTAACAACAACATCAACAGTAGTAACTTAGCAAAGATCAATATGAGAAAATCATAGGCATTGGATCAACGATGGATATTTTTGTTGGATAACATTCATCATAAAACAGTCACAACCTAGAGCGATACACAATAGTTCCAATTCATCAATTCAATGTAGGCATGGATTACGTATATAGTCATACGTGCTTATAGTAAGAACTTGGATAACATCTTTTTTGTCCTACCCTCCCGTGGCAACGGGGTACATAAGGAAATCTAAGGGATATTAAGGCCTCGTTTTAATAGAGAAACAGAAAAAAGCAATAACACATGGTGAATACATGAACTCCTCATACGATGGTCATCATCGGAGTGAATCCCAATTATTGTCACCTTGGGGATTATGGGATCATAACACATAATAGGTGCATACAACTTGCAAGATATGATCAAAAACTACTTCGGTGAATCCGAGCTAGACCACTTGCTCGATGACTACCTCATAGCGGTCAACATGGCAAACGACAACATAGGCAACGCCCTTTGCTACATACCCATGTGCCTCATGGGTTCAACACATACGTGGCTCAACGGGCTTCTGCCCAGCTCCATCCACACCTGGTTGGACTTCGAGACTGCCTTCATCACATCATCCTCAATTTCGGAACCTCAAATCCATGCAACCCATGCAATATGATCAACATTTTACATAGGAACAAGAACATAGCAATAGAAAACACATAATTATTGGCGGGATAGCAAGTTCATCACATCAACAGACACAACATGTTCAGCACATCGCTGAATGCAAAATGTTAATCAACCGGACTTAGCCTAATCGATAGATTATAAACTGTATAAACATAAACAACACACAGGGAGAGGCGTCGAACTTCATCATTTCCTTGTCGGCCCCTTCCCCTTGCGGTCACAGGAGCGGCGGTGGTAGCCCTCATAGGCGTCGACGACCGGAGGGTCATCGTCATCGTCAGTGCTTGCCATGTCGCCGTCGGAGGAGAACGAGATGAAGCCCACGAGACGACGGGCGGCGCGAGCCTACTCCCGAAGCTGCTTTTGCGTCATCGGCCACCCTCTCCTCCATGAGGTGTTTGGATTCCTTGATCTGGGTTGGCACGAGCACGAGCACCCACCGCTGGCTAGGAGGAGGAGCAGATGGAGGGATGGGAGGGTGGCGCGCAGGGGAGTGATATTTTTACCAGCGCGGAGCATGCGCAGTGCAACGAGCCGGTGCCCTCGTCCGTATTGCGTCGTCGGATGACCGGGGACTATGCGTAGCTCGAGCGCCCTCCGTGCCTACCCACGACCGCACATGTGCGACGCGAAGGGCGAGGTTCTCGTAATCCTCCTCACATAGCAGGGCGTCGTAGACGACGGTGTCTGCCTCGCTGTCGAATCCACTGTCGGGCCCGTAGCTTGAGCTTGACATGGAGTGGGGAGGAGGCGAGACGGAGATTCGAGAGTCCGAGAGTGTTGACCGGGGTGTAAGGTTCATCCGGGATGGGGTATATGTGGGGATGGGGTGGCCCAGCGTGGGCCCGTCTGATGTGGCAGAAACATTCGTGCCCGTCCGAGCCATCTCATGTGCAGCCCATATATGGGCTGGATATGGAGGGTACCGGTCAACTCGGACGTATAGAGGTGGCTTAAGGGGTCTCCTTAGGTCACGTTTTTCTGACTGGTCAATGATCGGACCGCTTAGGACGGACTGTAGATGCTCTAAAGGACTGGTCCTGCAAGGCTGACCAGGGATCTGCACCAACCTCAGCTAAGCTCATCCTAGACAGTCATCACCATTTCTAATATTCTGCATTCTGTTTTTCCATTTAACAGCTAGCCAGAGCACCATGACCCACACGCTGTTTGGTAGCAGCTCCAGAATTTTGCTACAGTAGCACATCTCCTCGAGCTCGAAGAGAGGCCGCAAACAGCTAGTGTCTTACCCTTCTGTTTTCTCTAGGCTTTCCTCTTTTGGTCCGTTCCTAGTGAAGAGATTTAAGTATCACGTCGCTCACATGGAGCTAGCAGTAGAGCAGAAAGATACTCCTGTGCACAGTTGTACTGCCCTAGAAGATAAATTGCGGTGGTTCGTGGAAAGGGGCACGGCGAGGGCCCGTCGACCGGGTCAGGCCGCTAGCTGTCGAGGCAGGATTGGCCAAGCATCCATCAATGCTAATATAATCCTATCGCAGGGTGATTGTTTATGGTTTAGGTTCTTGTTTAGTACTATGACAGGACATCCTTGGAGCAGAACTACCGATGGCGAATTAAAATAGTGGAGCAGATTGGATAAATGCGTCTCGAGCGGGTTCATTGAAACTGATGATCTGTGTCGTGTGAAGATTTTGGTTTCTTTAAGGTAGACCGATCTCGAGAACATGACTACATGAGCGCTGGATGTACTTTATTGTGATCAGAATCAATATTTGGTGACATAATTAACATGCATATGTGAGCGCCCCATAAAAAGGGCCTAGAGATGATCTTCAAAGTTCGTATATGTGGCAATTTTTTTGGACAGCAAGGGAAGTCATTATGTTGTATTAAGAAAAAGGGTTTCCCCCTGCTTTGTATTACAAAGCAACCAACTTCAATATAACCAACGATAGGTGCTGAGGCGGAAGCAGCACAGTCACGCCTAAAAAAACGAAACAGAAAATAAAAAAGAAACCAATGCAAACAGTGACGGATCAACGAAAACGATGAAGACCCACAACCGCTGCACCCACCGGAGAATTCCACCACACTCCAAGCACTGCGGACCGCCGCATACCAAGCAACACCTTCAAGAAGGATCGCGACGCCGACGACGCTGCTGCCCGGACAAGTCATAGGGTTTCCCCCGGTACGCAGAGGATTGCGGGGGAAGGGGCAAACCCGACGCCCTTCAGGAAGGAACGGCGGCACCCACGGACGTCACCGCGTCGGTGTCGGACAAGCCGACAAGGATTTCTCCTGACCACCAACTACCCACGACTCCAGACGATCCATCGTGCGCCACCAAACACGCCGCCCACCAACATGATGCGCCACCACGGCCGTGCAGTCCCCATCGCCATCTTCCCATGGCAAACGAAGCGAGACCGGCGGGAACCGAGAAAGCAACCGGGAACGAGGGGCGGCAGCAACAGCAGCCACGCGGGAGGGGACAACCTCCACCGCCCGTGGCGGGAACCGGCCGGACGTAGCAACAGGGGCAAACCAGGCAACCGCCACCAAATCGACAAGGGGAAAGGGGAGGCGGAGAAGTGGCCCATGGCCACGACCGGCGCTGTGCCGGCTCCAGCTCCCCCGCGAAACCATGTTTCGCCCCCGCGCCGAAGGCCCAGATAGGCCCGGCCGAGCCCGAGATGGGCTTGTGAAGCCCCCGTCGCCGCGCTGCAGTACACTAGCCGCCGTCGCCGCCACCCCCCGCACGAGTCGCCCTGCCGTCCGCCGGAGACGCCGCAGAGGAGCTCCGGCCAAGCCCGCCCAGACCCAGATGGGGCCCAAAAGGGCCTAGATCTGGGCCGGGCGGGAGGGCACCGCCGCCAGCCACCGCGATGCCCCGCCGCCACCTCGCCACCCGGCACCACGCCACCCAAGGTGCCACGCCGCCGCCGGATCCGCTGCCGCCAGCCGCCAAACGCCCGAGCCGTGGCGCTGCGCGGGGGGGCGGGGGGGACGGGGCCGCCGCCGCCGGCACCACACGAGCAAGCCCCGGTGGTCCAGGCCGGTGGCGGCGGGAGGGGGGAAGGGAAAGGGAGACGTTGGGGAGGGCGGGGAGGAAGCCCCCGGTCACCTCGCTCGGGGAGGCGACGCGGGGGTACGGTGGAGGGAGGAGGGGGGAAGGGAGGGGAGGGCTAGCGGCGACGGACGCCGGCCGCGGCCGCAGCTACCCGCGACGGGGGAGCCGGCGGCGGCGCGGGTGGAACCCTAGGGAGGGAGAGCCGCGAGCGGTAGCGGTCCGAGTGTCTGGACCATTATGTTGTATTCACATTACAAACATGATTCTTCTTTCTCTGTTAGAGCATCTCTAACAGATGATGCAAAATAGGACAGCTGCCTAAAATATCCATTTTATGGTATTTGGGCTCCAAAATAGTGCTATAGCAGATGGCCTGTCACTATATGTTGCTGCAACTTTCTTTTTTGGCAGCCTGAAACTTTTGCCTCCTATCATGCAAATTTGCGGCAGCTATTTGCAGCAGGCATGCGGCAGCCGCAAAACAAAAACGAAACCACGTCTAGCCCAGCCATTGGGATGAATATTTGGGCTCCAAAATAGTGCTATAGCAGATGGCCTGTCACTATATGTTGCTGCAACTTTCTTTTTTGGCAGCCTGAAACTTTTGCCTCCTATCATGCAAATTTGCGGCAGCTATTTGCAGCAGGCATGCGGCAGCCGCAAAACAAAAACGAAACCACGTCTAGCCCAGCCATTGGGATGAAACTTCAAGCGAGTGGCCAGCGTCCCCTCCCCCCGATTGTAGTTGGTGGATTCTTCGCCACCAACGCTAAGCCCCGACTCCGGCAGCCGCTGGGCCGATTCGGAGATCGATGGAGAGACCTAAACACAGAGAGTGCGTCTGTATATATTGAATTCAATGGAGATTGGAACATTCCATGTAGAGAGTAGACTTAATATCCATGCCCCAATTTTGTGGGATTGTAAAATAAGAAGTGGGACCATCCATGGCTTCCGTAATTCATATCTGATTGCACGATTTGAACTTTTGAATTCGTGTCAAACAAGATTTGGAAGACTACATGCTCTATATTGATTCAGTTGTTGTGATGTACTCCCTCTGTCCGGAAATACTTGTCATAGAAATGGATGCGTCTAGACGCATTTTAGTTCTAGATACATCCACTTTTATTCATTTCTGCGACAAGTAATTCCGGACGGAGGGAGTATGTATGTGGGCGGTCATATGCATGAATACATACGAAGTTTTCTAGCCACCCTAGGGGTTATCATATATATTTGAATTTTCTTAAATAACTTAATGTGGATATCATGAAACGTGAAATTCAAGTTAGAATTGGAGATCGCTATATCACACAATCACTCTCTCATTCAAAAACTCATGATAAATCAATTATTTTCCCGAACGACCAAGTATATGCCTGGAAATACGAGCATGTAATACATGTAGATTCTTTATTTTAATAATACATATAGATTCGTTTGCTAACTAAATAAAAAGATTTGTTTGACAACTAAGCTAAAGATTAATTTGCATTCCCAAATGGAAGGACACCCAACAGCGGACCAAGCTCGTGTCGTGGTGGTGCCGCGTGTGTGCAGTACGCATATTTAGCATAAAAAACAGAAGGGTGACACTTATTTGCGAAATTCCTCCTTTAGCACAGAAACTTTCAAAGTCCCCCCCCCCTCCCCCCACAGCCCAGCCTCCGCGTTACGAATCGAAATGTCTTTCGGCCCTGCAAAATTCCCCTTATGTCACTGCACATAAAGGCCGCAACAGTGCCGCTGTTGGCCGTTGAGATCGACTACTTGCCGTCGTAGCACTGCTGGTATCCATGTGACGACCACGACTGAGTCGATCTACTGCTCCTTCGGAGCTCTTAGACCGCGTGACGACGACTATTACTGCAAACCTCGACCTACGCGGTGTCAACGAGGACATCCCGCACGGTGACCACCTCGGCCCAATGAGCAGTCGATCAGAATCCACCTCTGTGCACACTAGGTGTTTGAGGAAAAGGCTCAAAGGCAAATATTTTGGTATCTCGATTTTGTTGTTGCAACATAGGAGTTCTTTGTAATGAAACATATCAATGATTTTTTATCATTTCATGCCATGTATATCATTTTGACGTAGTTCCGGCAGCAATTTATGTTATTTTTCTAGATTAACCTATTAATTCGGTGCCCAATGTCACATTGTATTTTCACTGTGCTTTTGCTTATTTAGAAAAAAACAATTTTATTGGCTTACAAAAATCGGGAAAAAAACAGCGGAAGTTTGACATCTAGAAGCATTCACCAACAACTGACATAGGTCGTGGGATCACAAACAGGCCCGCCGTGCCACCACCGCGCGCCAAGGGGGTGCGTGGGCCTGCTGTGGGATCCCTGGTGCCCGTTCCACCGTCTATCGGTCCCTATGTCTTTATATACCTTTAAAATTCTCCATTATTTTTATGCCCTGATCTGATGCCAGCGTCCACCATTTTTTGTGACGATCCAAACTGGAGGCCATTTCCGATACTCTGTCGGGGGAGTAATTCTTCTCGATGGCCATCTCCATCAACTAGAAGGCCGTCATGATAGCCCATGAGTAGTGTCCTTTGGACTATGGTTCCGTAGCAGTAGCTACATGGTTTTGTCTATCCTGCTTCTCAATACAAACATGATATGAGCTGCCCTATATGATTGTGATCCATCTGATGTAATATATTGGTATGTTTGTTGGGGCATGATGAATTGTCACTTTATGATCATATTTATCCATCCATATTTTTTAGATCTATTTGGTTTCTTTGCTGCGTAATCTTATTCATATATGATCTCCCATCTATTGTTCTTCCTTTTGGCCAAGTTTGGGGTTTGATCTTCACAAGGGTGTTGTGTATGATCGTTTGGTTAAACCTTGCAAGTAATTTACCACGCTGACAGAAAGTGGAAAAGGCTTGTATTGTGTTGTTGCCACTATGGATGAAATGATGGTTGCATAGTTATCCTTTAAAATGTAGGGTGAAGCCAATATACCATCTACTTCATATCATCATGCTTATTACAATACTATATTTGTACTTAATACTTTAAGATGCATGCTGGACAGCGATCCCGGGGGGAGTATTAGCTATAGCAATAGTTGGATAATGATCAATATTGGGACCTGATGCTCATATGTTGATTATGCCATGGATAGTCATAGTAATGTTGTAATTTAAGCAGTGCTCAACTGCAATTTATTTAGAAATACTAGTAAACGTATGGGCCCTAGTCCATTTTGTTTCTATGAAACTTTCAATCTCAATCAATGCTCTTTTAATTTATTGCTTTTGCATTTTTTTTTCAACTTTCCATCAAATCCATGTCTTTTTATGTTGTATTTATTCCTTTGTAACTAGGAAGCTAGTGGGACTAACAATCTCACTAGTCCTGTTGGGGGCCGAGGAAGTTTCATATCTTTGTGTGCAAGGGTTTCTCATTTGTTGTGTTATTGAGCTCATGTTGGTTGAATAAACCTTGAGGTCATTTGAGGGAAATTGCTACTTGGTACAAACCCCTTCCACTTTGGGGCCAACATCTTCCTAGTTATGAGGAAACAAGCCATTTTCTAATGTCGTTGCTGGGGAGATTACATCACAATCATAGGTCCTACATTCATTTACTTTACTCCCTTGTTTTCTATATTACTTAGTTACTTTTGTTGCTTCTTATTTTACTTTTACGCTTTTCAAAAACTCTAACAACGCACAAAAATATTTTAAGTTCCGGTTAGCTACATCTTGAAAAGGCCCAGGGTAGGAGTTGTAGATCTCATAGATAGAGACAATTTGGAGAAATTATTTGGTCATATCAGTGGTTTGAGAGACTTCCCTTATAAATCAATAGTTGAATTAACTTCTAGCTATCTAGTGCCATATTATGCTAGTTCAAGAACTAGAAGATAAGTTTGTAGGGAATCGTTGCATTCAAGACAAAAAAATCCTACGAATCTACCCAAGATCTAATCTACTAGATGCTAGCAATGAGTGGGGAAAGTCTACATACCCTTGTAGATCCAAAGCGGAAATGTTCTAACGAACATGCTTGGCGTAGTCGTACTCTTCACGATCCAATCCGATCCAACACCGCACGAACGAGACCTCCGATATATGCACACGTACGGCTCGGTGATGTCTCCTTCTTCTTGATCCAGCAAGTGAGAGGGAGAGGTAGATAGGATCTAGGCCCGACGGGTGGTGGTGGAGTTATGGTGGAACTCCAGCAGAGCTTCGCTAAGAACTGTGCAGACAAGGGACATATGGAACGAGGGGGAGGCTGCCAGCAACTGGATGTCAGGTGTTGCTCCCCTCCCTCCTCTCTTTATAGGCATGAGAGGGGAGGCTTGGCCCATCCTCCAAGACTCTAAGGGCTGCACACCAAAGGGGGGAAAGAAATCTCCTACTTCCTTCCCCGCCGATTGTGAGCCCTCCTTTTTAGGGATCTTGATATTATCCCTTCGGGACTTGATCCTATTGCTTTTAGGCGTAATTTTGGTGCCTATGGACTAGAGGTGTTGCGCCTTGGTCCACCACCCATGTCTATGTGGGTCCCTCCATGCAGGTGGGCCCCACTCCGAAACCTTCTAGAACCTTCTATGTACAATACTAAAAAATCCTGAACTTTCCTGGTGACCCAAAAAAATACTTTCCATATATGTTTTATTTGTCTCCGGACCATTCCGAAGCTCCTCGTGATGTCCCAGATCCCATCCGAGACTCTGAAATATCTTCGATCTCACCATTATGAATATCTCATTACCAACCTAGAGTTACCAAATGTTAAGTGTGTGACCCTACAGTTCGAGAACATGTGGATATGTGATACGTCTCCAACGTATCTATAATTTTTGATTGTTCCATTCTGTTATATTATCATTCTTGGATGTTATACAATCATTTTATAGTCATTTTATATCATTTTTTGGTACTAACCTATTGACATAGTGCCAAGTGCCAGTTGTTATTTCCTGCATGTTTTTTACATCGCAGGAAATCAATACCAAACGGAGTCCAAACGCAGCGAAACTTTTTGTGGTATTTTTTTGGACCATAAGACATCCAGTGGGCCAAAGAAGTACCGAAGAGGGAGCCCGAGGTGAGCACAAGACACCAGGGGGCGCCTAGAGGCCTAGCCGCGCCCTGGTGGGTTGTGCCCACCTCGGTGGCCTCCCGAACCGCCTCTTTACTCTATAAATACCCCAATATTCCAAAAACCCTAGGAGAGTCGACGAAAATCAATTCCAGCTGCCGCAAGTTCCAGAACCACCAGATCCAATCTATACACCATCACGGAGGGGTTCATCATGTCCATTGGTGCCTCTCCGATGATGCGTGAGTAGTTCTTTGTAGACCTACGGGTCCGTAGTTAGTAGCTAGATGGCTTCCTCTCTCTCTCTCTCTCTCTTGATTCTCAATACAATGGTCTCTTGGAGATCCATATGATGTAACTCTTTTTTGTGGTGTGTTTGTTGGTATCCGATGAACTTTGAGTTTATGATCAGATCTATCTTTTTATCCATGAAAGTTATTTGAGTCTTCTTTGATCTCTTATATGCATGATTGCTTATAGCCTCGTATTTCTTATCCGATATTTGGGTTTTGTTTGGCCAACTTGATCTATTTATCTTGCAACGGGAAGAGGTGCTTTGTGATGGGTTCGATCTTATGGTGCTTGATCCCAGTGACAGAAGGGGAACAGACACGTATGTATCATTGCTATTAAGGATAACAAGATGGGGTCTATTTCTACATAAATAGATCTTGTCTACATCATGTCATTGTTCTTATTGCATTACTCTGTTTTTCCATGAACTTAATACACTAGATGCATGCTTGATAGCGGTCGATGTGTGGAGTAATAGTAGTAGATGCAGGCAGCAGTCGGTCTACTAATCTTGGACGTGATGCCTATATAATGATCATTGCCTGGATATCGTCATGATTATTTGAAGTTTTATAAATTGCCCAAAAGTAATTCATTTACCCACCTTTTCCTATTTTTCTCGAGAGAAGCCACTAGTGAAATCTACGGCCCCTGGGTCTCTTCTTTATTATATTTGCCTTTGCGATCTATTTTCATTTGCTTTTATTTTCAGATCTATATTTCCAAAAACCCAAAAATACCTTGCTGCAATTTATTCTTATTTATTTTATCTCATGTTCCCGCGAGATCTATTTATCCAATCCATCATATTTTTATCCCGTCTACTTGCCAATTTTTGGTGTCGTTGCCCGAAAGGGATTGACAACCCCTTTAACACGTCGGGTTGTGAGTATTTGTTATTTGTGTGCAGGTGCCATTCACATAGTGTTGCGTGGTTCTCGATAACCTTGATCCCATCACTGAGGGAAATACCTACCGTTGTTGTGCTGCATCATCCCTTCCTCTTTGGGGAAATACCGACGTAGTTCTAGCAGACATCAAAAGGAATTTCTGGCGCCGTTGCCGGGGAGACATCATCAACATCTACCAGGTTCCTAATCACAAATCTCTTCTCCTTGCAATTTACATTTTTTGCCATTTGCCTCTCGTTTTCCTCTCACCCGCTTCACAAAAATTTGCCGTTTTATTCACCCTGTTTTCCGTTCGCCGTTTTCTCGTCAGGTCTGTTTTTATGTGCAATCTTGTTTGCCACTTAAGTCATTATGGATATTTCTTCCTCTGTTGCGTGCACTCCCGAGAACAAGGTTCTCAACTTTAAACAAAGGGGAGGGGAGAATTTAAAAGATGCTTGGTATAGGGTTTGCAATGCTCATAATAGATCTATCCGTAAGCAATCTACCGTTGTTTTTCTTCGCTGTTTTTATGTGGGCATCACCACCTGGTATAGATTCGTCCTTGATACGATTACCGGTGGAAATTTCTTGATGTGTCCCTCTCTTGATGCTTTTAATGCTATGGAAAATTTAGTAGGCTCATCACCTCTTACGATTAATGAAACAACTTTGACTCTTGAGCATGTTATGGAAAGACTAGATGCTATTGAAAAGAAAATGCTTACCGAAGAACATATTGAAAACCTGGATAAAAAGATGCTTAATTTTGCTACTAAAATTGGTCAAAAGCGGGAGAAGTTTTTAAGTTGTTAAAAGAAAAGGGAAAAGTAATTCAGGAAAGAATTGAAGAAATCCCTTCTCGGATTGATAAACTGGAATGAATCTTTAGTAATTTAAGCACGGCTTTTGCTTCCGCTAAAATTATTGAAAAAACTACCGTAAAAATTAGCAAAATTACTCAAGTTACTAAGAACAAGGGTGCAACTTCCAATAGCAACAAAGAAGATCTTAAGATGATTAGTATTCACCCAGATTTCATTGAAATAATAAGAGATCCTATCGGCAAAAATGAATTCCTCAACCTTGTTCCTAGAATTATTGTTGTTGAAAATATTTATGCTAAATCTTTGAAGAACTCTAAGTGTTTGATTGAAGAGTTGGAGAACAAGGATGACAAAACTTAGATCCTTGCTTTATGCCTAGCTAGGGGCGTAAAACGATAGCGCTTGTTGGGAGGCAACCCAATGAATAAAATTTATTTTTGTCTTTTGCTTTCTGTTCTTGAGTGTTTGCACAATTATGCTACTGTTATGATTGTGTTTTTTGTGTTTTAGTTAGTGTTTGTGTCAAGCAAAGCCTTTAGGATCTTCTTGGGTGATAGTTGTTTTGATCTTGCTGAAAAACAGAAACTTTTGCGTCCAGAGTTACAATTTTTAAAAATCACAGAAGCGACGAAAAACTCTGAATTTTACAGTAGATTGATATACAAAATTCCCACGTTGTCCTAATTTTTCAGAAATTTTGGAGTTACAGAGGTATTCGAAATATCCAGATTGCTACAAACTGTTCTATTTTTGACAGATTTTGTTTTCTTTGCGTTGTGTGCTTGTTTTGATGATTCTATGGTTTTCTTTGAATAGTTTTTGCCAGAGAAAAGTTGGAATACAGTAGATATAATGCAAGAATAAAATATGAATGGGTTGCAACAACACTTATAGTAGTGATTTGCTTTCTTATACTAACGGATCTCACGAAGGTTTTGTTGAGTTTTGTGTGATTGAAGTTTTCAAGTTTTGGGTGATGTTACGATGGATGAAGGAATAAGGAGTAAGAAGAGCCTAAGCTTGGGGATGCCCATGGCATCCCAAGCTATTATCCAAAGAGAAGCAAGCAACTAAGCTTGGGGATGCCCGAGTGGCATCCCCTCTTTCTTCTAATGACCATCGGTATTTTACTCGAAGCTATATTTTTATTCGTCACATACTATGAGTTTTGCTTGGAGTGTCTTGTATGATATGAGTCCTTTCTTGTTTTGCTTTTTATTTTAAGTCATGAATCCTTGTTGGACACACCTATTTGAGAGAGCCAAAATTATGCCATGACTTGTTAGAAATGCTCTCTATGCTTCATTTAAATCTTTATGAGCTTTGGAATTGCTCTAGTGCTTCACTTATATTTTTTTAGAATGGTGTGCTTTAGTATTTTTGAAGAAATGCTCTCTTGCTTCACTTAGATTTATTTGAGAGTTAGATTTTTTTTTAAATTCTCTCTTGCTTCACTTAAATTAATTTGAGAGAAAGAAATATTATGCTCATGATCTTCACTTATATTTGTTTGAGCTTATCAGAAGCAACACATGAAAATTAGTCCCAAAGTGATAGATATCCAAGAAGGATATAATAAAAACTTTGATGAAGATCATTGGACAAAATAAACTTGATTCCTTGTAATGGTTTTGAGATATGATGATGTGATATGTGAGTCATGTTGATGAGTAATTATGCTTTAGTAAGAATATTGGTGTTAAGGTTTGTGATTCCCTATGCAAGCACGAAAGTTAATAGTTATGCAATGAAATTACGTCCTACTTGTTGTGCATTATTCGTTGTTAATTATGCTCAATGCTCGCTTATGAGATTTTTCGTTTCTTGGTTGGTCGCTTCTCAATCTTTTGCTAGCCTTCATTTTGCACTAAGTATGATCACTACTTGTGCATCCAAAATCCTTTAAACCAGTTTTGCCACGAGTCCACCATACCTACCTATATGCGGTATTCTTTTGTCGTTCTAAGCAAATTTGTATGTGCCATCTCTAATTTTCAAAATAAATTTCTCTTTTGTGTGCTCGTACCGCTCATGAAACGGTAGGGGGTGGCTAATATATTTCCATGCTAGATATGTTATTCTCACGATGAGTGTTTATTCACTTGTCATTGCACGAGAGTAAGGCAAAGGTATTAGGGATGCCCAGTCCTGAAATAAAAAATGAATTTACTTTATGTTGTCAAATAATAAATTCCTTGGAAAGTGCTGGTATGGAAGGCACCCGTGGATACGGCTAGCCATGGAAAGTGAAAATATGGTTGAAAAAGGAATAAACTTTAATTTCTGTTTGGGAACCGCCTATGATATATCTAGCATGGAAAGTATTGGGAACTACTCGATCGTTCTCGTTGACAGGAAAAGCATGCCTCCCAAAATGTTTTTATCTATATCTTTTTCGCTTTGAGCTCTAGCACCTCTAGAAATCCTTACTTCCCTCTGCGGAGGGCCTTTCTTTTTACTTTATGCAATTTTTATTTTTATTTGAGTCTCCATCTTCTCTTATAAAGCGCCAACTAAGGGGCACTATGATCGTACTTGAGCATTGGGTGTAGCTAATATGCGAGTGTGTTTCATCAATGGATCAATGATTGAGCATAATGGGCTAGGGATAACTTATTTTAGCGTTGATATTTTGAAAGACATGGTTGCTTGTTGATATGCTTGAGTATTAAAGTCCTCATGTCTAAACTAGACTATTGCTTTGAACCATATAAAAGTCCAAATGCCCATGCTACAAACAAAACAATATAAGATGAGCATGTTAGGCAACATTCCACATCAAAAATTCTGTTTTTATCATTTACCTACTCGAGGACGAGCAGGAATTAAGCTTGGGGATGCTGATACATCTCCAATGTATCTATAATTTTTGATTGTTCAATGTTGTTATATTATCATTCTTGGATGTTTTACAATTATTTTATAGTCATTTTATATCATTTTTTGGTACTAACCTATTGACATAGTGCCAAGTGCCATTTGTTGTTTTCTGCATGTTTTTTACATCGCAGGAAATCAATACCGAACGGAGTCCAAACGAGTGAAACTTTTTGTGGATTTTTTTGGACCAGAAGACATCCAGTGGGCCAAAGAAGTACCGAAGAGGGAGCCCGAGGTGAGCACAAGACACCAGGGCGCGTCCTGGTGGGTTGTGCCCACCTCGGTGGCCTAATGAACTGCCTCTTTGCTCTATAAATACCCCAATATTCCAAAAACCCTAGGAGAGTCGACGAAAATCAATTCCAGCCGCCACAAGTTCCAGAACCACCAGATCCAATCTAGACACCATCACGGAGGGGTTCATCATGTCCATTGGTTCCTCTCCGATGATACGTGAGTAGTTCTTTGTAGACCTACGGGTCCGTAGTTAGTAGCTAGATGGCTTCCTCTCTCTCTTTTGATTCTCAATACAATGGTCTCTTGGAGATCCATATGATGTAACTCTTTTTTGCGGTATGTTTGTTGGTATCCGATGAACTTTGAGTTTATGATCAGATCTATCTTTTTATCCATTAAAGTTATTTAAGTCTTCTTTGATCTCTTATATGCATGATTGCTTATAGCCTCGTATTTCTTCTCTGGTATTTGGGTTTTGTTTGGCCAACTTGATCTATTTATCTTGCAAGAAGAGGTGCTTTGTGATGGGTTCGATCTTACGGTGCTTGATCCCAGTGACAGAAGGGGAACCGACATGTATGTATCGTTGCTATTAAGGATAACAAGATGGGGTCTATTTCTACATAAATAGATCTTGTCTACATCATGTCATCGTTCTTATTGCATTACTCTGTTTTTCCACTAACTTAATACACTAGATGCATGCTAGATAGCGGTCGATGTGTGGAGTAATAGTAGTAGATGCAGGCAGGAGTCAGTCTACTAATCTTGGACGTGATGCGTATATAATGATCATTGCCTGGATATCGTCATGGTTATTTGAAGTTTTATCAATTGCCTAACAGTAATTCGTTTACCCACTGTTTGCTATTTTTCTCGAGAGAAGCCACTAGTGAAATCTATGGCCCCGGGTGTCTTCTTTATTATATTTGCCTTTGCGGTCTATTTTCATTTCCTTTTATTTTCAGATCTATATTTCGAAAAACCGAAAATACCTTGCTGCAATTTATTCTTATTTATTTTATCTCGCGTTCCCGCGAGATCTATTTATCCAATCTATCATATTTTTATCCCATCTACTTGCCAACTTTTGGTGCCGTTGCACGAAAGGGATTGACAACCCCTTTAACACGTCGGGTTGCGAGTATTTGTTATTTGTGTGGAGGTGCTATTCACGCAGTGTTGCATGGTTCTCCTACTGGTTCGATAACCTTGGTCTCATCACTGAGAGAAATACCTACCCTTGTTGTGCTGCATCTACCTCTTTGGGGAAATACCGACGTAGTTCTAGCAAACATCAATATGATCGAGACAACTCTCCGATCAGTAATCAATAGCGGGAACTGAATGCCCATAATGACTCCCACATATTCAACAAAGATCTTTATTGTTTGAAACCACAATGTCGAGGGTTGCAGCAATCCCGTATTCCATTCCCTTTGTCTCGTGATATTTTCCTTGCCTGAGATACGATCAACGGTATCACCATACCTAGTTCAATCTCGTTACTAGCAAGTTTTCTTTACTCGCTCCGTAATACAATATCCTTGTGAGCAAACACATTTGTCACATGCTCGCAAGCTCCTTAGGATGTTGTATTACCAAGAGGGCCCAGAGAATTCTCTTCGTTACATGGAGTGACAAATCCCAGTCTTGATCCACGGAACCCAACTAGTACCTTCCGAGATACCTGAATAGCACCTTTATGATCACCCAGTTACAAAGTGACAGTTGATACCCACAAAGCATTCTTCCGATATTAGGGAGTGGCATGATCTCACAGTCTAAATAATAGATACTTGACATTAAGAAAGTTGTAGCAAATAAACTAAGTGACATGATCAGATGATAAGCTTATGATTGGGTCTGTCCATCACAACATTCTCCTAATGATGTGATCTCATTATTAAATGAAAACTCATGTATATGGTTAGAAAACTTTAACCATCTTCAATCAATGAGCTAGTCTAGGAGAGGCTCACTAGAGACACCGTGTTTGTTTATGTATCCACACATGTATTTGAGTTTCCGGTTAACTAAATTATAGCACGGAGAATGAACACTTATCAAGAACAAAGAAATATGAAAATAACAATTTTATTATTGCCTCTAGGGCATATTTCCTATAGTCTCCCGCTTGCCATAGAGCCAATAATCTAATTTACATTGTAACAAATATAACACCCATGGAGTTCTGGTGGTGATCATGTTTTGCTCGTGGAAGAGGCTTAGCCAACCGATCTACAACTTTCAAATCCATATGAAACTTTGCAAATCTTTAGGTCTACAACGCTGTACTTGGAGCTACTCCAGCGGTCTGCTTCACCATTCAAAAAAAACATGCATTCGGATTGAGACTTTGAGTCATCTGGATCAGTGTCAAAGCTAGCATCGATGAAACCCTTTACAACGAGCTCTTCATCACCTCCATGAAACATTTCCTTAGTCCTCTTTAGGTACTTAAGGATATTTTTGACCGTTGTCTAGTATTTCACTCCTGGATCACTTTGGTACCTACCAGCCATACTAATGGAAAGGCACACATCAGGTCTAGTGCACAACATGGCATACATGATAGAGCCTATGGTTGAGGCAAAGGGGGCGACTTTCATATTTTCTCTTTCTTCTGTCATAGTTGGACATTGAATCTTCCTAAACTTCATACCTTGCAACATGGGCAAGTGTCGGAATTGGGGCTCCGCGGACCCAAGGAAAGGTTCGAACTCTGGGATGTGCATGGAGGACTTCACTAGGCTACGACTCGCTGCTCTCTACCTCATGGCCTTGCTCCGATGTCCTCGAAGAAGAGGGAAGGAAGAAGGAACATGATGATTTACCCAGGATCGGGCCAGCTTGCGGTGTAAGACCCTACTCCTGCTTTGTGGTGGATTTCCTCTCGAGGAGGATGAATATGAACTAGTACAAGGATGAATTGCCTCGTGAGGGCTCAGGGTTCGACCTGGACTCGATCGATCGATCCCTCTCTACGGTGGAGACTAACCTATACTTATACCGGCCTTAGTCCTCTTCCCCCGAAAACTATAGGCAGGAAGGGATGCCACAACAGTCAAATTCAAAGGGGGGCAGGAGTACACCCTACATGACTAAAGGTGGTCTTCGCTTGCAAAGCTTCTGGTCGTGACGCGCAGGTGGGCACGGTGATGACCTCCGTCCTGGCGAGTCCATCGTCCTGGTCTTGTTGCACCGGAATGGCAAGCTTTGGGGGATTCCTCGGGAACCCGCGCGCTGGCCTTGTCCGTTTAGCGCCAAAGAGGAAATCGTCCTGGTCTACGCCCGCTGGCACCTTCCTGGCTCCGGTCGTCATGGCTCGCGTCATGTGCAGCGTGAGGTGGGGTGGTGAGCCTAGAGATGTCCGCCCCATGAGGGGCCTCGGGAGGCAGCCTCGGGAGACTGCCCCTCATGAAGCTCTCGGGGCACCTGACGACGCTCGCTGATGCCCCCCTCGCGAGGCGGGTGGGGGGGGGGCTCACGAGGGCTTGCTCATGAAGTCTTGGCGCAGGGCCGCGCCGGGCCCTTTGACGATGCCATGCGTTGGGCTGCAGGCAGATGGGCCTGGGTACCCCCAGTCCCAGAGCCCCGACAGCAAGAACCCCTTCTTTGACTGTTATATTTTGAACTTCCTCAAAACTTTGTCAAGGTATGTACTTTGTGAAAGTCCTATCAGGCGTCTTGATCCATCTCTATAGATCTTGATGCCCAATATGTAAGTTGCTTCACCGAGGTCTTTCATTGAAAAAAAACTCTTCTTCAAATATCCCTTTATGCTTTCCTGAAGTTCTACATCATTTCCAATCACTAATATTTCATCCACATACAGTATTAGAAATGTTATAGAGCTCCGGCTCACTTTCTTGTAAATACAAGCTTCTCCATAAGCTTAGATAAATCCAAAGCCTTTGATGACCTCATCAAAGCGAAGATTCAAACTCCGGGATGCTTGTACCAGTCCATAAATGGATTGATGGAGCTTGAATACCTTATAGAATCCTTAGGATCGACAAAAGCTTTGGGTTGCATCATATACAACTCTTCTTTAATGGTTACATTAAGGAACGCAGTTTTGACATCCATCTCCCGGATTTCATAATCGAAAATGCAACAATTGCTAACATACTCCTAACAGACTTTAGCATCACTATGGGTGAGAAAGACTCATCGTAGTCAACCCCTTGAACTTGTTGAAAACCTTTTGCAACAAGTCAAGCTTTATAGGCAGTGACATTACCATCAACATATGTCTTCGTCTTAAAGATCCATTTGTTCTCAATGGCCATTTGGTTGTCGGTAAGTCCATGATACGTCTCCAACGCACATATAATTTTTTATTGTTCCATTCTATTATAGTATCTATATTGGATGTTTTACATGCAATTACATATCAGTTTTTGGGACTAACCTATTAACCTAGTGCCCAGTGCCACTTGTTGTTTTTTGCCTGTTTCTCGATTTTCAGGATATCAATATCAAATAGAGTCCAAACAGAGAAAAAACTTTGGATTGATTTTTTCTAGACCAAAAGAGACCCTAGAAGGTTCGGGAGAAGACGTGAAGAGCCACGAACGAGCGACAAGCTCGGGAGACGCGCCCCAGGGGGGTGCCCCTACACTTGTGGGCCCCTCGTGGCACCTATTGACCTAATTTTGCCTCTATAAATTCTCAATTTTTCCCCTAACATCAGCGATCCACCCGAAATACTTTTTCCGCCGCCGCAAGTTTCTATTCTCGCGAGGTCCCATCAGGAGGCCTCCCACGGTACGCTGCCAGAGGGGGAATCGACCACGGAGGGGCTCTACATCAACCTTGATGCCCTTACGATGATGTGTGTGTTGGGAAACGTAGTAATTTCAAAAAAATTCTTACGCACACGCAAGATCATGGTGATGCATAGCAACGAGAGGGGAGAGTGTTGTCCACGTACCCTCGTGGACCGAAAGCTGAAGCGTTAGCACAACGCGGTTGATTTAGTCGTACGTCTTCACGATCCGACCGATCAAGTACCGAACGCACGGCACCTTCGAGTTCAGCACACGTTCAGCTCGATGACGTCCCTCGAACTTTGATCCAGCCGAGCTTTGAGGGAGAGTTCCGTCAGCATCACGGCGTGGTGACGATGATGATGTTCTACCGACGCAGGGCTTCGCCTAAGCACCGCTATGATATTATCGAGGTGGATTATGGTGGAGGGGGGCACCGCACACGGCTAAGAGATCAAGAGATCAATTGTTGTGTCTATGGGGTGCCCCCTCCTCCGTATATAAAGGGGGGAGGAGGAGAGGGTCGGCCAAGGGGGTGGCGTGCCCTAGGAGGGAGAAACCTACTCCAAGTAGGTTTGCCCCTCCCTTTCCTACTCCAAGAAGGAGGGGGAAGGAAGGAGTGGGAGAGGGGAAAGGCAAGGGGGCGATGTCGGTGTCAAAACCGGCGGATCTCGGGTAGGGGGTCCCGAACTGTGCATCTAAGGCGGATGGTAACAGGAGGCGGGGGACACGATGTTTACCGAGGTTCGGGCCCTCTCGATGGAGGTAATACCCTACTTCCTGCTTGATTGATCTTGATGATATGAGTATTACAAGAGTTGATCTACCACGAGATCATAGAGGCTAAACCCTAGAAGCTAGCCTATGGTATGACTGTCCTTCTCCTACGGACTAAACCCTCCGGTTTATATAGACACCGGAGGGGGCTAGGGTTACACAGAGTCGGTTACAAGGGAGGAGATCTACATATCGTATTGCCAAGCTTGCCTTCCACGCCAAGGAGAGTCCCACCCGGACACGGGACGAAGTCTTCAATCTTGTATCTTCATAGTCCAACAATCCGGCCAAAGGATATAGTTTGGCTATCCGAGGACCCCCTAATCCAGGACTCCCTCAGTAGCCCCTGAACCAGGCTTCAATGACGATGAGTCCGGTCCGCAGATTGTCTTCGGCATTGCAAGGCGGGTTCCTCCTCCGAATACTCCATAGAAGATTTTGAACACGAGGATAGTGTCCGGCTCTGCCAAACAAATTCCACATACCACCGTAGAGAGAATAATATTTCCACAAATCTAATCTGCTGACAGCTTTTCATAACGTGACATACTGCCGTGGTCTGGTCATGACGAACCGTTTTTCTGAGCCTGCCACTGCACGTGTTGCGAGGCGGTTTTATTGGCACGTCCTGTCGAAGCAGAGATCGTGTCCCTCTTTTCATGGGATTCTCCCCAATACGGGTGCGAGTAACCCAACCGCGCCATCAATTACGGTGCTTGGGGGATAAGCGATTTTACCGGGCAAGTGGGGAGGCGCAGAATACCTGCTGCCTTTATAAGGGGATAAGAACGCCCATTCGCACCCACGCTTTCTTCTTCCCAATCCATTCCCCTCCGCCCGAGCTCCAGCGCCCGAGCATTCATCTTTTCTGCCCACAAAGGCCTTCCGAAAATGTCCAGATCCGGAGCAGGAGGCAAATGGATGGCCTCTACCGTCCGGGAGAAGGATATCAAAAAGCTTCGGGAGGCCGGGTATCTGGCCAAGAAAATCAGCCACCGTCTCCCGATGGTGGGACAGATCATCCCTACTCCGGAACCCCACGAGAGGGTTGTATTCCTCCCTCACTTTGTCCGCGGCCTAGGGTTTCCCCTCCACTCGTTCGTTCGCGGCATCATGTATTACTATGGGATCGATCTTCACGATCTGTCCCCTAATTCCTTCCTCAACATCTCGACATTCATTGTCGTGTGCGAGGCTTTTCTCCGCATCTCGCCACACTTCGGCTTATGGCTGAAGATTTTTAATGTGAAGCCCAAGGTAGTGGGCGGCGAGCACGCCGAGTGTTGAGGCGCTATGGTGAGCAAGATGCCCAATGTCATATGGCCAACAGGCACCTTTAACGATTCTGTCAAGGAGTGGCAACAGCAGTGGTTTTATATCACTGAGCCGCGCGACAGGGAATGGGCCGCTACTCCCGAGTTTCGATCCGGTGCCCCCCTACGGCTTACATCCTGGGTCAAGAAGGTCCTGAACTGGTCCTTGTCCGATGAACTGTCGGTGCTCCAGACGCGCGTTAAAGATATGGGAGACAAGAACATTGAAGTTGTCAATGTAGTCCAGGTGATGTTAGTTCGCCGGATCCTGCCTTGTCAACACCGGACTTGCAATCTATGGGAATTCGATCCGGCCAGGCACCAAACCTTACGAGAGTTTTTCAGCTCCTCGCACAAGGACATCTGGAAGGTGCTTTTCAAGTCCAGCAAATCATGGCCAGACTCCGCCGAGGACCGCGGGTACCAACTGTCCCGCCCTGCAACTTCGGTAAGTCATCATACTTTTTATCCGCATAACCCAAAGGAAGCGCTTAACGTGTTTTCTACAACTCTCCCAGGGCTGGAAGAAGAAGGCGGAGCGGATCCATTGTCCCGCCCCGCTGCCCGAAGAACCGGCCGTCCCACTTCTGACGAAGATGCTGGTCCTGGCGCCTTACAAGGTGCCGAAGAAGACAGCCGAGAAGGAGGCCAAAAAGACCCGGGGCGGCCTTCGTCGCCGCGGCACTTCGGACACAATATCTGAAGGCTCTGATGCCCGTTCCGCCTCCGAAGAGGACGAGGAGGAGGAGGAAGATGAAACCCCTGTGGGAGGAAGAAAGAAGAGGACGGCCTCCGTACACTTGGAGGCCGAGCCGCCCAAAAGGGGAAAGGCTCCTCTTCCGAAGGAGTCCATTGCCGCCGCCGACAGCGGCCCGGCGTGGGATCCTAGAGCCCAGCCCCTGGTGAACTTGTGAGTATATAAAATCCGAGTACCTTTATGCGTCCAAACTCATCATGGCATAGTATTTTAACCTGAGCCATATTTTTTGTAGTCCGGCGAGGTCCCGTACCAAACAATCCTCATCAGAGGATTCGCTGAGCTCGGATGCTATGGAGAGCGGGACGCCCCCAAAGGCCCCTTCCTCCAAACAGGTGAATAACACTGAGGCTTCGTCCCAGAAGGACCCCGGCCAGGGAGGAGAGGAAAAGATCGTGAAGGCGGTGCCTGGAGGTCAAACTTCAGGGGCCGGACACATGGGGGAGAAAATTCCCATGGGAGCTGATGGCGGGGGCCATCTGGAATTCGGCTCCCAGCCGGATACAGTTCCGGAGACCAATACGGCTCCAGAATCAGGCAGGCAACCTCTCTCAGCTGGAGGGGACATGCCTGTTCCACCGGCAACCTCTGTCCAACCAGAGGTGTCGGATGCTTTGTTGGTGGCGCTGAAGAGCGCCTCCATCGTCAATGAACAACGTGCCCTTATGGGTGCGGTGATTGAGAAGATTCAGTCTACTGAGAGTGGACTGAATGGAGCCTGTATCAGCCTTATAAAAGGTTTTGAGGTATGTTTTATGAGGTTTCGAAGAGTGTCATGGTATGGATAGTAGCCCCTAATACACTGTTCGGTGAAAGAAACAACCGGACAGAGGATCAAATTTATGTTCGCAGGAAGACTCATTGAATGACATCTATTTCTCTTCTGTTATAAGCAGGCGTCTGTAGCGGCTGCTGCCTCTCATACTGCGGAGATCTCCGGACTGAATCAAAGTCTGGAGCGAGCCAAAGAAGAACTTGGCCAGTTGAAAATGCAGTTGGGAGATAAACAAGGTATGCACAAGTCTTGTTCGCGTTTATTGCGAATGAATTTTCAGTATGATGAAATAAGCTTCATGATTTGTGCTAGGGATGGTGACCAAAGTCGAGGCTGTTAAGAAGGTTGTGGCCGAGGCCGAGAAAAAGGCAGCCACAGAGCAGGCTCTTCGTGAGAAGCACGAGGCCAGGGTTACTAAAGCTGAGCAGGAGCTGCAAGAGGCCGTGAGGAAATGCGAGACCTTGGAGCAGAGTTTAACAGAGAAAGAATCCAAACTCACCAAGGCGCATCAGGCCACAAGCGATGCCTGGGGGGAAACCCAAAGCGCCCCGCAGGGGATCCAAGAGGCGAGAAAGATCGCGGCAGGTAAGGCTTTTTCCATGTAAAGCAAGTATTTGAGGGGAAAATTATGTTTTCTAATTTTGAATTCAGATTTCTCAGGGGTATTTGCCGAGCTGCCCCGCAGCATATCAGATGCCTCCCAATTCTACCGAGCCGAAGAAAAGAACACTACGGATAAGCTCTTCCGGTCACAGTATTTGGCACCGAATTATTCGGTGCCCTTTGTCGATCAACTGAAACAGCTGATCGAACTGCATAAGGCGGCGGAACTGGCCATGAAGGATATGATTATCCGGCTATGGCCCGCCCAGCCGATTCCAAGCAGCTACTTTGGGCTCGTGAAGCGGCTTGTGAGTGCCTGCCCTCGACTTGATGTCATCAAGCGGTTGGTCTGTATAGAAGGTGCGCGAATGGCCTTCGCCCGCGCAAAGGTGCACTGGGGGAAGATGGATGCTGAAAAGCTGATGACCGAAGGACCGCCAGAGGGGAAGGAGCACCGCAAGCCCGAATTATATTATGAGAGTGTCCGGAAAGGATCCTACCTTGCAGCGGAGCTATGTACCAAGGACATTATATTTCCATGAATGCAAATCATGTTGTCCTTTGTAATGATTGAACAAGGTCATTTATATTATTTATTGCTTGTTATATAAAAGTTTATCCTCCTGCGCGGCCGTTTCATATATAAATCCTGAGAGTTGGCCAGTCGTCGGCTTCTGCCCCCACGTAAGAAGTACGGGGGTGTTCAGGATAAACCTGATCACTCTTTATCCCAGTTTTGGGTCCTTCGAAGGAGGTGTTCAGCACAACAAACCAGGCAATCGTACTATAAGGCTTTATCACTCTCACTTAGCCATAGGAGCTTTAGGAAGGTAGGCGCAGCCCCTGGTGTTCGGAAGACCGCACGGGGGGCTCTATAAGCACCTGATCGGAAGAAAAAACGATCCATCGCACGCTGCATTGGTTATGGCATTATGCGGGAGAAATCCTTAAATATTTTGTAACCTCTTGAACAACTGACCAGCTCTTGCCGTATCAAGACAGTCAGTTTTCGGCTTTCTCTACTCAGGTGCTCGTCCGGAAGAACCGGGACACAATCGCAGTAGTTCTCCCAGTGCTACCTTAGCCGATATAGCGGAACGTAAGGTACCAAAACATGGGAGCCGGGCAAACCCAACTATTGACCCAAGACATGATTCAGAGCTGATGCATATAATGCTATAGGTTCGGGGTGCCGAACTTCCGTGAAGGTGTTCGGACTTTATTGCCGTGTTATGGGTAAAACGAAGCCCCTGGCATACTTTAAGGCATATCGCTGTGTACGGATGCCACTTGACAAAAGAATTTCGATAAGAAATAACAGCAGGTAAGTGTCATATAAATCCACATGTTGTATTTCAATAGTACGTCTATGCGTATGAGTACAAGTAATGTGATAAAAAAGGAATATGACTGCGGAACCTGCTGAGACCAGGGGAAGAAGCTGAGTGCGGATCCGGAGTATAGTCGAATGGTCATTGTGGGGAATGTCTAAGGATTCCCTTGCGCGTTCAAGCTGCCTCCATATCGCCCGTCCTGGTCGGCGCAAAGGTGAACCTGCGAAGGAAATGTAAAAAATGTTTGCGTGCCGGAGAGCGGTTGAGCCGCCGAGTGCGGCCTGTCCTGGCCTTCGCCAAAGCGTTTAATCGAGGTCTGGACAAGTCGGGCTATCCTTCCGCGAAGTAGTTCAGAGTCCCTTGACGGTGTCCGGGAGCCTGGACGTTCGGCCTTGCCATTAACCGTGATGACGCCGCGTGGACCGGGCATCTTGAGCTTACGCTAGGCATATTGGCACCCCATTGAATCGAGCGAACGCGGTTCGTCCGAGCAGTGCCTGATAATCACTTCGGAAAGGGACGATTTCGAAGATTAACTCTTCGGTACGGTAATTTTCTGGTGATCCAAAGACTACCTCAAGGGCAATGGAGCCTGTACAGCTGGCTTCCACACCTGGTATAATGCCTCTGAAATTGGCTGTAGTGGGTTTGATCGCCGAATGATCGATGCCCATCTTGCGCACTGTATCCTGGTAAAGCAGATCTAGACTGATGCCTCCGTCCATAAGGACTCGTGTGAGGTGGAACCCGTCAATTATTGGGTCGAGGACTAGTGCGGCTGGATTGCCCTGATTGGTGTTAACCGGACGATCCATGCGATTGAAGGTGACCGGCCCTAGTTTATATTGTGGGATGACTAGTTCCGTTAAGTCGGCATCCCTAACGGTGCATATCCGGTCCGAGTTGGGAATTTGGGTGGTGTTTACCACATTCACCGATTGAATATGCGGGGGAAATTTCTTTTGCCCTCCTGTGTTCGGTGGTCTGGGCTCTTCGTCGCCATCATCGCTTTGAGACCCCCCTTCTCCGTTTTTGGCGCCTGCCCTGCCGGCTTGTTTGAAGACCCAGCATTCTCTGTTGGTATTGGTGGCTGGCGTTCCTGGGGTGCCATGAATTTGGCATTGGCGATCGAGTATGCGGTCCAGACTGGATGGACCCGAATTGTTATTTTTGAGTGGCCCTTTCCGCTGACCGGACTTTGAGCCCCTAAACCCGGCATTAAGTGTTGTATCTTCGGCGTTTTCACCATATTTGCGGCGCTTGTGTTTGTTGCGTCGTGGTTTGCCGTTGCTATCCCTGGCCTCTAATGTGCCAGGTTTGCTTGCTGTATTGTTACTACGAGCCAACCAGCTATCTTCACCCGCGCAAAAGCGGGTCATAAGTGTCGTTAGGGCTGCCATGGATTTTGGCTTCTCTTGGCCGAGGTGCCGGGCGAGCCATTCGTCATGGATGTTATGCTTAAATGCCGCTAAGGCCTCTGCATCACGGAAATTGTCCAGGAATGCATCTGCCAGGCTCTCCCAACTTCTGATGGAGTTTACCGGCAAGCTATTGAGCCAATGCCGAGCCGGCCCTTTGAGTTTTAGCGAGAAATACTTGATGGCATGTAAATCATCCTCGCGGGCCATGTGAATGTGGAGGAAGAAGTCTTCTATCCATACCGCGGGGTCTATAGTACCATCATATGATTCTATGTTTACGGGTTTAAACCCTTCTGGGAATTCGTGATCCTATTACTTCATCGGTGAAGCATAGGGGGTGTGCGGCGCCTCTGTGCCGGGCTATGTTACCACGCAGTTCATACGAGTCTTGTCTGCTGTATTCAGCCCGACCGGATTTGCTTTTAGTATATCCGGCGTGACGGTCATCGTCCCGCGTTGGGGAGCGCCCCCGTGATCCGTAGATCGATCTTGCATGTCCTGCTTTGTTTTGCAATACGTCTCGCAGGTCCTGCGTGTTGCCCCAGGCCATGGTATTTTTGTTTGAATGGCGGCGGGGTGCGGGCTGGACTTCGGGCTGGTATGCCCCTCTGTCTCGGCCACGAGGTGGCCGATCAGCCGCATCATACGCTGGTGATGTAGGTTTCAATGCTTCCTCCTCGAGTTGGGGTAGCAACCTGCGCTTTGGGTAACTCTTGGTTGGGCGCTCGAGTTCGTATTCCTTGGCCGCCAGGACTTCAGTCCATCTATCCGCTAGCAGATCTTGATCAGCTCGAAGCTGTTGTTGCTTTTTCTTCAGGCTGTTTGCTGTGGCTATAAGCCGGCGCTTGAAGCGCTCCTGCTCGACGGGATCCTTAGGCACGATAAATTCTTCGTCGCCGAGGCTCACTTCGTCTTCGGAGAGAGGCATGTAATTGTCATCCTCTTATTCTCCATCTGCTGCCTGTTCTGGAGGGCCGCTCGAGGTCTGGCTGGAGGGGATTGTCGTCGTCTTCGACACTATCCGGAGCGTTATTATCTCTTGTGCCGGTATCGCTGCTTTTGCTATGGCGGGACTTAGAGCGGCGCCGCTGACGTCGGTGCTTGGATTGCTTCTTGGAGGGATTATCCTCCGTTGTCTTATCGCCATCGCCTTTTTTGGGGGTGTCCACCATGTATATATCATATGATGAGGTGGCAGTCCAGCGCCCTGTGGGCGGTGGTTCCTATTCGGCTCCTGCATCGTCGTCCATACCGTCGATGTCTTCGGAGCCAAAATCGAGCATGTCGGTTAAATCGTCGACAGTGGCTACTAAGTGGGTGGTGGATGGGGAGCGAATTTCTTCGTCGTCCGCATCCCATTCCAGCCGGACATAGTTCGGCCATAGTTCTCCTGACAAGGAGAGAGACCTTAATGAATTTAGCACATCGCCAAAAGGCGAGTGCTGAAAGATATCCGCGGAGGTAAACTCCATGATCGGCGCCCAATCAGATTCGATAGGCATGGACGCAGGCGGTTCGGGGCCTGTGGCCGGGGATGAATCCGAGGATCCGGCGACACAGGTCTCATAGGAGGTGAAGTCAGTATTCGGCTCTATCGCCGCTGAGTGCGTGGCCTCCGTGGCAGGGTCCATCCACCCGTCCTCGGACGGCGCAATCTGCTTTGGATCGAGGGCCGGAGTAGCTGTAGGTGGGATCTCCCGAACACTGTCCGTCGGCAGAGATAAGTCATGCCTGTCGTGACTGTGCGGCGCACCTGACATGGGCTCGAATCGGTCGAAGATCAAGTCTCCACGGATGTCGACAGTATAGTTCAAGCATCCAAACCTAACCTGATGGCCAGGGGCGTAGCTTTCGATCTGCTCCAGATGGCCAAGCGAGTTGGCCCGCAGTGTGAAGCCGCCGAATACGAAGATCTGTCCGGGGAGGAAAGCCTCACCCTGGATCGCATCGTTGCCAATGATCGAAGGGGCCATCAAACCTTGTGGTGACGGCACAGTGGAACTCTCAATGAAAGCACCAATGTCGGTGTCAAAACCGGCGGATCTCGGGTAGGGGGTCCCGAACTGTGCGTCTAAGGCGGATGGTAACAGGAGGCGGGGGACACGATGTTTACCCAGGTTCGGGCCCTCTCGATGGAGGTAATACCCTACTTCCTGCTTGATTGATCTTGATGATATGAGTATTACAAGAGTTGATCTACCACGAGATCGTAGAGGCCAAACCCTAGAAGCTAGCCTATGGTATGATTGTCCTTCTCCTATGGACTAAACCCTCCGGTTTATATAGACACCGGAGGGGGCTAGGGTTACACAGAGTCGGTTACAAGGGAGGAGATCTACATATCTGTATTGCCAAGCTCGCCTTCCACGCCAAGGAGAGTCCCACCCGGACACAGGACGAAGTCTTCAATCTTGTATCTTCATAGTCCAACAGTCCGGCCAAAGGATATAGTCCGGCTGTCCGAGGACCCCCTAATCCAGGACTCCCTCAGGCGCCCCCCCCTTCCTTGTCCTATTCGGACTCAAGGGGAGGGGGTGCACCTCTTGCCCTAGCCGGCCCCTCTCTCTCTCTCCACTAGGGCCCAACAAGGCCCATTAGTTCCCCGGGGGGTTCCGGTAACCCCCGGTACTCCGATAAATGTTCGAAACCTTCTGGAACCTTTCCGGTGTCCAAACATAGTCGTCCAATATATCGATCTTTATGTCTCGACCATTTCGAGACTCCTCGTCATGTCCGTGATCACATCCGGGACTCCTAACAACCTTCAGTACATCAAAACACATAAACTCATAATATAACCGTCATCGAACTTTAAGCGTGCGGACCCTACGGGTTCGAGAACTATGTAGACATGACCGAGACACGTCTCCGGTCAATAACCAATAGCGGAACCTGGATGCTCATATTGGCTCCCACATATTCTATGAAGATCTTTATCGGTCAAACCGCATAACAATATACATTGTTCCCTTTGTCATCGGTATGTTACTTGCCCAAGATTCGATCGTCGGTATCTCAATACCTAGTTCAATCTCGTTGTCGGCAAGTCTCTTTACTCATTCCGTAATACATCATCCCGCAACTAACTCATTAGTTGCAATGCTTGCAAGGCTTATAGTGATGTGCATTACCGAGTGGGCCCAGAGATACCTCTCCGACAATCGGAGTGACAAATCCTAATCTCAAAATACGCCAACCCAACAAGTACCTTTGGAGACACCTGTAGAGCTCCTTTATAATCACCAAGTTACGTTGTGACGTTTGGTAGCACACAAAGTGTTCCTCTGGTAAATGGGAGTTGCATAATGTCATAGTCATAGGAACATGTATAAGTCATGAAGAAAGCAATAGCAACATACTAAACGATCGAGTGCTAAGCTAACGAAATGGGTCAAGTCAATCACATCATTCTCCTAATGATGTGATCCCGTTAATCAAATGACAACTCATGTCTATGGCTAGGAAACATAACCATCTTTGATCAACGAGCTAGTCAAGTAGAGGCATACTAGTGACATTCTGTTTGTCTATGTATTCACACAAGTATTATGTTTCCAGTTAATACAATTCTAGCATGAATAATAAACATTTATCATGATATAAGGAAATAAATAATAACTTTGTTATTGCCTCTAGGGCATATTTCCTTCAGTCTCCCACTTGCACTAGAGTCAATAATCTGCATTACACAGTAATGATTCTAACACCCATGGAGCCTTGGTGCTGATCATGTTTTGCTCGTGGAAGAGGCTTAGTCAACGGGTCTGCAACATTCAGATCCGTATGTATCTTGCAAATTTCTATTTCTCCCACCTGGACTTGATCCCGGATGGAGTTGAAGCGTCTCTTGATGTGCTTGGTTCTCTTGTGAAATCTGGATTCCTTTGCCAAGGCAATTGCACCAGTATTGTCACAAAAGATTTTCATTGGACCCGATGCACTAGGTATGACACCTAGATTGGATATGAACTCCTTCATCCATACTCCTTCATTTGCTGCTTCTGAACCAGCTATGTACTCCGCTTCACACGTAGATCCCGCCACAACGCTTTGTTTAGAACTGCACAAACTGATAGCTCCATCGTTCAATATAAACACGTATCCGGTTTGCGATTTAGAATCGCCCGGATCAGTGTCAAAGCTTGCATCGACGTAACCATTTACGACTAGCTCTTTGTCACCTCCATAAATGAGAAACATATCCTTAGTCCTTTTCAGGTGTTTCAGGATGTTCTTGACCGCTGTCCAGTGATCCACTCCTGGATTACTTTGGTACCTCCCTTCTAAACTTATAGCAAGGCACACATCAGGTCTGTTACACAGCATTGCATACATGATAGAGCCTATGGATGAAGCATAGGGAACATCTTTCATTTTCTCTCTATCTTCTGAAGTGGTCGGGCATTGAGTCTGACTCAACTTCACACCTTGTAACACAGGCAAGAACCCTTTCTTTGCTTGATCCATTTTGAACTTCTTCAAAACTTTGTCAAGGTATGTGCTTTGTGAAAGTCCAATTAAGCGTCTTGATCTATCTCTATAGATCTTCATGCCCAATATATAAGCAGCTTCACCGAGGTCCTTCATAGAAAAACTCTTATTAAATATCCCTATGCTATCCAGAAATTCTATATCATTTCCAATCAGCAATATGTCATCCACATATAATATCAGAAATGCTACAGAGCTCCCACTCACTTTCTTGTAAATATAGGCTTCTCCAAAAGTCTGTATAAAACCATATGATTTGACCACACTATCAAAGCGTTTATTCCAACTCCGAGAGGCTTGCACCAGTCCATAAATGGATCGCTGGAGCTTGCACACTTTGTTAGCTCCCTTTGGATCGACAAAACCTTCCGGTTGCATCATATACAACTCTTCTTCCAGAAATCCATTCAGGAATGTAGTTTTGACATCCATTTCCAAATTTCATAATCATAAAATGCGGCAATTGCTAACATGATTCGGACAGACTTAAGCATCGCTACAGGTGAGAAAGTCTCATTGTAGTCAACCCCTTGAACTTGTCGAAAACCTTTTGCAACAAGTCGAGCTTTGTAGACAGTAACATTACCGTCAGCGTCAGTCTTCTTCTTGAAGATCCATTTATTCTCAATGGCCTGCCGATCATCGGGCAAGTCAACCAAAGTCCACACTTTGTTCTCATACATGGATCCCATCTCAGATTTCATGGCCTCAAGCCATTTTGCGGAATCTAGGCTCACCATCGCTTCTTCATAGTTCGTAGGTTCGTCATGGTCTAGTAACATTACTTCCAGAACAGGATTACCGTACCACTCTGGTGTGGATCTTATTCTGTTTGACCTACGAGGTTCAGTAACAACTTGATCTGAAATTTCATGATCATTATCATTAACTTCCTCACTAATTGGTGTAGGTGTCACAGGAACCGGTTTCTGTGATGAACTACTTTCCAATAATGGAGCAGGTACAGTTACCTCATCAAGTTCTACTTTCCTCCCACTCACTTCTTTCGAGAGAAACTCCTTCTCTAGAAAGATTCCAAATTTAGCAACAAAAGTCTTGCCTTCGGATCTGTGATAGAAGGTGTACCCAACAGTCTCTTTTGGGTATCCTATGAAGACACATTTCTCCGATTTGGGTTCGGGCTTATCAGGTTGAAGCTTTTTCACATAAGCGTCGCAGCCCCAAACTTTAAGAAACGACAACTTTGGTTTCTTGCCAAACCATAGTTCATAAGGCGTCGTCTCAACGGATTTAGATGGTGCCCTATTTAACGTGAATGCAGCTGTCTCTAGAGCATAACCCCAAAATGATAGCGGTAAATCAGTAAGAGACATCATAGATCGCACCATATCTAGCAAAGCACGATTACGACGTTCAAACACACCATTTTGCTGTGGTGTTTCGGGTGGCGTGAGTTGTGAAACTATTCTGCATTGTTTCAAATGAAGGCCAAACTCGTAACTCAAATATTCTCCTCCACAATCAGATGGTAGAAACTTTATTTTCTTGTTACGATGATTTTCAACTTCACTCTGGAATTCTTTGAACTTTTCAAATGTTTCAGACTTATGTTTCATTAAGTAGAAATACCCATATCTGCTTAAATCATTTGTGAAGGTGAGAAAATAACGATACCCGCCGCGAGCCTCAATATTCATCAGACCACATACATCTGTATGTATGATTTCCAGTAAATCTGTTGCTCGCTCCATAGTTCCGGAGAACGGCGTTTTAGTCATCTTGCCCATGAGGCATGGTTCGCAAGTACCAAGTGATTCGTGATCAAGTGGTTCCAAAAGTCCATCAGTATGGAGTTTCTTCATGCGCTTTACACCAATATGACCTAAACGGCAGTGCCACAAATAAGTTGCACTATCATTATCAACTCTGCATCTTTTGGTTTCAATATTATGAATATGTGTATCACTACTATCGAGATTCAACAAAAATAGACCACTCTTCAAGGCTGCATGACCACAAAAGATATTACTCATATAAATAGAACAACCATTATTCTCTGATTTAAATGAATAACCGTCTAGCATCAAACAAGATCCAGATGTAATGTTCATGCTCAACGCTGGCACCAAATAACAATTATCCAGGTCTAAAACTAATCCCTAAGGTAGATGTAGAGGTAGCGTGCCGACTGCGATCACATCGACTTTGGAACCATTTCCCATGCGCATCGTCACCTCGTCCTTAGCCAATCTTTGCTTAATCCGTAGTCCCTGTTTCGAGTTGCAAATATTAGCAACAGAACCAGTATCAAATACCCAGGTGCTACTGCGAGCATTAGTAAGGTACACATCAATAACATGTATATCACATATACCTTTGTTCATCTTGCCATCCTTCTTATCCGCCAAATACTTGGGGCAGTTCCGCTTCCAGTGACCAGTCTGCTTGCAGTAGAAGCACTCAGTCTCAGGCTTAGGTCCATACTTGGGTTTCTTCTCCCGAGCAGCAACTTGTTTGCTGTTCTTCTTGAAGTTCCCCTTCTTCTTCCCTTTGCCCTTTTTCTTGAAACTGGTGGTCTTATTGACCATCAACACTTGACGCTCCTTCTTGATTTCTACCTCTGCAGCCTTTAGCATTGCGAAGAGCTCGGGAATCGTCTTATCCATCCCTTGCATGTTATAGTTCATCACGAAGCTCTTGTAGCTTGGTGGCAGTGATTGAAGAATTCTGTCAATGACGCTATCATCCGGAAGATTAACTCCCAGTTGAATCAACTGATTGTTATACCCAGACATTCTGAGTATATGCTCACTGACAGAACTATTCTCCTCCTCTTGTAGCTCTAGAACTTATTGGAGACTTCATATCTCTCAATCCGGGCATTTGCTTGAAATATTAACTTCAACTCTTGGAACATCTCATATGCTCCATGACGTTCAAAACATCGTTGAAGTCCCGGTTCTAAGCCGTAAAGCATGGCACACTAAACTATCGAGTAGTCATCAGCTTTGCTCTGCCAGACGTTCATAACATCTGGTGTTGCTCCTGCAGTAGGTTTGGCACCTACGGTGCTTCCAGGACGTAATTCTTCTGTGCAGCAATGAGGATAATCCTCAAGTTACGGACCCAGTCCGTGTAATTGCTACCATCATCTTTCAACTTTGCTTTCTCAAGGAACGCATTAAAATTCAACGGAACAACAGCACGGGCCATCTATCTACAACAACATAGACAAGCAAGATACTATCAGGTACTAAGTTCATGTGTCGGAGTAAATGGCCACGGGTATCCTAACCGACTACCCATGGTTCTTCAAAAATTATCAGGCCGATTGAGCCTTCAAGCGTTCGAAGCATTGGGCCGACTTCCCCTGGCCGACTACCGCAGGGGCCGGCTCTTCAAAGGCGACCCGGCCCCGGTAACCTCCCCCAAGATGGTTGCGAGATGGCCGACTCCAGGAAGCTGGCGCCAAGAGGACCGACTTCTAAGAGCCAGCCATGAAGCACGCCGACTCCACAAAGTCGGCCAAGACCGTACCCACCAAAACTACACCTACATAACGGTGACAAGACGGGGTGTGGCCACAGTGCGGCCCACTACCCCCGAAGCCCGAGGCAGGCATGGCCACAGGATGTCGTACGGGTCAGCTATCTCCCGTCCGGCTCGGCACTGTAGCCATGCTGGCCTCAGCGTCATCCACGACGGACGCCAGTACGGCCCATGGGCGGCGGGCCCCTTTAGCCAGAGAGAGGCGCGAAGGCGGCCCGGCCTCCCCCAGTCGGCCTAGGGCATAGCCATTCCCCGGAAGCCGGCTACCCCCTCCCTCGAAGCATGTGCCACATTAAGGAGACAAGACGAGGTAAGGCTACAGTGAGAGCCCTCGAGGCGGCACACTGTAGCCACGCTTACCTCGACCAAGCCCTCGTCATCAGGGGCGAAGCTACAGTAAGCAGCCGCTGACAAGAACCCTAGGCAGTGGGGCCGGCCTGTCGACCAAGAGGCCGGCAGCCGGCGGGACCCACCAGTCGGCGGGCCCCAATGGCCGGCGGAGAAGCCGGCGAACATGACACTGACGACTGGGACCTGCGCCCAGCCGGATTACAATTGTACCCCCGGGGGTAGGCCTATATAAACCCCCCGGGGCACCCATGCAAAGGGTTGGCTTCTTAGAGTTACACACACACCATAGAGCGAGGGAAGCAAGAGCTAGCCTTGCTCTTCTTCTCCCTTGAACCCAACAGCTCAAGGAGCATCTGTAGCTACTCGTTCTAATTTAGTGATCATGCGGAGACCCCGCAGAGCAGGACTAGGGGTGTTATCTTGACGGAGAGCCCCGAACCTGGGTAAGATCCGCCGGCGTGCATGTCTTCGCCTCATCCCGTTTCCAGGCACTGGCGACGTCTTACTGGCACCCACCATGATAAGCCACCCGTTGGCATATGTCGCACCTACCACCCGACATTTGGCGCCCACCGTGGGGCCAGGTGCACCGTCGTCCGGAGACCTGTTCTGGACGGGAACCCTCTTCCTCCCCCGCGAGCGCAGCCAGCCTGCTGCGCCCGATGGCGCTTGCCTCGACGCGCTGCAAAGCGTCGATGACGCCTGCGCGGCGAGCTGCCTCGCCGATCTGCTCGGCGAGACTCGCATCTCTGACGAGCCCGCGTCCGACGCGGGCACGGACTACCCCGAGAGCCGCCTCGTCAGCCTCCTCAACCAGCTTCACGTCTCCAGCGAGCCTGCTGCAGACTTGGAGTCGGTCGGCTCCACCGACCCGATGCTTGTCGATTCCGACACGGCATCGCTCGACGCCTACCCCTCCGACGTAGTGGTCTTCGATGATCCTCTCCCTCGAGCTGACAGTGGCAGCAGTGCTGTCACCGAAGTATTGGTCATCAGCCACGTCGCCAACTCGGGCGAGAACGCCCACGACGCCCTGCAAGCGGCGATGCACGACCTATCTGTCCCCATCCCGGCCGACGCCGACGCCGAGACCCTGGAGGCACGCCGCCTCGCCCTTGTCGCGGAAGGCCAGAAGATAGCCTCCATGAGACGCCTCACCGAGGCCCACTAGCGCGAAGTCGACCGCGCCGCCTCCGGTATGCCGCCGCCTAGCGGGCCGAGCCGAGCCGGCTTCGTCCAGAAGCGCGGCGCGGCTATCGCCAGCATGCTGGGGGCAGATCGCCCCGTCTACGCCACCCCGCTCGAGAATCTACGAGCCGCCCAGGCGGCCGCTGAAGAGCTAAATGGGCTGGGAGCCGATGAGCTCCCCTACATGACGAGGCGGATCCAGTAGCTGATCGACGCGGCTGCAGAACGGCACGAAGCCGGCGCCCGCGCCGATAGTCATCCCCCGCGCCGGGAGCACGCCGCGACGTCCTGCTCGCCGACTGCGAGCGGCGCCCGCCAGAGGAAAGACAAGGAGCCGGCTGCTAGCCGTAGCCGGACTCGTATCACCATCGAGCGCGACGCGGAAGGCCGCCGTCGAACGGTGGAGCGCCATGGAAATTCGCCTCCTCCCCTGCCTCGAAGGGAGAGACGTCTCACCCTGCCGCCCGTCACGCACCCGACTCTTGGTGACCGACTAGGCCGCCGAAAAGGAGTCGGCAAGAACGACGCCCGCCACCGGATCGACCGCCTTGCTCGATCCCTGGGGCTAGAAGAAGAAGACGATGTCGGCCCGCCATGCTTCGGCCCCCGCATCCGCGATGAGCCCTTCCCCAAAGGGTTCTCGCTCCCCAGAGACACGCCCAAGTACAACGGCTCTGTGAAGCCGGAAGATTGGCTCATCGACTACTCCACTGCTGTCAGCATAGCCAACGGCAATCGGCGCATGGCCGTGAAGTACGTCCCCCTCATGCTGCAAGGCACGGCGCGCACCTGGCTCAACAGCCTCAAGCCCTACAGCATCAACAGCTGGCTGGACTTCACGGAAGTCTTCGTCCGCAACTTCACCAGCACGTACAAGCGGCCTCCCAAGCCTCGCCAGCTCTCCCTGTGCGTCCAAGGGCCCAATGAGTCGACCCGCGACTACCTCACGTGGTGGGCCGAGCTCCGCAACTCCTGCGAGGGGGTGCACGAGGTTCAGGCCATCGAGTACTTCACCGCCGGGTGCCGAGAGGGCACCCTCCTCAAGCATCGACTCCTCTGCGACGAGCCGGCTACCCTCGACGAACTGCTGATCATCGCGGACAAGTACGCCACGGCCGACTCCTCGATGAAGACCGAGCTCCGAGTGGACGCCTCTGGGAAGGTGCTCGCTCCGGCTCCAAAGACGCCGGCTGGCGACTCCAATCGGCGCCCCTACCAGAACGATCACAAGCGCAAGGCCCCCATGCCGCCTTCCAACAGTCAGCAGGTGGCCACAGTTGAAGATGAGCAGCCCGAAGAGCGGCCCGCTCCCAAGAAGAAGGGTGGCAGGCCGGCTTTCTCTTACGAGCAGACTCTCGATGCCTCCTGCAAGTTCCACAGCGGCGCGAAGCCGTCCAACCACATGACCCGAAAATGCCACTGGCTCACGCGAATCTCCAAGGGCGAAGGGCTGGTGCCGCCTCCGCCTCCAGGCCCGCCGCCTCCAGCCCCCAGCAGCCGGCGGCTCGGCCGGCAGTCGGAGCCATTCAAGATGAGTTCCCTGAAGAGCACGCCGCCTACATCGTCTTCACAAGACAAGTCGATGACAAGCGCAGTCGGCGCCGTCAGCATCAAGAGGTCAACGCGGTCGCCTCTAGCGCCCCCGAGTTCATGCACTGGTCCGAGAAGCCCATCAACAGGAGCCAGGACGACCACCCAGAGGTGATGCCATCCCCTGGCTCCTATGCACTGGTCTTGGACGTCACCCTCGCGACGGAGAGGCGAGCTGCCCGATTCTCCCGCGTCCTGATAGATGGCGGAAGCAGTATCAATATACTGTACCGCGATACCATGGAGAAGCTGAACATCAAGGCAAAGCGTCTTATGCCGAGCCGGACCGTGTTCCATGGCATCGTCCCCGGCTTGTCTTGTTCCCCAATCGGCAAGATCAAAATGGATGTTCTCTTCGGAGACAAGGATCATTTTCGCCGAGAAGCGATCTGGTTTGAGGTAGTGGATCTGGAGAGCCCCTACCATGCTTTGCTTGGCCGACCTGCCCTGGCCAAGTTCATGGCTGTGCCCCACTACGCCTACCTGAAGATGAAGATGCCGAGCTCGAAGGGGATCATCACCGTAGCCGGCGACTACAAGAAGTCCATCGAGTGCTCCATGGCCAGCAGCTGGCTGGCCGAGTCCCTCGTAGTGGCAGAAGAGAAGAAGATGCCGGAGCGGGTTGTGGCCATGGCCGGCAAGCAGCCGGCCCTGTCCCCCAAACCCAAAGATTGTGATGCACAGGGCTCCTTCCAGCCGGCCAAGGAGACGAAGAAGATACCTCTGGACGCGGAGAACCCGGAAAGGTTTGCTGTCATTGGGGCAAACCTGGACAGTAAATAGGAAGGCGAGCTCGTCGACTTCCTCCGTGAGAATCGAGACATTTTTGCATGGTCCCCAAAGGACATGCCGGGTGTCCCGAAGGATTTCGCCGAGCACAAATTGCACGTCCGAGCCGACGTGAAGCCGGTCAAGCAGCCCCTTCGCCGACTGTCAGAAGAGAAGCGAAGAATCGTAGGAGAAGAGATAGCCCGGCTCCTCGCCGCTGGCTTTATTATGGAAGTACTTTTTCCAGAGTGGCTTGCCAACCCAGTTCTGGTATTGAAGAAGAACAACAAATGGCGCATGTGTATAGACTACACCAGCCACAACAAGGCCTGCCCAAAGGATCCGTTTGCTTTGCCACGGATTGACCAAGTGATAGACTCCACAGCCGGATGCTAGCTGTTGAGTTTTTTGGATGCCTACTCAGGGTACCATCAGATCAAGTTGGACCCAGCAGACCGCCTGAAGACTGCCTTCATCACACCATTTCGAGCTTTCTGTTACCTGACTATGACATTCGGCTTGAGGAATGCCGGTGCCACTTTTCAGTGTTGCATGCAGAAATGCCTCCTCAAGCAACTCGGCAGAAATGCCCACGTCTATGTAGACGACATTGTGGTGAAGACAGAGAAGCGCGGCACCCTGCTGGAAGACCTCAAAGAAACATTCGCCAACTTGCGCCGATTCCAAATCAAGCTCAACCCCGAGAAGTGCGTGTTCGGAGTACCAGCCGGCCAGCTGCTAGGCTTTCTGGTCTCCGAACGCGGCATCGAGTGCAACCCTGTGAAGATCAAGGCCATCGAGAGGATGGAGATTCCCACCAAATGCGAGATGTGCAGAAGTTCACCGGATGCTTGTGTTGGAAATATGCCCTAGAGGCAATAATAAATGGTTATTATTATATTTCTTTGTTCATGGTAATTGTCTATTATTCATGCTATAATTGTATTGTCCGGAATCGTAATACATGTGTGAATACATAGACCACAAAGTGTCCCTAGTAAGCCTCTAGTTGACTAGCTCGTTGATCAACAGATAGTCATGGTTTCCTGACTATGGACATTGGATGTCATTGATAACGGGATCACATCATTAGGAGAATGATGTGATGGACAAGACCCAATCCTAAGCATAGCATAAAAGATCGTGTAGTTTCGTTTGCTAGAGCTTTTCCAATGTCAAGTATCTTTTCCTTAGACCATGAGATCGTGCAACTCCCGGATACCGTAGGAGTGCTTCGGGTGTGCCAAACGTCACAACGTAACTGGGTGACTATAAAGGTGCACTACGGGTATCTCCGAAAGTGTCTGTTGGGTTGGCTCGGATCGAGACTGGGATTTGTCACTCCGTGTGACGGAGAGGTATCTCTGGGCCCACTCGGTAATGCATCATCATAATGAGCTCAATGTGACTAAGGCGTTAGTCACGGGATCATGCATTGCGGTACGAGTAAAGAGACTTGCCGGTAACGAGATTGAACAAGGTATTGGGATACCGACGATCGAATCTCGGGCAAGTAACATACCGATTGACAAAGGGAATTGTATACGGGATTGATTGAATCCTCGACACCGTGGTTCATCCGATGAGATCATCGTGGAACATGTGGGAGCCAACATGGGTATCCAGATCCCGCTGTTGTTTATTGACCAGAGAGGCGTCTCGGTCATGTCTGCATGTCTCCCGAACCCGTAGGGTCTACACACTTAAGGTTCGGTGACGCTAGGGTTGTAGAGATATATGTATGCGGAAACCCGAAAGTTGTTCGGAGTCCCGGATGAGATCCCGGACGTCACGAGAGGTTCCGGAATGGTCCGGAGGTGAAGAATTATATATAGGAAGTCCAGTTTTGGCCACCAGGAAAGTTTCGGGGGTTACCGGTATTGTACCGAGACCACCGGAAGGGTCCCGGGGGTCCACCGGGTGGGGCCACCTATCCCGGAGGGCCCCGTGGGCTGAAAGTGGAAGGGAACCAGCCCATAGTGGGCTGGGGCGCCCCCCTTGGGCCTCCCCCCATGCGCCTAGGGTTGGGAACCCTAGGGGGGAGTTCCCCCTTGCCTTGGGTGGCAAGGCAACCCCTTTCCCCCTTGTGCCCCCCCCCCTTGAGATCCCATCTCTTGGGGCCGCCGCCCCCCCCAGGGGTCCTATATAAAGGGGGGGAGGGAGGGCAGGACACAACAGCCTTGGGCACCTCCCTCCTCCCCTGCAACACCTCTCTCTCTCGCGCAGAAGCTCGGCAAAGCCCTGCCGGAAAACCGCTACATCCACCACCACGCCGTCGTGCTGCTGGATCTCCATCAACCTCTCCTTCCCCCTTGCTAGATCAAGAAGGAGGAGACGTCGCTGCACCGTACGTGTGTTGAACGCGGAGCTGTCGTCCGTTCGGCACTCGGTCATCGGTAATTTGGATCACGGCGAGTACGACTCCGTCATCCACGTTCATTGGAACGCTTCCGCTCGTGATCTACAAGGGTATGTAGATGCACTCCCTTCCCCTCGTTGCTAGTATACTCCATAGATGCATCTTGGTGAACGTAGGAAAATTTTAAAATTATGCTACGATTCCCAACAGTGGTATCAGAGCCAGGTTTATGCGTAGTTACTATGCACGAGTAGAACACAAAGCAGTTGTGGGCGTTGAGTTTGCCAATTCTTCTTGCCGCTACTAGTCGTTTCTTGTTTCGGCGGCATTGTAGGATGAAGCGGCCCGGACCGACCTTACACGTACGCTTACGTGAGACAGGTTCCACCGACTGACATGCACTAGTTGCATAAGGTGGCTAGCGGGTGTCTGTCTCTCCTACTTTAGTCGGAACGGATTTGATGAAAGGGGTCCTTATGAAGGGTAAATAGAAATTGGCAAATCACGTTGTGGTCATACGTAGGTAAGAAACGTTCTTGCTAGAAACCTACAAACCACGTAAAAACTTGCAACAACAATTAGAGGACGTCTAACTTGTTTTTGCAGCAAGTGCTATGTGATGTGATATGGCCAGAAGATGTGATGAATGATATATGTGATGTATGAGATTGATCATATTCTTGTAATAGGAATCACGACTTGCATGTTGATGAGTATGACAACCGGCAGGAGCCATAGGAGTTGTCTTTATTATTTTGCATGACCTGCGTGTCATTGAATAACGCCATGTAAATTACTTTACTTTGTTGCTAAACGGGTTAGCCATAGAAGTAGAAGTAATCGTTGGCGTGACGACTTCATGAAGACACAATGATGGAGATCATGATGATGGAGATCATGGTGTCATGCCGGTGACAAAGATGATCATGGTGCCCCGAAGATGGAGATCAAAGGAGCATGATGATATTGGCCATATCATGTCACTATTTGATTGCATGTGATGTTTATCATGATTTTGCATCTTATTTGCTTAGGACGACGGTAGTAAGTAAGATGATCCCTTACAATAATTTCAAGAAAGTGTTCACCCTAACTGTGCACCGTTGCGAAGGTTCGTTGTTTCGAAGCACCACGTGATGATCGGGTGTGATAGATTCTAACGTTCGAATACAACGGGTGTTGACGAGCCTAGCATGTACAGACATGGCCTCGGAACACACGCAATACACTTAGGTTGACTTGACGAGCCTAGCATGTACAGACATGGCCTCGGAACACGGAGGACCGAAAGGTCGAGCATGAGTCGTATAGAAGATACGATCAACATGGAGATGTTCACCGATCTTGACTAGTCCGTCTCACGTGATGATCGGACAAGGCCTAGTTGAATTCGGATCATGTTTCACTTAGATGACTAGAGGGATGTCTATCTGAGTGGGAGTTCATCAAATAATTTGATTATATGAACTTAATTATCATGAACTTAGTCTAAAATCTTTACACTATGTATTGTAGATCAAATGGCCCACGTTGTCCTCAATTTCAACGCGTTCCTAGAGAAAACCAAGCTGAAAGATGATGGCAGCAACTATACGGACTGGGTCCGGAACCTGAGGATCATCCTCATAGCAGCCAAGAAAGATTATGTCTTAGAAGCACCGCTAGGTGAAGCACCAATCCCTGAGAACCAAGACGTTATGAACGCTTGGCAGCAGCGTGCTGATGATTACTCCCTCGTTCAGTGTGGCATGCTTTACAGCTTAGAACCGGGTCTCCAAAAGCGTTTTGAGAAACATGGAGCATATGAGATGTTCGAGGAGCTGAAACTGGTTTTTCAAGCTCATGCCCGGGTCGAGAGATATGATGTCTCCGACAAGTTCTTCAGCTATAAAATGGAGGAGAACAGTTCTGTTAGTGAGCACATACTCAGAATGTCTGGGTTGCACAACCGCTTGTCTCAGCTGGGAGTTAATCTCCCGGATGACGCGGTCATTGACAGAATCCTCCAGTCGCTTCCACCAAGCTACAAGAGCTTTGTGATGAACTACAATATGCAGGGGATGGAAAAGACCATTCCCGAGGTATATTCAATGCTGAAATCAGCTGAGGTAGAGATCAGAAAAGAACATCAAGTGTTGATGGTGAATAAAACCACTAAGTTCAAGAAGGGCAAGGGTAAGAAGAACTTCAAGAAGGACGGCAAGGGAGTTGCCGCGCCCGGTAAGCCATTTACCGGGAAGAAGTCAAAGAATGGACCCAAGCCCGAGACTGAGTGCTTTTATTGCAAGGGAAGTGGTCACTGGAAGCAGAACTGCCCCAAATATTTAGCGGACAAGAAGAAGGCCGGCAACACCCAAGGTATATGTGATATACAAGTAATTGATGTGTACCTTACCAGTACTCGTAGTAGCTCCTGGGTATTTGATACTGGTGCGGTTGCTCATATTTGTAACTCAAAGCAGGAACTACGGAATAAACGGAGACTGGCAAAGGACGAGGTGACGATGCACGTCGGGAATGGTTCCAAGGTCGATGTGATCGCCGTTGGCACGCTACCTCTGCATCTACCCACGGGATTAGTTTTAAACCTCAATAATTGTTATTTAGTGCCAGCTTTGAGCATGAACATTGTATCTGGATCTCGTTTAATTCGAGATGGCTACTCATTTAAATCTAAGAATAATGGTTGTTCTATTTATTTGAGAGATATGTTTTATGGTCATGCCCCGCTGGTCAATGGTTTATTTTTGATGAATCTCGAACGTGATGTTACACATGTTCATAGTGTGAATACCAAAAGATGTAAAGTTGATAACGATAGTCCCACATACTTGTGGCACTGCCGCCTTGGTCACATTGGTGTCAAGCGCATGAAGAAGCTCCATGCAGATGGACTTTTGGAGTCTCTTGATTACGAATCATTTGACACGTGCGAACCATGCCTCATGGGTAAGATGACCAAGACTCCGTTCTCCGGAACAATGGAGCGAGCAACCAACTTATTGGAAATCATACATACCGATGTGTGCGGTCCAATGAGTGTTGAGGCTCGCGGAGGATATCGTTATGTTCTCACTCTCACTGATGATTTAAGTAGATATGGATATGTCTACCTAATGAAACACAAGTCTGAAACCTTTGAAAAGTTCAAGGAATTTCAGAGTGAAGTCGAGAATCAACGTGACAGGAAAATAAAATTCCTACGATCAGATCGTGGTGGAGAATATTTAAGTCACGAATTTGGTAGACACTTAAGGAAATGTGGAATAGTTTCACAACTCACGCCGCCTGGAACACCTCAGAGAAATGGTGTGTCCGAACGTCGTAATCGCACTCTATTGGATATGGTGCGATCTATGATGTCTCTTACCGATTTACCGCTCTCATTTTGGGGTTATGCTTTAGAGACTGCCGCATTCACTTTAAATAGGGCACCGTCTAAATCCGTTGAGACGACGCCGTATGAATTATGGTTTGGGAAGAAACCTAAGCTGTCGTTTCTAAAAGTTTGGGGATGCGATGCTTATGTCAAGAAACTTCAACCTGAAAAGCTCGAACCCAAATCAGAAAAATGCGTCTTCATAGGATACCCTAAGGAAACTATTGGGTATACCTTCTACCTCAGATCCGAAGGCAAGATCTTCGTTGCCAAGAACGGGTCCTTTCTAGAGAAGGAGTTTCTCTCGAAAGAATTGAGTGGGAGGAAAGTGGAACTTGATGAGGTGATAGTCACCCCTTCCGAACCGGAAAGTAGCGCAGCGCGGGAAAATGTTCCTGTGGTGCCTACACTGACTGGGGAGGAAGTTAATGATGATGATCATAAAACTTCAGATCAAGTTACTGAACTTCGTAGGTCCACAAGGACACGTTCCGCGCCAGAGTGGTACGGCAACCCTGTCCTGGAAATCATGTTGTTAGACAACGGTGAACCTTCGAACTATGAAGAAGCGATGGCGGGCCCGGATTCTGACAAATGGCTAGAAGCCATGAAATCCGAGATAGAATCCATGTATGAAAACAAAGTATGGACTTTGACTGACTTGCCCGATGAGCGGCGAGCCATAGAAAACAAATGGATCTTTAAGAAGAAGACGGACGCAGATGGTAATGTGACCATCTACAAAGCTCGACTTGTCGCTAAGGGTTATCGACAAGTTCAAGGGGTTGACTACGATGAGACTTTCTCACCCGTAGCGAAGCTGAAGTCCGTCCGAATCATGTTAGCAATTGCCGCATACTATGATTATGAGATATGGCAGATGGACGTCAAAACGGCATTCCTTAACGGCTTCCTTAAGGAAGAGTTGTATATGATGCAGCCGGAAGGTTTTGTCGATCCTAAGAATGCTAACAAAGTATGCAAGCTCCAGCGCTCAATCTATGGGCTGGTGCAAGCATCTCGGAGTTGGAACATTCGCTTTGATGAGATGATCAAAGCATTTGGGTTTACACAGACTTATGGAGAAGCCTGTGTTTACAAGAAAGTGAGTGGGAGCTCTGTAGCATTTCTCATATTATATGTGGATGACATATTGTTGATGGGAAATGATATAGAATTCTTGGAAAGTATAAAGGCCTATTTGAATAAGTGTTTTTCAATGAAGGACCTTGGAGAAGCTGCTTATATATTAGGCATCAAGATCTATAGAGATAGATCAAGACGCCTCATTGGTCTTTCACAGAGTACATACCTTGACAAGATATTGAAGAAGTTCAATATGGATCAGTCCAAGAAGGGGTTCTTGCCTGTATTGCAAGGTGTGCAATTGAGCACGGCTCAATGCCCGACCTCGGCCATAGGGTCTATTATGTATGCCATGCTGTGTACCAGACCTGATGTAAACCTTGCCGTAAGTTTGGTAGGAAGGTACCAAAGTAATCCCGGCAAGGAACACTGGACAGCGGTCAAGAATATCCTGAAGTACCTGAAGAGGACTAAGGATATGTTTCTCGTTTATGGAGGTGACGAAGAGCTCGTCGTAAAGGGTTACGTCGACGCTAGCTTCGACACAGATCTGGATGACTCTAAGTCACAAACCGGATACGTGTATATTTTGAATGGAGGAGCAGTAAGCTGGTGCAGTTGCAAGCAAAGCGTCGTGGCGGGATCTACATGTGAAGCGGAATACATGGCAGCCTCGGAGGCAGCACAGGAAGCAGTCTGGATGAAGGAGTTCATTACCGACCTAGGGGTGATTCCCAATGCGTCGGGCCCGATGACTCTCTTCTGTGACAACACTGGAGCTATTGCCCTTGCGAAGGAGCCCAGGTTTCACAGGAAGACCAGGCATATCAAGCGTCGCTTCAACTCCATTCGTGAAAGTGTTCAAAATGGAGACATAGATATTTGTAAAGTACATACGGACCTGAATGTAGCAGATCCGTTGACTAAACCTCTCCCTAGGGCAAAACATGATCAACACCAGGACGCAATGGGTGTTCGATTCATCACAATGTAACTAGATTATTGACTCTAGTGCAAGTGGGAGACTGTTGGAAATATGCCCTAGAGGCAATAATAAATGGTTATTATTATATTTCTTTGTTCATGGTAATTGTCTATTATTTGCTATAATTGTATTGTCTGGAAATCGTAATACATGTGTGAATACATAGACCACAAAGTGTCCCTAGTAAGCCTCTAGTTGACTAGCTCGTTGATCAACAGATAGTCATGGTTTCCTGACTATGGACATTGGATGTCATTGATAACGGGATCACATCATTAGGAGAATGATGTGATGGACAAGACCCAATCCTAAGCATAGCATAAAAGATCGTGTAGTTTCGTTTGCTAGAGCTTTTCCAATGTCAAGTATCTTTTCCTTAGACCATGAGATTGTGCAACTCCCGGATACCGTAGGAGTGCTTTGGGTGTGCCAAACGTCACAACGTAACTGGGTGACTATAAAGGTGCACTACGGGTATCTCCGAAAGTGTCTGTTGGGTTGGCTCGGATAGAGACTGGGATTTGTCACTCCGTGTGACGGAGAGGTATCTCTGGGCCCACTCGGTAATGCATCATCATAATGAGCTCAATGTGACTAAGGCGTTAGTCACGGGATCATTCATTGCGGTACGAGTAAAGAGGCTTGCCGGTAACGAGATTGAACAAGGTATTGGGATACCGACGATCGAATCTCGGGCAAGTAACATACCGATTGACAAAGGGAATTGTATACGGGATTGATTGAATCCTCGACAACGTGGTTCATCCAATGAGATCATCGTGGAACATGTGGGAGCCAACATGGGTATCCAGATCCCGCTGTTGGTTATTGACCGGAGAGGCGTCTCGGTCATGTCTGCATGTCTCCCGAACCCGTAGGGTCTACACACTTAAGGTTCGGTGACGCTAGGGTTGTAGAGATATATGTATGCGGAAACCCGAAAGTTGTTCGGAGTCCCGGATGAGATCCCGGACATCACGAGAGGTTCCGGAATGGTCCGGAGGTGAAGAATTATATATAGGAAGTCCAGTTTCGGCCACCGGGAAAGTTTCGGGGGTTACCGGTATTGTACCGGGACCACCGGAAGGGTCCCGGGGGTCCACCGGGTGGGGCCACCTATCCCGGAGGGCCCCATGGGCTGAAAGTGGAAGGGAACCAGCCCATAGTGGGCTGGGGCGCCCCCCTTGGGCCTCCCCCCATGCGCCTAGGGTTGGGAACCCTAGGGGGGAGTTCCCCCTTGCCTTGGGGGGCAAGGCAACCCCTTTCCCCCTTGTGGCCGCCGCCCCCCCTTGAGATCCCATCTCTTGGGGCCGGCGCCCCCCCAGGGGGCCTATATAAAGGGGGGGAGGGAGGGCAGGACACAACAGCCTTGGGCGCCTCCCTCCTCCCCTGCAACACCTCTCTCTCGCGCGCAGAAGCTCGGCAAAGCCCTGCCGGAGAACCGCTACATCCACCACCACGCCGTCGTGCTGCTGGATCTCCATCAACCTCTCCTCCCCCCTTGCTGGATCAAGAAGGAGGAGACGTCGCTGCACCGTACGTGTGTTGAACGCGGAGGTGCCGTCCGTTCGGCACTCGGTCATCGGTAATTTGGATCACGGCGAGTACGACTCCGTCATCCACGTTCATTGGAACGCTTCCGCTCGCGATCTACAAGGGTATGTAGATGCACTCCCTTCCCCTCGTTGCTAGTATACTCCATAGATGCATCTTGGTGAACGTAGGAAAATTTTAAAATTATGCTACGATTCCCAACAGCTTGGCCTCCCTAAACCGCTTCATCAGCCGGCTAGGAGAGAAGGCTCTCCCCCTGTACCGACTCATGAAGAAGTCCACTCACTTCGAGTGGAATGACCAAGCCGACCAAGCCTTCCATGAGCTGAAGAAGATGCTGACCACCCCACCTGTCCTGGCGGCACCAACTGAGAAGGAGCCCATGCTCCTCTACATTGCCGCGACCAGCCGAGTGGTCAGTACAGTTGTCGTGGTCCAGCGCCCAGAAGAAGGCCGAGCCCAGTTATTCCAGAGGCCGGTGTATTATCTAAGCGAAGTACTATCCAGCTCAAAGCAAAACTACCCGCACTACCAGAAGATGTGCTATGGGGTGTACTTCGCCGCCAGGAAGCTGAAGCCCTACTTCCAAGAGCATCCCATCACGGTCGTGTGCACCGCCCCGCTTGCCGAGATCATAGGCAGCCAGGATGCATCCGGCCGGGTGGCTAAATGGGCCATTGCATTGGCACCATACACAATCTTCTACCAGCCCCGCACCGCCATCAAGTCCCAAGCATTGGCCGACTTCCTCGTCGACTGGGCCGAGACCCAGTACCTACCGCCGGCTCCCGACTCTACCCATTGGCGGATGCACTTTGACGGGTCCAAAATAAGCACCCGCTTGGGAGCCGGCATCGTCCTCACCTCTCCCAAAGGCGACAAACTCCGATACACGCTGCAAATCCACTTCGCCGCCTCCAACAACGTGGCCGAGTACGAGGCGCTCGTACATGGGCTCCGGCTAGCCAAAGAGCTCGGCATATGCCGGATCCTATGTTACGGCGACTCAGACTTGGTGGTCCAGCAGTCGTCTGGCGACTGGGATGCCAAGGACGCGAACATGGCGAGCTATTGATTCCTCGTCCAGCAGATCAGTGGGTACTTCGAAGGGTGCGAGTTCCTTCACGTGCCAAGGGCCGACAACGACCAAGCAGATGCCCTGGCACGGATCGGCTCCACCCGACAGGCTATACCAACCGGCGTCTCCCTCCAGCGCCTCCTCAAGCCGTCCATCAAGCCGTCTCCAGAGTCGGACTCTATCTTCGTACCGCCTATCCCCGATGCAGTCGGATCCGACTGGAGGAACCCCGCAGGCGGCACGGGGACTTCGACAACTGCCCCACCGACTGCCGTAGTCGCACCCGGCCCGGGGACTTCAGAACCCGGCCCGGGGACTGCAGCAACACAAGAAGAAGTCGCCGACTCCAATTCCACGCCTCCCGACCCACCCACCCGAGTCATGGTGGCTACACTAACAGAAGAAGAAGTCACAGCTCCATCTTGGGCCCAGCCCATCCTCAGATTCCTAGTCAGCAGAGAGCTGCCGGCTGATGAGATCTCAGCAAGACTAGTGCAACGACGAGCTGGAGCATATGCAATAATCAACAGAGAGCTCGTCAAGCGCAGCGTCACTGGAGTCTTCCAGCGTTGTGTCAAGCCAGAAAAAGGAGTGGCAATCCTCAAGGATATCCATCAAGGCGAATGCGGCCACCACGCAGCCTCAAGATCACTTGTGGCCAAGGCTTTCCGCCATGGTTTCTTCTGGCCGACTGCTTTGGAAGATGCCAAAGAGATAGTCAAGAGCTGCAGAGGATGCCAAGTCTTCAGTTCCAATCAACACCTGCCAGCTTCTGCACTCAAGACCATTCCGCTCACCTGGCCCTTTGCCGTCTGGGGACTGGATATGGTGGGTCCTTTCAAGACAGCCCGCGGCGGCTTGACACATCTACTTGTCGCCATGGACAAGTTCACAAAGTGGATCGAAGCGAAGCCAATCAAGAAGCTGAACGAGCCGACTGCCGTAACATTCATCACCGACATCACTACTCGGTACGGCGTACCGCACAGCATCATCACCGACAACGGCAAAACTTTGCCAAAGGAGCACTGGCACGTTTCTGCGCGACGCAGGGCATCCGACTGGACTTAGCGTCCGTTGCCCACCCGCAGTCAAACGGCCAGGTCGAGCGAGCAAATGGACTCATCCTCTCCGGCATCAAGCCCCGATTGGTTGTACCACTGGAGCGATCGGTCGGCTGTCCTCTGGAGTCTGCGTACTACCCCCAACAAGTCAACCGGCTTCACTCTGTTCTTCCTTGTATATGGTGCCGAGGCTGTCATCCCAACCGACATCGAGTTCGACTCGCCTCGGGTCACCATGTACACGGAGGCGGAGGCCAAGGAAGCAAGAGAAGACGGCGTCGACCTACTAGAAGAAGGCCGGCTGTTAGCACTCAGCCGGTCCGCCATCTACCAGCAAGGGTTGCGCCGCTACCATAACCGCAAGGTCAAGCCAAGATCCTTCCAAGAGGGCGACCTTGTGCTTCGGCTGATCCAGCGAACAGCCGGCCAGCACAAGCTCTCGGCCCCTTGGGAAGGCCCCTTCGTCATCAGCAAGGCACTAGGCAACGACTCCTACTACTTGATCGACGCGCAAAAACCAAGAGCACGCAAGAGGGACGACTCCGGCAAGGAGTCGGAGCGACCATGGAACGCGAACCTCCTGAGAAGATTTTACAGTTGAAAGCAGTATGTATCATGCTACCCTTTTGTATTAAGTGCGAAACAACAGGCCCCCCGAGGAGCACTCGGGGACTGCCTTCATTTATCTATGAGTGACAAGTGTCATATCCATGAATGTATTATTACATTTGATTTCTTGTCTGGCACCGGGTTCGACTAGTCGGCCCGGGGACTGGCCGCCTTAAGCTATATTAAAAGTTCTACCTGAAGTCAGACAAGTAGTGTGCCGGCTCCCGAGTCCTCTCTTGTTGAAAGTCGCAGCTCGAAGAACCGACTGTCCGACTAGCAAGAGCCAAGGCAGAAAAGACGCCCACACGAAAAACGGCTAAGGACTAATGAACTTATATAGCAAAAAGACGGCCTCCAACCACGCCTGCCGGCTGTCAGAACAGCCGGCTGGCCGGCTTCCTAAACACTTAGCTATAATCCAACAAAGCTAGAGTACTTGCCCTCCCAATTGGCCAAGCACTTCTCCAGCCACAGATTGTAGAGCAACTGTCTGACTGGGGAGGCGGCAACCAAGGGAGGGCGGCAAAGGAAACAGCAGAAGGATGAAAAGCAAAGAACGAGGAAAAGCCAAACGCATGCATAGTCATATATACATATAAAGCCCCCAACAGGCCGGCAATCGACATGGTTCGAATACACCCCCAATGGGTGGAATTGTGTGAACTTAACAGAATATTGTTCCAAAAGTGACAAGACAGGAAAACAAAAGATAGCAGACTAGACTAAAGGCGTGGTGCGGGAGCTGGGTTGGTCGGTGGAGATGGCGTCGCCGGTTGAAGGAGTGGCCGGCTGGCGGGTCTCGGCCTGGTCACCACCGGTGGCAGGCGACGCACCCGCGCGTGACGTGGTGCTGGAGGCGCGGTCAGGCTGAGGCCGGCCGGCCGCTCCACCATCCGGCCCGGCGTCTTCACCCTCCTCCTCCTCCTCTTCGCCCTCGTCGCTGGAGTCGATCTCCTCCGCCGAGTCTTCACCATCTGCCGGGTTCAGCCCGAACCACTCCTCCGGCTGGGCAACACCGTTGTCATCCACCTCAGGGGCGACGGCGCTGGTGTCGGTGTAGTCGGCGATCGCCGAAACCCGCCGGATGATAGCCGGCCGCGCCGGCTCCAGTTCCGTGTCAGCTTGCTACCGCCAGGTAGCCAGCTGGTCCAGACTCAGGCCGGGATACCAGGCCTTGACGAACTCCAGCGCCCGCCTGGCGCCGGACCGAGCCGCCGAGGCCTTCCAGGCTTCAAAGCGGCCGACTGCCACCTCCAGCCAGTCCAGAGGGGTGCGGGGAACCACTTCGCCGGGCCAGAGGGCGGCCAACACTTGCGCCCCGGCACGCTGAAGCCGGCGAAGCAGTCGGTGAGCCGGCTGGAGACGGGCCTAGATCGCCAAGAGCTACTCCTCCAGCGAACGGCCAGCGTTCGGTGCAATCTCGGCGCCAGCCTGCCTTCGTGCTTGGCGGCGGGCCTCGATGATCTGGTTGGCGGCGGTAGAGTAGCCAGGGAAGTACTCTGTGCAAGAAAGAAAGAGAAAGAAGAGAAAACACCAAGTCAGAAAACAAGCCAAAAGCGGCAGGCGGCAAGAAAGGACGAAGAAGCAGGCAGCTTACCGTCAACCAGATCTTCGATCTGGCCATAGCCATTGATCAGCGTCTGCCTTGCTTCGGCCCAGCCAACCGCCTCTGTCTCATACTCGGCCTGGAGGGCGGCTTCCCTGTCTTGCACCGCCTTCAGAGCCGCCTTGTGGCTCTCTTCCTGGTCGGCCAACCTCTTGGCCAGGCGGTCACGTTCCTGCACCAAGGCGGCAAACTCGGCCTCCTTGGGACGAAGGGCAGCCTGAGACCCTCCCAGCTGTGCCCTCAGGCTGGCGTTGGCCGCTGCAGGGACGGCAGAAAAAGAAGAAGCAATAAGAGGAAGTCGTCAAGGAAGATCCGACCCGACTGCTCAGCAGTCGGCCCGAATCTCGGGGACTACACCCAGTGGGTGCGCTGACGCGCCCCCACGTGATATAAAGGACGAAGCACATACCCCGGCTCTCAGTTAGGTCGGCGGTTTTCTGGGTCAGCTCCTGAGCCTGGGAGTTGAAGGCAGCCGCGCGAAGATTGTGGTAGTCCTGCAAGACAGGCAGAAGATCGAAGTAAGAACAAGAATAGCAAAACTAGTTCCACTAAGAAGTTCCAAGCCGCCTGCTCAGCAGCTGACTCGGAACTCGGGGACTACACCCAGTGGGTGCGCTGACGCGCCCCCACGGAAGAGACCAAGATCAAAAAGAAGCAAGATAAGAAGACTAACCCGGATAGCCGCCCGCGTCGCAAGGAATTCGTCGGTGTATCGCCTCAGCGCCGTAGCCTGGGCCTGGAGCCGGGTCCGGACGTCCTGCGCGGCCACGTTCATCACGGCCGTCCCTCCGCCCGGCGTCCACCCCGAGGTGGCGCTGGCCACCTCCACATCCTGGGCCGACGAGCTGGAGCCCGCGGCCGGCTGCGGCTCTGACGCAGCCTTCTGTGGCTCTGACGCAGCCTTCCCCGCGGGCCGGCTCGGCGGCGTCCGGACCGCCAGCTCAGTCCTCGCGGCCGGCTCGCCCCCCACCGACTGCGCAGGCGGCAGATCAGGCCGGCCGCCTTGAGCCGCCCCAGTCGGCGGGGTCGGTACCGCCGCCCTCTCCAGGATGACGACGTCGTCATCCCTCTCCAGCCCCGGCTGGTCACCGCTGGCTTGTTCTGGCGGGGGCTCCGGGGCCCCAGGCGCCGCGACGCGCAGTAGGGTGACCAACAAGGCCTCCTCCGCCATCGCCGCAGCCGCAGCCTCTGCTTGGGCCTTGGCTGCAGCGTCAGCGCGCGCCTTCGCCGCCTCCTCCTCCTGCGCCTCCTTGGCGGCGGCCGCCCTCAACGCCTCCGCCTCCCGCGCCTCCCGCTCCTCTCGCACCTCCCGCGCGTTCCGCTCCGTCACCGCCAGAAGATCGGCACGGGGGTCCACGCGGCGAGTGGTGCTCCCAGATCCTCCCGGCAACCCGACGACGGAGGCGGCCGCAGCCCGCTCGAGCGACAAGGGGGGCCTAGTTTTTTTGGAAAAAAGACAAGGACTCACGAGCTACCAGAGAAAAGAAAAAAAAGAGTACACAAAGGAACATGTACTTACGCCGACACCGTCTGCGGCTGCTTCACCACCTTGCGGAAGCGAGCCGCCTTCGTGGCCGCCTCCTCCCGCCTAGTCGCCGCTGCCCCGCCTCTGGGCTTCTTCGGCCAACTGCCGAACAAGCCTGGCGTGGCGCGACGCTTTTGCCCGCCGCCCCGAGCAGGCGGCGCGGCGGACGAACCCGCGCCGCGGCCAGACGCCGGCTGGCGGCGTGGGACGACTTCAGCCTCGTCATCGTCCGGCCAGTCGTCGAAGCTGACTCCAACCCGGAGCCGCCTGCCTCGCCGCCGGCTTGGCCACCGCCCGCCTCGGTGTTGTCGTCCATAGCGGCCGCCCCCAAGTCGGGGTCCTCCAGATCGTGCTCCGTCCGGTCAGGGACGAACCGGCGTTCCGCGTCCGACCCGCCTGCAGGCCGAAGAAGAGGGCTCTGTCGAGACAAGCCAGCTGGTCAGAGTCGGCCAAAAGGAACTCACCAATAAAACTGAGAGAAGGAAAAGAGAAGAAGAGGACATACCGTGGGCGGCGGATGAGCTCGGCAATATGGCTCCTTGCCGAACTGCCACTCTGCGGAGAGTTTGTAGTTCGCAAGGTAGTTCACCATATAGGCCACCTCATCGTGCGGCATGTCTTTGGTGCACATCCGGCTCGGATCGAGCTGGCCGCTCATCTGACAGATCAAATGAGGGCGGCTCTGGAGCGAGAGCACCCGGCGCGTGACGAAGGCGGCCAGCAGGTCGGGCCCCGACAAGCCCTCCGACTGGACCATCACCCGCAGTCGGGCGACAGCTGCAGCTCCAGCCGGCGTCAGCGTCACGGCCCGGTAGGACCACTGGGGCCGCCTGCCCGCCGGTGGGCCGGCTACGTAAGCCGGCAGATTGACGTAGTCGCCCTGCGGGGCGACGTTCTTCACGTAGAAGTATGACTTTTGCCATAGCTTCACGGACTGGATCAGTGTGATGACGGGGAAGGGGTTGTCGGCAGCCACCCTCCGCATCGTGACGAAGGCGCCACTCTGAGCCGGCACGCCTTGCATGCGCGTGCCCAGCTTGGACTGGAAGAACTCCCCCCAGAGCTCGAGGGTAGGGAGGACGCCGAGGTAGCCTTCGCACAAGGTGACGAAGGCGGACAGCAGCACCACCGTGTTCGGGGTGAGGTGGTGCGGCTGGAGTTGGTAGAACTCGAGCCAAGAGCGGAAGAAGGCGCTCACGGGCAGGCCGATGCCGCGCAAGAAGTGCGAGCGGAAGACTACCCGCTCGCCTTCCTGCGGCTCCGGCGTAATCTCCTTCGCCGGCGCGAGACGGACCTCCACCTTGTCCGCGCCGGGCAGCCGCCGCGTCTTGCGGAGGAATTCGACATGATCCTCATGGACTTTGGAGCCGTCCCAATGCCCGCCGTACTGCATCGTGGCGTGGGGCTGGCGAGAACGAACGCGGCGGCAGAGGAGCGAGCGGTGGAACAGCGCGGCGGCGAGGCGCTGTTGCAAGAAAGGGCAGGAGGAAGAAGATGGTGGAAAGAAGAGGAGCGTGCGAGAGCCTGCCGCTCTCCTCCTCCCCCTACTTATAGCTTCGCAAGGTGAAGCCTGGGAGGCAGGGCGTGGGGTGAGACGTGGGATTAACTGCACCCACTCCCCCCACGCCTCGCGATTATTACGCCCTAAAAGCGTGCCGAAACCGCCGCAGGGAGACGTGCGGGCAGCTTCGGGCCGCGGAGAATCCACGCCTGGGCCCGGGCGTGGGCGTGGCGGGCCCCCGACCTGTGGCGATGTCCCGTCACGCGCGTGGGCTGGCAGGCTTTTTTGCCACGTGGTTCGTAGGCGGCAAGTGGCCGGCCCGCGGCCCGGTGCGCGCGCTGGCCAGCTCCCGCCCTCCGACTCCCAAAAAATTTCGCCGAGACGGCGCCCCCAACCAAAGTCGGCTCCCAGCTGCCGGCTCGTCAAGATAGGAAGCTGGTCGAGCTTCTCGACTCCCACCCAACCTCGAAGCCCAATCAGCTTCGGGGACTACTGTCGGAGTAAATGGCCACGGGTATCCTAACCGACTACCCATGGTTCTTCAAAAATTATCAGGCCGATTGAGCCTTCAAGCGTTCGAAGCATTGGGCCGACTTCCCCTGGCCGACTACCGCAGGGGCCGGCTCTCCAAAGGCGACCCGGCCCGGTATCCTCCCCCAAGATGGTTGCGAGATGACCGACTCCAGGAAGCCGGCGCCAAGAGGACCGACTTCCAAGAGCCAGCCATGAAGCACGCCGACTCCACAAAGTCGGCCAAGACCGTACCCACCAAAACTACACCCACATAACGGTGACAAGACGGGGTGTGGCCACAGTGCGGCCCACTACCCCCGAAGCCCGAGGAAGGCATGGCCACAGGATGCCGTACGGGTCAGCCATCTCCCGTCCGGCTCGGCATTGTAGCCATGCTGGCCTCAGCGTCATCCACGACGGACGCCAGTACGGCCCACGGGCGGCGGGCCCCTTTAGCCAGAGAGAGCCGCGAAGGCGGCCCGGCCTCCCCCAGTCGGCCTAGGGCGTAGCCGGCCCCCGGAAGCCGGCTACCCCCTCCCTCGAAGCATGTGCCACATTAAGGAGACAAGATGAGGTAAGGCTACAGTGAGAGCCCTCGAGGCGGCACACTGTAGCCACGCTTACCTCGGCCAAGCCCTCGTCATCAGGGCGAAGCTACAGTAAGCAGCCGCCGACAAGACCCCTAGGCAGTGGGGCCGGCCTGTCGACCAAGAGGCCGGCAGCCGGCGAGACCCACCAGTCGGCGGGCCCCAACGGCCGGCGGAGAAGCCGGCGAACATGACACTGACGACTGGGACCTGCGCCCATCCGAATTACAATTGTACCCCCGGAGGGTAGGCCTATATAAACCCCCCGGGGCACCCATGCAAAGGGTTGGCTTCTTAGAGTTACACACACACCATAGAGAGAGGGAAGCAAGAGCTAGCCTTGCTCTTCTTCTCCCTTGAACCCAACAGCTCAAGGAGCATCTGTAGCTACTCGTTCTGATTTAGTGATCATGCAGAGACCCCGCAGAGCAGAACTAGGGGTGTTATCTCCACGGAGAGCCCCGAACCTGGGTAAGATCCGCCGGCGTGCATGTCTTCGCCTCATCCCGTTTCCAGGCACCGGCGACGTCTTACTGGCACCCACCATGATAAGCCACCCGTTGGCATATGTCGCACCTACCACCCGACATCATGATAAATTTAAGTTCAATTAATCATATTACTTAAGAACTCCCACTTAGATAGACATCCCTCTAATCCTCTAAGTGATCACGTGATCCATATCAACTAAAACATGTCCGATCATCACGTGAGATGGAGTAGTTTCAATGGTGAACATCACTATGTTGATCATATCTACTATATGATTCACGCTCGACCTTTCAGTCTCAATGTTCCGAGACCATATCTGTTATATGCTAGGCTCGTCAAGTTTAACCTGAGTATTCCGCGTGTGCAACTGTTTTGCACCCGTTGTATTTGAACGTAGAGCCTATCACACCCGATCAGCACGTGGTGTCTCAGCACGAAGAACTTTCGCAACGGTGCATACTCAGGGAGAACACTTATACCTTGATAATTTAGTGAGAGATCATCTTATAATGCTACCATCGATCTAAGCAGAATAAGATGCATAAAAGATAAACATCACATGCAATCAATATAAGTGATATGATATGGCCATCATCATCTTGTGCTTGTGATCTCCATCTCTGAAGCACCGTCATGATCACCATCGTCACCGGCGCAACACCTTGATCTCCATCATAGCATCGTTGTCGTCTCGCCAACTATTGCTTCTACGACTATCGCTACCGCTTAGTGATAAAGTAAAGCAATTACAGGGCGATTGCATTGCATACAATAAAGCGACAACCATATGGCTCCTGCCAGTTGCCGATAACTCGGTTACAAAACATGATCATCTCATACAATAAAATATAGTATCATGCCTTGACCATATCACATCACAACATGCCCTGCAAAAACAAGTTAGACGTCCTCTACTTTGTTGTTGCAAGTTTTACGTGGCTGCTATGGGCTGAGCAAGAACCGTTCTTACCTACGCATCAAAACCACAAGGATAGTTTGTCAAGTTGGTGCTGTTTTAACCTTCGCAAGGACCGGGCGTAGCCACACTCAGTTCAACTGAAGTTGGAGAAACTGACACCCGCTAGCCACCTGTGTGCATAGCACGGCGGTAAAACCAGTCTCGCGTAAGGGTACGCGTAATGTCGGTCCGGGCCGCTTCATCCAACAATACCGTCGAACCAAAGTATGACATGCTGGTAAGCAGTATGACTTATATCGCCCACAACTCACTTGTGTTCTACTCGTGCATATTACATCAACGCATAAAACCTGGCTCGAATGCCACTGTTGGGAAACGTAGTAATTTCAAAAAATTCCCCACGCACACCCAAGATCATGGTGATGCATAGCAACGAGAGGGGAGAGTGTTGTCCACGTACCCTCGTAGACCGAAAGCGGAAGCGTTAGCACAACGCGGTTGATGTAGTCGTATGTCTTCACGATCCGACCGATCAAGTACCGAACGCACGGCACCTCTGAGTTCAGCACACGCTCAGCTCGATGACGTCCCTCGAACTCCGATCCAGCCGAGCTTTGAGGGAGAGTTCCGTCGGCACGATGGCGTGGTGACGATGATGATTGCTACCTCTTGAGCATTGCGTTGGTTTTCCCTTGGAGAGGAAAGGGTGATGCAGCAAAGTAGCGTAAGTATTTCCCTCAGTTTTTGAGAACCAAGGTATCAATCCAGTAGGAGGCCACGCACGAGTCCCTCGCACCTACACAAACAAATAAATCCTCGCAACCAACGCGATAAGGGGTTGTCAATCCCTACACGGTCACTTACGAGAGTGAGATCTGATAGATACAATAGGATAATATTTTTGGTATTTTTGTGATAAAGATGCAAAGTAAAGAAAGTAAATAAAAACGGCAAAGGAAATAGCTTGTTGACGGGAGATTAATATGATGGAAAATAGACCCGGGGGCCATAGGTTTCACTAGTGGCTTCTCTCAAGAGCATAAGTATTTTATGGTGGGTGAACAAATTACTGTTGAGCAATTGACAGAATTGAGCATAGTTATGAGAATATCTAGGTATGATCATGTATATAGGCATCACGTCCGAGACAAGTAGACCGACTCCTGCCTGCATCTACTACTATTACTCCACACATCGACCGCTATCCAGCATGCATCTAGAGTATTAAGTTCATAAGAACAGAGTAACGCTTTAAGCAAGATGACATGATGTAGAGGGATAAATTCATGCAATAAGATATAAACCCCATCTTGTTATCCTCGATGGCAACAATACAATACGTGCCTTGCTGCCCCTACTGTCAATGGGAAAGGACACCGCAAGATTGAACCCAAAGCTAAGCACTTCTCCCATTGCAAGAAAGATCAATCTAGTAGGCCAAACCAAACTGATAATTCGAAGAGACTTGCAAAGATAACCAATCATACATAAAAGAATTCAGAGAAGATTCAAATATTGTTCATAGATAAACTTGATCATAAACCCACAATTCATCGGTCTCAACAAACACACCGCAAAAGAAGATTACATCCAATAGATCTCCACGAGAGAGGGGGAGAACATTGTATTGAGATCCAAAAAGAGAGAAGAAGCCATCTAGCTAATAACTATGGAACCGAAGGTCTGAGGTAAACTACTCACACATCATCGGAGAGGCTATGGTGTTGATGTAGAAGCTCTCCGTGATCGATGCCCCCTCCGGCGGAGCTCCGGAACAGGCCCCAAGATGGGATCTCACGGGTACAGAAGGTTGCGGCAGTGGAATTAGGTTTTTGGCTCCGTATCTGGTAGTTTGGGGGTACGTAAGTATATATAGGAGGAAGGAGTACGTCGGTGGAGCAACGTGGGGCCCACGAGGGTGGAGGGCGCGCCCAGGGGGGTAGGCGCGCCCCCTACCTCGTGGCTTCCTGGTAGCTTTCTTGATGTAGGGTCCAAGTCCTCTGGATCATGTTCGTTCCGAAAATCACGTTCCCAAAGGTTTTATTCCGTTTGGACTCCGTTTGATATTCTTTTTCTGCGAAACTCTGAAATAGGCAAAAAACAACAATTCTGGGCTGGGCCTCCGGTTAATAGGTTAGTCCCAAAAATAATATAAAAGTGTATAATAAAGCCCAATAATGTCCAAAACAGAATATAATATAGCATGGAGCAATCAAAAATTATAGATACGTTGGAGACGTATCAATGATGTTCTACCGACGCAGGGCTTCGCCTAAGCACTGCTACGATATTATCGAGGTGGATTATGGTGGAGGGGGCACCGCACACGGCTAAGAGATCAAGAGATCAATTATTGTGTCTATGGGGTGCCCCCCTCCTCCATATATAAAGGGGGGAGGAGAGGGCCGGCCAAGGGGGTGGCGCGCCCTAGGAGGGGGAAACCTACTCCAAGTAGGTTTGCCCCTCCCTTTCCTAGTCCAAGAAGGAGGGGGAAGGAAGGAGTGGGAGAGAGGAAAGGCAAGGGGGGCGCCCCCCCCCCTTCCTTGTCCTATTCGGACTCAAGGGGAGGGGCGCGCCTCTTGCCCTGGCCGGCCCCTCTCTCTCTAGTAGGGCCCAACAAGGCCCATTAGTTCCTGGGGGGGTTCCGGTAACCCTCGGTACTCCGATAAATGTCTGAAACCTTCCCGGTGTCCAAACATAGTCGTCCAATATATCGATCTTTACGTCTCCACCATTTCGAGACTCCTCGTCATGTCCGTGATCACATCTGGGACTCCGAACAACCTTCGGTACATCAAAACACATAAACTCATAATATAACCGTCATCGAACTTTAAGCGTGCAGACCCTACGGGTTCGAGAACTATGTAGACATGACCAAAACACATCTCCGGTCAATAACCAATAGCGGAACCTGGATGCTCATATTGGCTCCCACATATTCTACGAAGATCTTTATCGGTCAAACCGCATAACAACATACGTTGTTCCCTTTGTCATCGGTATGTTACTTGCCCGAGATTCGATCGTCGGTATCTCAATACCTAGTTCAATCTCGTTACCAGCAAGTCTATTTACTCGTTCCGTAATACATCATCCCGCAACTAACTCATTAGTTGCAATGCTTGCAAGGCTTATAGTGATGTGCACTACCGAGTGGGCCCAGAGATACCTCTCCGACAATCGGAGTGACAAATCCTAATCTCAAAATACGCCAACCCAAGAAGTACCTTTGGAGACACCTGTAGAGCACCTTTATAATCACCCAGTTACGTTGTGACGTTTGGTAGCACACAAAGTGTTCCTCTGGTAAACGGGAGTTGCATAATCTCATAGTCATAGGAACATGTATAAGTCATGAAGAAAGCAATAGCAACATAATAAACGATCGAGTGCTAAGCTAACAGAATGGGTCAAGTCAATCACATCATTCTCCTAATGATGTGATCCCATTAATCAAATGACAACTCATGTCTATGGCTAGGAAACATAACCATCTTTGATCAATGAGCTAGTCAAGTAGAGGCATACTAGTGACATTCTATTTGTCTATGTATTCACACAAGTATTATGTTTCCGGTTAATACAATTCTAGCATGAATAATAAACATTTATCATGATATAAGGAAATAAATAATAACTTTATTATTTCCTCTAGGGCATATTTCCTTCAGTGTGAGTACTTCACCACAGACCTACGGGTCCATAGCTAGATGGCTTCTTCTCTCTCTTTGATCTTCAATACAATGTTTTCCTTCATGTTCTTGAAGATCTATTTGATGTAATGACTTTTTGCAGTGTGTTTGTTGGGATCCGATAAATTGTGAGTTTATGATCAGATTATCCATGAATATTATTTGTGTTTTCTTTGAAATCTTTTATTCATGCTTGTTATATCTTTGTATTTCCCTCCGATCTATTGATTTGGTTTGGCCAACTATATTGATTTTCCTTGCAATGGGAGAGGTGCGTTGTGATGTGTTCGATCTTGCGGTGCTCAATCCCAGTGACAGAAAGGGACATGACACGTATTTGTATCGTTCCCATTAAGGATAAAAAGATGGGGTTTATTCATGCCTGGGTTTACTTTGTCCACATCATGTCATCTTGCTTAAGGCATTACTCCGTTCTTTGAACTAATACTCTAGATGCATGCTGGATAGCGGTCGATGTATGGAGTAATAGAAGTAGATGCAAAATCGTTTTGGTCTACTTATCTCGAACGTGATGCCTATATACATGATCATTGCCTTGGATATCATCATGATTATTTTTTTCTATCAATATCCCACCAGTAATTTATTTACCCACCGCATGCTATTTTCAAGAGAGAAGCCTCTAGTGAAAACTATGGCCCCCGGGTCTACTTTTATCATATATTAAAATCCAAAAATACCTTGTTGGAATTTTATTTATGTTATTTTATTTTGTATTTTTGTTTTATCTATTTATCACTACAAGATTTTATCCTTGCAACTAACCACCGAGGGATTGGCAACCCCTTGTTCGCGTTGGGTGCAAGTATTTGTTATTTTGTGTGTAGGTACTGCTAACGAGGTGTTGCGTGGTTCTCCTACTGGATTGATAACATTGGTTCTTAACTGAGGGAAATAGTTATCTCTTCTATACTGCATCATCCTCTCCTCTTCGAGGAAATCCTAACACAGCTCATAGCAGGAAGAATTTCTAGCGTCGTTGCTAGGGAAACATCATCAAGATCTATCATGTAACTACGGATAAACTTTCATCTCCTTGCATTTACATTATTTGTCATTTGCCTCAGGATTTCATCTCCCCCACTTCTAAGACGTTTTCACAAAAACACAAAAATATTTTTTGTTCGCCTTTTTGCTTCTTTGCTTGTTTGCTTGCTTTTTGTCGTCATGTTAACACTCAAAATCAGAAAAAGAAATAAGGGAAATTAAGATGGGCCCTCATCTGCTTGCTAATCTTTTTAAAAGATCCAATTATGAAGAACCAATTGCTAGTGTGTCGAGTGCACTATATTATCTTTATGAAGTTTTGCTTGAAATTCGTGAATTTGAAAATTATGGTGAAGTGTTAAAAGAAGAAACTTATAAGGTGATTCATGATAGCTCCTCGATTGAAAAGCATGATTACAATGATATTATTATAAATTCTATTAATGTCAATTATGTTGATGATATGCAAAACCCCAAGCTTGGGAATGATTGTTGTGTCTAGTACTTATTGCAATGATCATGATTGGGGTGATAATGTTTCTTATGATCTTGGAAATTTATTTAATCCTCATGATGAATATGATATTTATAATAATGTTTGCAATAATATAGAAAGTGGGTTTGGAAGAGTGTCAACTTTAGGTAAAAATAATCCCACATATTTGGAGAGTGTTCAATCTTATGAAATTATTGATAAAAGCGGGTTTGGAGAGTTCCCACTATCTTGGAAGATTATAGAACTTTTATGCATGTGGATCATGAAGAGAAAATTTTATATGATAGCTATATTGTTGAATTTGATTATGAACCTACATGTAATTATAATGAGAGAGGAAAATATGGTTGTAGAAATTTTCATGTTACTCAATTACCTCTCGTTATGTTGAGATCGTCAATGTTTTATCCTTCTACCTTGCATACGGTAGATATTTCTTGTCTTGAGAATTTGTTTGCTTATAAAATGCCAATGCATAGGAAGTATGTTATACTTAAATGTGTTCTTCACAGGCTAGATGCTCTCTTTGTTTCAATTATTATCTTTCATGTGAGAATCAATAAAATCTTAAGCCTATCTTAATGGCTATAAAGAAAAAGCTTGTTGGGAGACAACCCAATAGTTATTTTTTCTGGGTTTTTTTTGTGCACACAATTATGCTGCTGTTATGGTTGTGTTTTTGTGTTTAAATTAGTGTCCGTGCCAAGTAAAGCCTTTGGGATGATTTGGAAGATAGTTGCTTTGATTCTATGGAAAAATCACTGGAGCGGCAAAAAATTCTGAATTCACATGATTTATATACAAATTGCCAACATTGTCCTCATTTTTCAGAAGTGTCGGGGTTATAGAAGTATGGTCATTGTTTGAATTATTATAGACTGTTCTGTTTTTGACAGATTCTGTTTCCGTTGCGTTGTTTGCTTGTTTTGATGAATCTATGGATTGTATCGGGGGTATAAGCCACGGTGAAGTTAGAATACAGTAGGTATAATGCAATAATAAAATATGAATGGGTTTACGGCAGTACCTAAAGTAGTGATTTGCTTTGTTATACTAACCAATCTCACGAAGTTTTTTGTTGAGTTTTGTGTGCTGAAGTTTTCAAGTTTTTGGTGAGATCACGATGGATGAAGGAATAAGGAGTGGCAAGATCCTAAGCTTGGGGATGTCTGTGGCATCCCAAGGTAATATTCAAGGACTCCCAAGAATCTACGCTTGGGGATGCCCCAGAAGGTATCCCTCTTTCTTTGTACCAACTATCGGTAATTTTACTTGGAGCTATATTTTTATTCATCACATGATAAGAGTTTTGCTTAGAGCGTCGTGTATTATATGAGTCTTTGCTTTGTTTGCTTTTTAGTTTGTCACAATCGTCTTTTCTAGACACACCTTTTTGAGAGGGACGCACATTATTCATGATTTGTTAGAATACTCTATGTGATTCACTTAAATCTTTTGGGCTAGGTAGTTGCTCTAGTGCTTCACTTATATTTTTTAGAGCACGGCGGTGGTTATATTTTAAATAAATAGTTGTACCCTCATGCTTCACTTATATATTTTTGAGAGTTGGTAATAGTAATGGAATTAGTGTGGGTTATGAATTTGGTTCTAATATGATAGGTATTCAAGAGGGATATAATAAAAACATTCATGTAGATCATTGAATATGATAAGTTTAATTCCTTGCAATAGTTTTGTGATATAAAGGTGGTAATATGCGGGTTGTGCTAGTGAGTAATTATGGTTTAGTAAGAATGTTGGTGTTAAGGTTTATGATTCCCGAAGCATGCACGTATAGTCTCCCGTTATGCTAAGAAGTTGGAGCATGATTTATTATTGATTGTCTTCCTTATGTGTGGTGGTCGGGGACAAGCGATGGTCTTTTCCTACCAATCTATCCCCCTAGGGGCATGCGTAGTAGTACTTTTCTTCAAGGGCTAATAAACTTTTCTAGTAAGCATGTGATTTCTTTATGACTAATGTGAGTCCATGGATTATACACACTCTCATCTTTCCGCAATTTGCTAGCCTCTTCGGTACCTTGCATTGCCCTTTCTCACCTTGAGATGTGGTGCAAACTTCTACGGTGCATCCAAACCCCATGATATGATACACTATATCACACATAAGCCTCCTTATATCTTCCTCAAAATAGCCACCATACCTACCTATTATGGCATTCCCATAGCCATTCCAAGAGATATTGCCATGCAATTTCCACCGTTCCATTTTATTATGACACACATCATCATTGTCGTATTGCTTTGCATGATCATATAGCTGACATAGTATTTGTGGCTCAGCCATCGTTCATATTTTTTTATACATGTTAAGCTAGATCATTGCACATCGCGGTACACCGTCAGAGGCATTCATATAGAGTCATATTTTGTTCTACTATCTAGTTGTAATTTGATTTTGACTTGTAAGTAAATAGAAGTGTGATGATCATCATATTCATTATTAGAGCATTGTCCCAGGTGAGGAAATAAATAAAAAGAGGCCAGAACGATCCCACAAAAAAGAGGCCAAAAAAGCCAACTAAAAAGGAAAAAAAGGAAAATGTAAGAAAATGAGAGAAGGGGCAATAGTACTATCCTTTCCACACTTGTGCTTCAAAGTAGCACCATGTTTTTCATATAGAGAGTATCCTATGCTTTATTTTTCATATAACTAGTGGGGATTTTTCATTATAGAACTTGGCTTGTATATTCCAATGATGGGCTTCCTCAAATGCCCGAGGTCTTCATGAGCAAGCAAGTTGGATGCACACCCACTTAGTTTTATTTTTGAGCTTTCATACACTTATAGCTCTTAGTGCATCTGTTGCATGGCAATCCCTACTCCTTGCATTGACATGAATTGATGGGCATCTCCATAGCCCGTTGATTAGCCTCATTAATGTGAGACTTTCTTCCTTTTTGTCTTCTCCATACAACCCTCGAGATCATACTCTACTCCACCCATAGTGGTATATCCATGGCTTGCGCTCATATAATGCGTGAGACTTGAAAAAGCTGAAGCGCGTTAATAAGTATGAACCAATTGCTCGGCTTGTCATCAGGGTTGTGCATGATTAATACTTTGTGTTAAGAAGATGGAGCACGACACTGCTATATGATTTTGTCTTTAGCATTGATATTTTGAAAGACATGATTGTTTTTTATGTCAAACTATAGACTATTGCTTTGAATAATTTGGATCTTTATATTCATGCCACAAAGAGAAATTACATGATTAACATGATAGGTAGCATTCCACATCAAAAATTCTGTTTTTATCATTTACCTACTTGAGGACAAGCAGGAATTAAGCTTGGCGATGCTTGATACGTCTCCAATATATCTATAATTTTTTATTGTTCCATGCTATTATAGTATCAATCTTGGAAGTTTGATATGCAATTACATATCATTTTTTGGGACTAACCTATTAACCTAGTGCCCATTGCAAGTTGCTGTTTTTGGCTTGTCAGGAAATCAATATCAAACAGAGTCCAAACGGAGAAAAAACTTTGGATTAAACTTTTCTGGACCAGAAGAGACCCTAGAAGGTTCGGGAGAAGACCTGAAGAGCCATGAGGAAGCTACAAGCTCGGGGGCGCCCCCAGGCTTGTGGGCCACTCGTGGCACCTCTTGACCTAATTCTGCCTCTATAAATTCTCAAATATTCCACTGGCATCAGAGGGCCACCCGAAATACTTTTTCTGCCACCGCACGTTTCTGTTCTCGCGAGATCCCATCTGGAGGCCTCCCCAGATACTCTACCGGAGCGGGAATCGACCATGGAGGGGCTCTACATAAACCTTGCTTAAGGCGTTACTCCATTCTTTATGAACTTAATACTCTAGATGCATGGTGGATAGCGGTCGATGTGTGCAGTAATAGTAGTAGATGCAGAATCGTTTCGGTCTACTTGTCTCGGACATGATGCTTATATACATGATCATTGCCTTGGATATTGTCATGATTATTTGTTTTTCTATCAATTGCCCAACAGTAATTTGTTTACCCGCCGTATGCTATTTTCAAGAGAGAAGCCTCTAGTGAAAAGTATGGTCCCCGAGTCTACTTTTATCATATATTAAAATCCAAAAATACCTTGCTACAATTTTATTTATGTTATTTTATTTTGTATTTTTGTTCTATCTATTTATCACTACGAGATTTGATCCTTGCAATTAACCGCCGAGGGATTGACAACCCCTTGTTCGCGTTGGGTGCAAGTATTTGTTATTTTGTGTGTAGGTAGTGCTAACGAGGTGTTGCGTGGTTCTCCTACTGGATTGATAACCTTGGTTCTTCACTGAGGGAAATACATATCTCTACTATACTGCATCATCCTCTCCTCTTCGAGGAAATCCCAACGCAACTCAAAAGCACCAGTCCACCAAAGTCCACACTTGGTTTTCATGCATGGATCATATTTCGGATTTCACGGCCTCTTGCCATTTTTCAAAACCTAGGCTCATCATCACTCCCTCATAGTTCGTAGGTTCATTGTTGTCTAACAACATGACGTCCAAGACATGATTATTGTACCATTTAGGGCCAGTATGTGTCCTGATTGACCTATGAAGTTCTGTAGAAGCCGGTTCAATGTTTCATGATCAACATTGGTAGCTTCCTCTCTAGCTAGTGTAGGCATCACATGAACATCTTTCTGTGATGCGCTACTTTCCAATTCAAGAGAAGGTTCGATAACCTCGTCAAGCTCTACCTTCCTCCCACTCACTTCTTTCGAGAGAAACTCCTTCTATAGAAAGGATCCATTCTTGGCAACAAAAGATCTTGCCCTCGAACTTGTGATAGAAGGTATATACCCAATTATCTATTTCAGGTATCCTATGAAGATGCATTTTTTAGCTTCGGGTTCGAGCTTATTAGGCTGTATTTTGTTGACATAAGCATCACATCCCCAAACTTTAAGAAATGATATCTTAGGTTTCTTGACAAAGCACAATTCATATGGATTGAAGCAATCATGTATTACATTCCCTTTGTCTCGTGATATTTTACTTGCCCGAGATCCGATAGTCGTATCACCATACCTAGTTCAACCTCGTTATTGGCCATATCTATTTACTCGTTCTGTAATACAATATCCCGTTGACCACACACATTTTTCACATGCTTGCAAGTTACTTAAGATGTTGTATTACCGAGAGGCCCAAGAGATATCTCTATGTCACATGGAGCGACAAATCCCAATCTTTATCCATGCAACCCTGTTGGGGAACGTTGCATGGGAAACAAAAAATTTCCTATTCTCACCAAGATCAATCTAGGACATGCACATCTACGAGAGGAGAGATTGGATCTACACACCCTTGTAGATGGCTAAGCGGAAGCGTTAAGAAACGCGGTTGATGTAGTTGAACGTCTTCGCGATCCAATCACGATCCGTCCACGAACTCCCGATCAAGTGCCAAACGGACGGCACCTCCGAGTTTAGCACACATGCAGATCAGCGGGGTCCTCTCCTTCCTGATCCAGCAAGCGAGAGGGGGGCAGATGAGATCGGAACCAACACAACGGTATGGTGGTGGTGGTGGCAGCGGAATTCCGGCGGGGCTTCACCAAGCGCGTACCGGTGAAACGTGGGAGGAGTTGGGAGAGGTAACGGGCAAGGGTCGAAGGGTGGCTGCCCCCAAAGCGTCCCCACCTTTATATAGGCGTGGAGGGGGCTGGTGGCTTGCCCTCCAAGGCCCCAGGGTCGTTGCCAAGGGGGGGAGGAAATCCCACCTTTCCTTCCCCACCGATCGCTATTCCCCCCTTTTTGGGATCCTGATCTTATCCCCTTGGGATATGATACTATTCCTTTTAAGGGAGGATCTTGGTGCACCTAGACCAAGGTTGTGGGGACTTCACTACCCACGTTCATGGGGTCCCCATGCAGGTGGGCCCCACTCCGGAACCTTCTAGAACCTTCTTGTTACAATACAGAGAAAACTCGAACTTTTTCCGAAACCCCGATAACAACTTTCCATATATGAATCTTTACATCCGGACTATTCTGGAGCTCCTCGTGATGTCCCGGATCCCATCCGGGACTCCAAACAATCTTCGGACTTTCCACTATTAATATCTCAATACTACCCTAGCGCTACCGAACGTTAAGCGTGCGACCCTACGGGTTCGAGAATCATGTAGACATGACCGAGACTCCTCTCCGATCAATAACCAATAGCGGTACCTGGATGCCCATATTGATTTCTACATATTCCACGAAGTTATTTATCGGTTGAACCATGATGTCAAAGATCCAGTTAATCTCATATGCAATTCCCTTTGTCCCGCAATATGTTACTTGCCCGAGATTCGATCGTTGGTATCTCCATACCTAGTTCAATCTCGTTACCAGCAAGTCTCTTTACTCGTTCCGTAATACAAAATTCCATGACCAAACTCATTATTCACATGCTTGCAAGCTTCTGGTGGTGTGGTATTATCGAGAGGGCCACGAGATACCTCTCCGTCATATGGAGTGACAAATCCCAGTCTTGATCCATGCCAACACAATAGACACCCTCGGAGATACTTGTAGAGCATCTTTATAGTCACCCAGTTATGTTGCGACGTTTGAAACACACAAGGTACTCCTCCGGTGTCAGTGAGCTGCATGATCTCATGGTCATAGGAACAGATACTTGACATGCAGAAAGCGATAGCAATAAACTTGATACGATCATATGCTACGTTTATAGTTTGGGTCTTGTCCATCACATCATTCTCCTAATGATGTGATCCCGTTATCAATGGCAACTCATGCATGTCTATGACTAGGAAACCATAGCCATCTTTGATCAATGAGCTAGCCCGGTAGAGGCTCACTAGGGACATGTTGTTGCCTATGCATCCACACATGTATTTGAGTTTCCAATCAATACAATTATAGCATGGATAATAAACGATTATCATGAAGAAGGAAATATAATAATAACCACTTTATTATTGCCTCTAGGGTATATTTACAACAAACCCAACTAGTACCTTCCGAGATACCTGAAGAGCACCTTTATGATCACCCAATTATGAAGTGTTGGTTAATACCCACACAGCATTCTTCCGGTATTAGGGAGTGGCATGATCTCATGGTCTAAGGAAGATACTTGACATTAAGAATCTAAAGCAGATAAACTAAGTGACAAGATCATATGCTAAGCTTATGATCAGGTCTGTCCATCACATCATTCTCCTAATGATGTGATCTCATTATTAAATGACAACTCATGTGTATGGTTAGGAAACCTTAATCAACGAGCTAGTGTAGTAAAGGCTCACTAGGGACACGGTGTTTGTTTATGTATCGACACATGTATTTGAGTTTCCAGTTAATACAATTATATCATGGATAATAAACACTTATCAAGAACAAGGAAAATATGATAATAACAACTTTATTATTGCCTCTAGGTCATGTTTCCAACAAAGTTTGTCAATTTGAACATCATTATCCAGCAAATATTTCTTCAACTTGATAATATGGAAAGAGGGGAAGAGAGGGGTTTTAGCTCAACTAGATATTTAATGAATAATGTACCAATAAACACCTCTTTCCGTTACGCAATATTATAGAGTGTCGGCTACCACAGTGTGAGTGGTGTATTATGTAACCAGGTATCCTTCAAAAATAGTGCAGTAGAGTTATCATCAACCATATAAAACATCCTCTATTAAATAACCCACTCTTTGCTCTCATCAGGCCCTTCCTTTGGAAAGGGTACCTTGCAGATCGGTACTCTGGAAACCGGTACCTGATATTAGCACCCCCGGAGACCGAACTCGACGGGGGTAAGATTCGTATGTCTTCCTCTGTAGTAAAGGGGCCACCCTTATAGGTAAAAAAGGTGAGTCTGTTGGCTGAGACGTGACTCGAGACAAAGTCTTGGAATGAAGGTATTTGTTGCACAATAACTGTAGCCACACACCTTCCTCCTTCGTAACAAGCTCATGTAGCCATTTTCTAAGCAATCATGTTTTCTTAATCTCAAGGAGCCCAATGCACATACCATCTTGGTCTTCAGGCCTACACAATATACCTCACTTCGCTAAGCGGTGTTATTTTTCTTAAGTTTTTCATTTACCAGAATAATTTGTATCGATAATAAAGTATTTTTCGCACCCATTTGGTACTTCAAAGAATGAGAGCATGAAAATAGATAGTAATAGTGAGTACCAAATTTACTAGGACCAAATATCCTTCGCATGACATCAAATTTTCTTTTCAAACATGTCCTCAATGCACCTTCACTCTTTATTTGCATGCTTTCAATAGTGAATAAGTATCCTAGATAGATAAATGGAAGCTTACGAATGTCGTAACTGAAAAGTTGTTTGTAATGATAATCTTCTTCTTTCATGTGTCCGTCCAAAATAGAACAATTCATTTTTGTGATTTTCTTTAACAACGAACAATTGCTCAAACAACCAAATGACTATTTAATGGACCTGACATGGGCACCACCCAAGCCATCCAGCTTAGCCTTTGCTATGAGGATTGTGAGAGTACCAATAAGAATGTTGAATAGAGTTGGCAACATAAAATACTCTATGCAATCTATTTTAGGTCTATACGAATGATCAATGTCATCATCGACTTTTACCCCGACAATGACAGCTTGAACAAACTAGCTATTTGCATGTGCATTGCAACGGGGGCTTAAATATTTTAGTGGTTCAACATCAATCATGTCCCACGTATACCTTATACTCATCATATTACAGATTTTGATAAGATTTAATCCTGTATACCTAAGAAGTTCATCCTCACTATCTTATTTATCTTAACATGCAAGTTGTCCACATCATCAGATATATCTCACACAACCACCTATCATTTAAATGCACATGCAGCCATCCACATTATCAAGAGCATGCAACCAATCAACTTTTCACCATGTGCATGCCCTCCGAGTCATCAAGCGCCCATGTAGCAATTCAACTTTTTTACTTACTACTACATGCAAAGCCGTCCGCGCCATCGAAGAACATGAAAGCCCTTCACACCATTCATTTTTATTTTTATTTTCCAACATTAAATAATTGAACTTGAATGTCACCAGACAATATAACATGCATCCACCCTCCATTTACCTGCAATACTATTCTCATATATTTAAAGTTCATTGCTAAAATTTCCGCAGCAACGCGCAGGGCGTTATCTAGTTTTATTTGAGTGCGGGTAGGGGAAGACAAGTGAAGTTTCGATTTATTTGGGATTTTGTAAGATTTGACTTTATTTGAGTATGGATAGGCGAAGGGAAAGAAAGTTTTGATTGAGTTGAAAGTTTGATAAGAATTGATTTTATTTTATTTTATTGAATTAAAGCATGACGTGGTTTTGAAAAGTACCGATTTTGTTTTGATTATTTCAAGTTAATTTATTTATGTTGTTTTTTATTTTGTGCAGTGTCTGTTGAGATTACCAAAAAAGCCAAAATAACCAAAAGGAAACCAAAATAGAGAAACTGAGGGAGGGGGAAATCGGGGGAGAAGGTGAAGGCGACACTAGAACATGACTCCACCTGTTTTCGAGAGTATGCAAATTGCGTACCGTAGCTTTATAGAAGAAGTGAATTGTAAGTAAAAGACGACTACCACTCGCTGCGAACAACAAGTGTAGCACAACTTCACACCACGCTAGTCCAAAGGACAGCCACCCACGACAACACAACAACAACACAAAAGAGCCAACCCAAAATCGAAAACCTCGCCGTGTCTTGATCGATGTCGGTCACCTCCGAAGAACAACTACTCGTAAAAGCTTCTCTTGTCGACGCACCATCCCCCCTTGATGCCTAAAGGAGGTGGCAAGAGGATGGCAGGACTCGATCCAACCCGAGGAAGGCACCGTCTAGGATTCACCAGCGATGACCGTACATAGCGCTAGAGAAGAATGATTAGGGCAGCTGTGAACACCGGAGGAGCACACCATAGGAAATCCATGTCTCCCGGCACGATGCTCCCAACAGAGGAACGACGCCGAAGACGCCGCCATCGTACCGATCCATCACCGAATCAAGGTTTTCACCCGGAGACAACCGCCAACACCAAGCAAGGGAGGGAAATGGTGACACATGCGACGACACCTCTAGGGAGGGGAATGACACCCACAGGTGCCATCGCCGCCGGTCCGGCCAAAACCGAACATGATTTTCATCCATAATGGCGCACATCTCCACTCCTCCCAAGGTTTCGGGCAGCACTATCCAAGATGTCTCACACCGCTGCCGCCGCAGCAATCTGTCGTCGAAGTCGCGCAGCAATGGATCTCCCCCACCCGCACTGCCGAGAGAGCGCAACCAAGACCAACATCAACAACACGGACGAAGAGCAACCGCAACTAGCCATGCCGTGCAAGGGCCAGATCAGCCGCATCGGCCTCCACCCACACCAGGGACTGCCACTAGATCCGATCTGACCCGCACCTCCGAGCACACCCCCGCGCCAGCTCTCCCGAGGCAGCACCGAGCACCCCTCACACGGAGGCAGTAGGCCGCCCGCTGCCCGCCAGCGCCCTTCCTAGCAGGGCCTCCATGGCGCCGCCGCCTCCATGGCTGAGCACGCGCCGCCGCCGCAAGCAGTGCTGGCGCAACTTCCTCGACCACCATCCTGCAGCGCACCTCGCCGGCTCCACCGTCCTGCCGTGCCGCGCTTTCTGCCGTGCTCTGGTGACCGTCGCCACGAATCGCGCCGCCGGCCACCCCACCACTATGGCTGCCCGGGGACGTCCCGCTCCGCGCGAAGGGGTGCCGTCGAGGGGCTCAGCCAGCACCCGCCGCCTTCGTCGACCGGGCACGACCGCCGGCGGCGGCGGCAGCGGCCTGGGGAGTGGATCTGAGGAGGGGCTGGGCCTAGGGTTTGGGGAGCCTCCGGAGCCGCACGCGCGTGCGGCCCACGAGGCGAGGGAAAAGTTTATTCTAAGAAAAGGCAATTCACATAGTCTATTCTATAAGAAAGGGCAATACACTTCATTGTAGACTTTATTGTACATCAAAAAAGAAAAGGCAATTCACTTTATTGTAGACTTTCTTAAATCTATTTTAAAGAAATATAATCATGATTCCACGTGCAATAACTGATCACATGTCACTTCGCGAAAGAAAAATGATCACATGTCGCACATCAAAGCTAACCAACCTGTCACGTTATTGGAATTTTTTATGGTAATACGTCTCATTTATATCATAAGAAACATTGTACCAATCACATACATACTGACATGGTTAAACTAAACAAATAGCAGAAAGCTAGCCTTTGCATAAAGAAACATCGGCCAAGAAGTAAAACTACGAAGAAGATTGAAGAAACTTATGAGCTTGGCACCAACACCGTCACCTGCCTTTGACACTACCACATTATCCATCAAAGAAACAAAATGACGGATCACCTCCACACCCGAGCTTGATGCGGCTCCATCGCTGATATGCAGTTTTGCGAATCTCCAAGGTGGCTCGCCATAGGTGAAACCATTACCGTTGAACGAATCAGACCGGAACAACACCCCAGACATGCCATCGAACTCCAGATCTTGCAACCCCACATGACTAAGACGCCGGAGGAGGAAATCATACCTGCCATCCACGTCTACGAATCCAGTACACGATCCACCATCTTACAGATGCCGCCGATGCAGACCACAATCTGCATCTGCTCTTGGACTATCTCCCAAGCTCTGCGCCGGCGCTAGAGCAAACGCCGTCGCAACGATGGAACTCGAGGACACATGTCCACGAGGATGTTGCCGCCGCCGCACCATCTTTGCTTGAACATGCTGCATTTCAAATCCATCCCCAATCATAGGACCGATTGCCTTGTCGGAGATCTCAAGAAACTTTATTTATTGAGCGCCGTCATCGCCATCGCCGAAGCCAGGACGATGAACCGCCTAAAAACTAAGCAACGCAACTGCTAGTACATATACTTGTATTGTATGCACGCTGGGTACCCGACAAGTGTTGAGCACGTATATACATCTTTTTTATGTTTGGACTTCGCTGTAGACTCTTCCTTTAATCTTGTCCGTGATTGGTCGGTCACTAGGGTGGGCACCACTTCACGCTAGCTTAGTTAGCTAGTCGATCAAGGGCATGCATGATGATGCATTGCAGGATATCAAATGCCTGCCCACTTGAGCTGTCATGTGGCGCACAGATTAAGCCTGGACCGTTTTCGCTTTTCAACATTCATTTATGGTATTAAGCCTGAGACTGATGGGTCGGTTGATCGACGATGCGCGCCAGATTGTACGGATGTTGGCAGTCAGTTTTGGCTGGCGGTCAGGCCGCCCGTCAGGGGGGTACGTACGTCAATCGGGACGGTACTGTACTACATGTGGATGTGGCCCATGGATGGATCTGGATCAAGCATGACGCATGCAGGTCTCATCATATTTGCCAAGGGGTGGAGCCACACCGACGGTGCTCGTTGTGTCACAAATCGAGCGAAACTACTGTGCTTACGATTCTTCTCTGGCCGAGACGTGTACGCCGCGGACTGCCGCATCAAGACACATGTCCTCTATGCAGCCAACATGAAGAAACCATAGAGCATCTGCTAGTGGGCTGTGTCTTTGCTTTTGCTAAGCAAGTTTGGCATTGGATGGGACAAACCACATGTAGACAGGAATTTGAACCTCCTTTGGCTGAAGGCCTTGCCGATTGGTGCTTCAGACAAGACCAATGCTCAGTAGACCACAAATCGACTCGGGCAAAATGCCTCCTTGGAATGTGGATGTTGTGGAAACACCACAATGACATCGTGTTTAATGGTGCAACGCCATCTCTGCCTGCGATTACTCTTAAGTTGAGAGAGGAGGGGACCTTGTGGGCTAAAGCTGGCCTCATGAAAAGCAATGTGTCGGGTTTTCAGGTGGATGTTGGTAGGATAGATCGTGAGGAGTAGCGGATAGGCTTTCATGGTGGTGTCGGGTAAACTCGGCATGTAAACATTGTTGTAACTGTGGACTTGAGAGTCTTCCCGCCTCTTCTTTAATGAATGATACACACATTCACGTGTATTCGTGAAAAAAAAAAAGAGACGTGTACGATGCTCAATCCAATGGTCTGCTGAACCTCCGTTGCATGCATTAATGGATTGATCTGATGTGTCATGCAAAATTCAGACAGTGAGTGTCGTACACATAGCAGGGCTCGACATACGATATTCGTACGACACAAAACTACAGCCGTTCATCGCATATGTATTGCAGGTAGCACCATCGATCGTACAAAACTCGTGTGTCAAAACAATCTTATTCACAGCAATTTCGTAAAAGACCCCAGTATTTGGCTGACGTTCCCAACAGGGGAACGCCGGTGCAAATGATCCGTTCGTCAATGAGGGGAGGAACCAGCAAACCTTTTGGTTAGGAATTCCGGCAAATCCTATTTGGCGCTTATGCGCCGGTTCGCCAACCGTCGCCTGCAGGCGCATCTAATTGGGCTAGGCCCATCTTGCCATTTTTTCTTTTTTTCTGTACAAAAGAAAAAAGCATCTAGTCGGGCGGAATACGGGGAGATCCTGGGCGCTGCAGGCGCTGCGGAAGGCAACCGGCGCTCACAGAGCGTCTGGGTGGGCCGGCCCAAAAACAAGAGCAGCGCGAGAAAATACCTGCAAAAATGGCTGTCACCAGGAATCGAACACGAACGTAGCGCTAATGAACAAGTTGTCTAACCACCACACCAACTAACAGTTCTTGGCTGTGTACAACTCGATATGTGTTAAGAACGAAAATAGCTGGCACGCTCTTTATTGTGCATTAACAGTACCGTTAGATTTTTAAAATATTTAAATACATGTTCACATGTTTCAAATAAAGTTCACGAACTGCAAAAAAAAGTTCACCAAACGGAAAAAGTTCATGAATTCAAAGAAGTTAACTTTTTTTAAATAAAAAGTTCAATTTATTTTGAAAAAAAGCAAATTCAAACAGTGTATGAATTTGAGAAAAAAATTGAAAATGTTCTTGAATTTGAGAAAAGTTCATACATTCTTAAAAATAGTTCATCCAATTTGAAAAAAGTTCATCAATTTTTTAAAAAGTTCATCAAATCTAGAAAAAGTTCATCGAATTTGAAAAAAGTTCATTGAATTCGAAAAAAGTTCATCGAATTCAAAAGAGTTCATCCAATTCAAAAGAAATTCACACAATTCTAGAAAGTTCATCGAATTCCAAAAAAAGTTCGTTGGTATTGAAAAAAAGTTCATTCAAATGAGCAAAAGAAAAAAAGGAAATGAAAAACCAAGCAAAACCATTCTGAATAAAAAAATCACCCCTTCAGAAAAATCACCCCCACTGTGCTGGCTTGGAAGAACAGATTTACCTCCGACTTCAATAACCTCTACAGGACCTCAGGGGGCGCCAGAGATTTCATTCCTGCGTTTTTAGCTGAGAGGTCTTTCACTCCTAGCGTGGTGCATTAGTTCTTCTTTGACTAGGTCATCTACCACTATACTCTACCTCCTACCTACAAACCTTTGCTGTTTTGTGTGCCCCCATCACCCAAAGTGGTGATGCCCCTTTGTAAATATGTAACTTATTATTCATTAATTTAATTTTCAGTAGGAGCCTCTCCTACTGTTTTCCGGTAAAAAAACAAAAAAAAAGACATAAGAAGCAAGAAAGTGTAGAAGAGTGTTAGAGGTGAGGTAGGTGGGGTGGCTAGCGCAATAGTCAACGATGAGGAGATTGTAGGTTCAAATTCCGGGCAAATCCTATTTGGCGCTTATGCGCCGGTTCGCCAACCGGCGCCTGCAGGCGCATCTAATTTGGCTAGGTCCATCTTGCCATTTTTTTCTTCTTTCTGTACAAAAGAAAAAAGCAACGAGTCGGGCGGAATTTGAACCTACAATCTCCTCATCGTTGACTAATGCGCTAGCCACCCCACCTACCTCACCTCTTCCACTCTTCTACACTTTCTTGCTTCTTATGTATTTTTTTTATTTTTTTATTCAGAATGATTTTTCTCGGTTTTTTATTTCCATTTCTTTTTTTCTTTTGCTCATTTGAATGAACTTTTTTTCAATACCGACGAACTTTTTTGGTATTCGATGAACTTTCTCGAATTGTGTGAACTTTTTTTGAATTGGATGAACTTTTTTGAATTTGATGAACTTTTTTCGAATTCAATTAACTTTTTTCAAATTCGATGAACTTTTTCGAAAATTGATGAACTTTTTTTCAAATTGGATGAACTATTTTTCAAAATGTATGAACTTTTTTCAAATTCATGAACATTTTCATTTTTTTCTTTTTCTCAAATCATACACTGTTTGAATTTGCTATTTTTTAAAAAAATACATTGAACTTTTTTATTTAAAAAATTAACTTCTTTGAATTCGTGAACTTTTTCCATTTGATGAACTTTTTGTGAATACGTGAACTTTTTTGGCATGTTCGTGAACTTTATTTGAAACATGTGAACATGTATTTAAATATTTTAAAAATCTAAACGGTACTGTTAATGCACAATAAAGAGCGCGCCAGCTATTTTCGTTCTTAAGACATATCGAGTTGTACACAATCAACAACTGTTAGTTGGTCTGGTGGTTAGACAACTTGTTCATTAGCGCTATGCCCACCCAGACGCTCTGTGAGCGCCGGTTGCCTTGCGCAGCGCCTGCAACGCCAAATAGGACCTCCCCGAATTCCTCCCAGAGCAACCCCCTCGTTGGTACAGGAAGGCAAAACAAATGGACCCAAAAAAGACCCAGGCTCGAGTGGAGTAACAAAACATGAGGCCTTAACAACAGATACCATGATGGGGGGTAAAAGTTGCCCTGTATCAAAAACTAGTTTTCAGAAAATAAAAACACAGAAAAACACTTAAAATGATGGTCATGATGGTGTCGAAAACAAATTCATGTTTCTGAGAACTATTCTCTATGTAATATGTCATGTGAAGTATGTACAAAATTCTCAAAAATGCCATGAGAACAAAGTACAAAAGTTTATCTAAAAAACACTATGTTTTGAGTACATACAATTTTCTGAATTTTAGCCATGTTATTGAAAAACATGCCATGTCGATTTACCAAAAAATTGGCATGCTTCTTAGAACATTTTATCTTAAGGATCAGGGCAAAAAAATAATTTCAATTGATAAATGCAATAATTGTACAAAACAAAAACAATTATTTTGCATGTCCAAAAACAAAAGAAATTTTCTCTTTTGGAACGTGGGAATAATTAACTTTCCATTAAAAAACCAATTCGCCATGGTTAATTAAAAAATCCCACTCCCCGCAATTTTTTTTAAATCCACATGCAACCAAAATAAATAAAAATGCCATGGACTATTTAATAAAAATGCTATTCTACAGATGATAAAAATGACATGGTCTAATGAATAAAAATGCCATGATAGAGATGGTTAAAATTCCATGGTCTAATTAATACAAATTTCATGCTACGGATGATAAAACTGCCATGGTTTAATTGTTGAAAATGCCATGCTACAAACAAATGATAAAAACGGCATGAATGATAAAAATGCCATGTAACAAAAATGGTAAAAATGCCATGGTCTAATTATTAAAAGAATCTCATGCTACATATGATAAAAATGACATGGTCTGAAATAGATAAAATTGCCATGCATGTTATATATGATAAAACTACCATGGTCTAATAAATAAGTTTACCATGGTCTGAATGGTAAAAATGCCAAGTCTAATAAAAATCTACAATTTTTCTTGTGCTTATTCCAAAAATGTCATGGGTCTATGTAATCAATGCTTCTATCATGTGGACATTTTCAAAACATTTGTGCAAAAATTGTAATGTGGGCATATGAATTGTTGATATTGGAATGTGAGTAGATGATGTTTTCTCAAAATGTGCCATCCCATGGAGAACAGATCTTCTAAGAGCATCTCCAACCGCGCCCCCAACACGCCCCCCAGGGCGACTTTTTTCGCGTCGGCGCCGAAAAAAACCCCAGTCGCGTCCCAAGACGCCAAAATCCGCTCGCTCGGCCGTTTTTGGGCCCGGCGATTCCAGGCCGAACCCAGCACACTGGAGGGGCGCCCGGGCGCTCCGGCGGAAGGGAAAACCGCGTCTGGGCCACCACTGTCATGTGAAAACGCATCTTGCACGTCCAGATTCGCCCCCCATCCCGCGCGCGTGCACGCCCTCCCGCCACCTTGCCAATCCCGGCGCCGACCACCCCCAGCACCGCTAGATAGGCCATCCCCCGCTGGAAAAGATAGAGGGTTCCACCGCGGCATCCATCCGCCGTTCCTGGGCGAGCTTTCAGGCGCTCCGGCCGGGCAGGGCGGGATACCGGCGGCTGCGTGCCTACCACGCCCACCAGGTGTTCGGCGATTTGTCTGCTCGGTGATGGACTCGGCCGACGTGGAGGCGCTCGCGGCGCTGCTGGAGCAGGAAGCCGATGCCGACGCCCAGGATGAAGAGCATCTCATGGTCGTCGCCGCCCTGGCCATCCAGCTCGCGAGCAATGCAAAGCCGCGACGAGGTGGTTCGGCGCCGGGCCGGCTGAAGGCAAAGCAGAGGCATCGACTGGAAGACTATTGCTTTGCTCTACTCCGACTACTTCGCCGACGCTCCACTGCACGACGACAAAGTATTTCGGCGACGTTATCAGCTGAGCCGAAAGCTCTTCCTAAAGATTGTGAATTCCATCCGGGAGTTCGACAACTACTTCAAGTGCAAGAAGGATTGCACCGACACACTTGGATTCACCTCACTCCAGAAGTGCACGACAGCTATGAGGATGCTTGCATACGGAGCTCCCGGTGATTCACTGGAAGACTATGGGCGCATGGCCGAGTCCACGACCATTAAGTGTTTCTACGAGTTCGGCAAGGCAGTGGTGGTAGTGTTTGGACCGCAATACTTGCGATCACCCAATGCTGAAGACACTGCTTGGATCCTAGCATAGAATGCAGCAAGAGGATTTCCTGGGATGCTTGGAAGCATCGACTGCATGCATTGGAAATGGAAAACTGTCCATTTGCTTTGCAGGGGATGTACAAAGGCGCCAAAGGCGGTTGCAGTGTGGTACTTGAGGCAGTGGCCACACACGACCTCTAGATTTGGCACTCCTTCTTTGGTATGCCAGGAACTCACAATGACATCAACGTACTGCAGTGCTCCCCTGTCTTTGCCAAGCTTGTTGAAGGTCATTCTCCTCTGGTGAACTTCGAGGTCAATGGGCGGCACTACAACAAAGGATACTACCTAGCAGATGGCATCTATCCGAGATGGTTCACATTTGTAAGGACTATCTCAAACCCTGTGCCAGGAGGCAAGAACTCCCACTTTGCAAAGGTTCATGAGGCTTGTAATAAGGATGTCGAGTTGTTGTCCACAGGGCCGGCCCTGAGGGGGGGCAGGGGGGCGACCGCCCCGGGCCCCCGAGTAGGAAGGGGCTCCCGATGGCTTGGTTCCCTTACGTGTGTGATGTTTAGGAAATAATTGTATTTTTTAGAAAATATTTCTTTCCCATGTTATCAGATCGACTGATTCTGAAAAAGGTAAATAATTATTTGCCATATAACAAATCGACTGATTTGTATACGTGTTTGATGTTTAGGAAAGAATAATTTCCATGTAATAGATTGACTAATTCTCAATCATCAAAAAGGGAAAGAACTTACCAGGCCGATTAATTCTGGCCTTGCCTCACGCGCGTGGTGTTCTCATCTTTTTATTTCTTCTCTCTCAAAATTGCCAACGAATCAGCCATGCAAATGCCAAGTACCGCATTGTCTAATTGTGAGTTTCGGCTGCTCTAATTGTGAGTTTCGGCTGCTGGACATCATTAGTGGATGAAGGTAATGCGATTTTGAAGATTCCATAATCCTCTTCCTTTTATATAGTCTTGTCTGATTGTTCGGTTCGTGAAGTTAATCCTCATGCATACTTCTCCCACCCACTCCAATTTCTTGTATTGTTTGGGAATAAAAAAGTAAACTCGGATTCTTGTCCTTGACTCGTAAGCAGCAGCAAAAGCTTGCAATTTCTAATTTTCTAGCCATTAAGGTAACTAGTTCCATGCCTTTCTTAGCATTTTTTATTTAATTAGCAGTGTTCTTAATTTCTTGTATAGTACATTTCTACACTAATTAGAGAGAATGTTATTAGTTTAGTTGGAAAGTATCCATCCGACAAGGAGAAAAAAAGAACATGCATATGAGTTGATTGACTCCTAGAAAGGGTACTTCTACTGCTTCGCCGGAAATAAAGAAAGTACTTCCACTAGGGATTTTGAGGAACTAGCTTTAGTTACTGTTCAAGAACAACCTAGCGAAATATTATATGATGATAAAAATTTGAGTTGCCACAAAAGTGTTACTAATTCACATATAATAAAATATATAAGTATATATTAACAACAACAACAACTAACTTTTATGTGAATGATTATGACTCGGGTTTTTTTAATAGTTTTTTAGAGAAAAGCACCACACATGCCAAGGCAGCATAAATTATAGTGTAATGAGTATCAATTTGCAATTGAAATGGAAAAAATTATGTGCCTTTAGGGACCCCTTTTATTATCTTGCCCCGGGCCCCCGAAATCTCAGGACCGGCCCTGGTTGTCCAGTACCCCGCTCAGACCTGGTCAAAAGATCAAATGCGGGAGATCATGACTTGCTGTGTCATCTTGCACAACATGATCATTGAGAGCGAGCAGGAAGAGCCAGTGTTTGACACTGAACCACATTACAGGCAGGGTCCTCTTGCCCAAGTTGATCACCACCTACCGGCAACCTAGACTGCCTTCCTCAATATGCGTCAGGAGATCTGAGACCCACTGGTGCATCAACAACTGCAGCAGGATCTGGTGGAGCACCTACACTGGTACAGCGAGGTGCCATACAAACAGTTTTTAACCCCTTTCCGCGACGACATTTGGAACCGTCGCCAAGTGAGTGTGGGCGATAGGGGGGTCCTTCCCACACGACCCAGAAACCGTCGGGGATAGGGAGCCAAGATGCATATACAATACTGATCTGATTGCCGAGACAACCCTGGCCAAGATCGTGGAGCCGATCTCACCGTGGACAGCAGCGTTCAGTCACACGAGGCGCGCACCCCTCCAGTCGCGGTCGTCCATAGTGATGGAGGCAAGGGGCATGATGCAATCCGCGACTGCCCACAGATGTTTCTTCTTTGGTACTACTGTGTGTCCTTGCACGAGATCTTCGGCGCTACGCACAGATCAGAATGACAAGGCACAAGCGGCGGCACCACCACATCGTATTATCTACCTCGTCGGCCAAAAATTAACGGAGGTTGATATGTCTAGATGGATCGAAGGCCAGATGTTCTACACAATTATACTGTGTGAACTTGGTAATGGGTGATGTAAGAAAACTGGATGGGACAGATCGGAAGAAGTTTGCGTGTTGGACGATTGGAATTTTGCAGCAGTAATCTCGACGAGTGGGGCAGCAACACGGGCAGACTTTGTTCTTGGCGGTCTCAGTTTCTGGGGTGAAAACCCTAGGTCTTGTACCTGGCAATGGTGGCTTCCTAGTCGTTTCCTTGTTGAAGGCATTCTTTGGAGATTGGACCTTCTCCAGGGTGAAAATCCAGGATCTAACTATGATGGTTGGACCGGACGACGATAGTGTTTGTGCACTATAACCTTCGTGAAGGCGTAGTTTTTGGAGAATCCTTTTCGGAGTCTACGTGTTGCCATCACTGGTGGTGCTCTTGCAGCTGTGAGCCTCTCTTTGTTTCGACGGGGCCTTTGTTTTTTTTTCTCTTCTTATTTTTTTTGGCTGTGTGCATCCGTGATGTCTAGACTTGCTCTGGATATTATATTGTTGCAGAGGCTGGGTGTAATTGGTATCATCTTGAAATTAATATATTCCCCTTTATTGAAAAAAAACGGCTACTCGTTTGTGCTCGCATTGCCATCGCAGTCGGTATTCTGTGGTGCTACGTTTACGATGCGCGACCCATCACAAACGGTTCACTATTATAGAACGTATATGATAAGCAGACAATCACACACATTCGCTTTTCCCAAAACGTATGCGATAAATAATTAAGAAGATTAGCTAATCATCGTACTAGTGTCAGACAGGATTATGAAACGTTGGACCGTCGTAACAGCGTCGTACACGACAACTATCGCACATGCTATTCTGTGGTGCAACGTTTACAATGCATACTTCATCGGAAATAGTTCATGGTTGCGAATCATGTATGATAAGGCAACTATCACAAACGTTTAGTTTGCCCGCCCCATTTGTGATATTGTCTGGCATCGCACACGCTTTGCAAACGGCAACTGTGAGCATGCTTGCACACGTTTCCTCTCTGTGAACCGTGTCGGATTATGGTGTATATCGCAAATGTTTGTGTTTTACCAACCATGTGTGCCGTAACGACCCGGAGAGCGTAATTTCACCGTAATTTAATTGTTGCTATTTCAAATTGTATCAGATTTGAATTTGAATTTAAATGTATGATATAGCTTTATTCATATCCATCAGGTTCAAACAACCAATGGATTATTCGATTCATAGGTACATATGTTCAAGAATTACATAACAACCAAATAAAGATTGATGAACCACAGTTGTATACTTGTACTATTAAAGACGGTAAAGAAAGAGGCGAAATACATTCTGGTTGCTGAACAAGGTGAAGCGGAATGCCCATATTGTGCCCTCCTCCATGCAGAAGGAACGCACGACTCTAGTCCAACCCCTTGTGATGGTCGACCGCTCATCCTTCATGGTGTTCATGAAAACATCTAGATAATCGTCGTGTTCTGGTAGAAATACTTTAACCTTTGCATGCCCACCAATCATGTGGTTTGAGAGGTAATCTTGAGTAAACTGCTTTGGGAACCACTGCAAAGGAAACAGATTCAGACATTGTCATCTAACACAACTCATTATGGGCAGTAAAAAGAAGGCTGCATAGTTCTTACTTACCATCCTGTAGTTCGATGTTGTCTTGGATAAAGTGTAAACAAATAGTTTAATTGCCATCTTTTGACCCATTTTACTAACAATCTTTATCAGCTTCCTCACTTGATGTTGGTTCATCGATATCTCATTGCCCCATACGCAGAAAGGGTCGAAGCGCGAATCTTTACTAATGACATATGTACCTAAAAGCACCAAGTTAATATTAGAAGCTAAACAGTAATTGCACAATGATGTAGTACAACACTCTTTTATAATATCTTATAACATCCAATATACTCACATATTAGATGAATTAACATCTTATGTTATGGGCTGGAAGGAGTTTATTGCATTCTTACAAATTATCGGTTGATTAACTGTTGTTGTATCCATGGGTTAGAGTTTGTTTGAGCTAGTTCGGGCTCAAATAGCCCTAATGTATATCCAAACATGAGGGCTAGTTTGAGCTAGTTGCATCTAACCCACCAAAAAAAATATCCAACCCAAGAGGTGCTAATTGGAGCTAGTTCTCCTAGTGCATTTATTGTCAATCTAACACTGTCATCCAAACACCTCTTTGGATAGAGTTAGTTCAGGGTTGGTTATGAGCTAGAAACTAACTCTAACCTCTAGCTAAGTTGAGTATCCAAACAGGGCTGTGTTGTTGTTGCTGTTGTTGCTACTCTTCTACGTATATCTAGACATTATCAGAGCATTAAGGTAACACTCTTGTTGCTATGTAGCCTAGGATTGCATATTTAGACATTAAGTACAGTGCATGTTGCTATGTAGTCTCAGATATATTACATATGGCCCTAGTTAACCTAACGATAAATGGGTTACAGATATATTCAGTTAAAAGTCCGATTCACCGATTAGTCTCTTATCAGCCCCCGGCCTATATGGTACCAGCTACCGATATCCTGAACAGTGAGTATATATAAGCCATGGAATGAAACTAACCTTGATGGAAAACAGGAGTTGTTCCCAAAATTGTCTTGTGTAGGTACATAGAGAGGCATGTTAAGCACAACATTCTAAACATCAACCAAAATTATCCATGGCGGACAAAATAATCTCCAAAAGATAGCTTTAGTGTGCAGGTTTAAGCATGCTAGTAAAGCAAAACAAGTGGAAAAGGTGTGTTAATTGCAACATGCCTAACATTTAATAACAAGCAAACATAGTCATTCAAACTGGTAGTGTGCCGGTCTAAGTACACTGGTTATTGTTAAATAAAAATGGAAAGGCGTGTTAACTACAAGATGCAGCAACCAAATGTAGTCATTCATGGTGGTATTGTTGAAACTGGTATTGATGAAATTGAACTGCACAGTTCATACTTGCACATATAGAACATCACATTGTGAATAACTGCAATAGACAAGGCATGCTACGAACAACCAAAGATAGCATTTGAAACTGGATATATGAAAACTACAAACAAATGGACAATAAAAAAACTTTAAAAGAGGCATATGCTAGCTATAACAGGCTTAACAGCAAGCAAATATATGCATTCCTATCAGTATGTTTAAAACTGGATTGATGAAATGTACTGTACAGTAAATAATTGCACATATAGAGCATCACATTATGAACAACTGAAATAAACAAGGCATACTGCAGACAACCAAATGTAGCAATTAAAACTGGACATATTCTCACTACACTACAAAAGGGACTCGACAAAGCAAATCATGGGTTCCCCCTTGTGAAGAGGCACGACAAAACAAATCATGGGTTTCCTCACTTGTCACTGATGGGCTCGTTCCTGTGGGAAGAGCACGGACCTTGGATGCGCTCTATATTGTCGCAGATGGGCTCCTTCCCCTTGGAAGAGCACGGCTGTAGGGTGCCCTCCCTAATGTCACAGATGGGCTCTTTCCCCTTGGAAGAGCAGATGGGCTCTTCCCCCTTGGAAGAGCCGGAGAGGGCAGACCAGTGAGCTCAATAATGTCAAGAGCTTTGGAAGAGAAAGATGCTCTCCAAAGCATTGCGGTGAAGCTGACAACCAGGTTCATATAATTCACCTGGAGTGGGCAGACCAGTGAGCTCAATAATGTCAAGAGCTTTGGCTTCATGGTGTACGTTGCCTGTCATCCACTCAAGGATCCATGTCTTCGGAACCCTGTTGTAGCCGCGAATGTGGAGGGTAGCATAGAATTGTAGCAGAAGCTCTTCATTCCAATGCTCTTTATCAGTCACAAAGTTCAGAAGACCAACATCACGGAAGCAGTCAAGGGCTTCTTCTAAGGAGGGCAGTCCAGCAATAGCTTCACTGTCTAGACGCATATGTGGAAAGATGCGCCCTTGATCATAGAGAACACAGGAATAGTAACTGCGCTGCTGATATTTCCAGAACCGATCAGATGAAATTCTTGGCTTGGAGTAGGGGTTCTTGGCGCTATCAAAGAAGGTATTATGTGCAATGAAGCCATTTGCATTGAAAGATCCTAGTGAAGTTGCAGTACCGGGAAACCTTGGCAACCTTGGCTTAGGCTTCTGGACCTGAGGCTTGTGCTCTACATGATAGTCAAATTGCGGACCAGTAGCGGGTGGAGGAACCAGAATGGTCCATCTGACAGTAACCAGCTGACCTCGATTGAATGCTTTCTCAATGGTGTGTGGCCTTGGAGGCAGTACAGGAGCAGTGGCATTTGCATTAACGTCAGGCCGCAGATTTGCTTCAGGTGCAGCATTGGTTTCAGGTGCAACTACTTTTGGCACCACATTAACTTCAGGCGCCACATCGGCTTCAGCCATGACAGTGTCATCGGCTTCAGTAGTGTTGTTTGTGGCCGCCGCAGTATTGTTAACCTCCACTTGAGTAGCTGGAGGGTCAGACATGTTCTCCTCGAGAACAACTTCAGGGTTGGACGGGGGGTGTAGCAACACGTTCTTCTTCTTCTTGTCTTGGTTCTTCTTGTTCATCGGTTGATGCAGCCGGAATGTCTTCAGCAGCTTTGGCTTCAGACTCGGAGATGTTCACAGTTGGAGAGCCTTCAGGAAATACCTGGCGAGATACTGATTGGTGCTAGCTCTTCTCCTTCTGGAACACTTGAAAGAGTGACTTGTGGCCTTGGTCCTTTGCGAAGCCAGCGAAACACTGGCGACGCTTGTGGAGATGGAGTTGTCTGAGCCACAAAGTCTTCGTCTTCAAGTACCGGAGTGGTGACTTGAGTTGGGGGAGTAGTTGGTGTTTCTTCTTCACGGGGGGAGTCTTGAGGGTGATCAGCCCATGAATCATCCTGAGCAATTGGCGTCAAAGGGCGACCAATGCTGATGAGTTTGCTGTTCATGAGAACAGGCGATGATACCACGTTGTGCTCGATCTGAGGAAGGACTTCATCATCTTCTACATTGTCTTGGGGACCAATGTCTTCAGCTGCAGTGGGGTCAACAGCTGGAATATCTTCAGCTTCAGGAGCCTCTATGGTAGCAGGCTCATGAACAATCAACCGACGCTCTTGGTTTGCACACGCAGGACGAGCAACTGAAATTGGCTCGACGACAAGGGGCTCTGTGGGAGCAGCCCGGACTTTCTTCTTTGTCTTCCTCTTCTTGGTCGGTGGCGCATCATCAGTAGTGTTCTTGCTCTTGCGCTTTCTGGCTTCGGCTTCGGCTGTTCTTGTTTTCTTGAGCTCCGAAGCCACTGTGGGGGCCTTTGGCTTCACGCCTGTCATACTGGCGGGGAAGACAATGCGAGGTTCTTCCCGCCTGGATGCTTTTGCTGGGGCCACAGTAGGCTTCTTCTGCTTGGTAGCCATCTTGGGGTCGATGCCAGGACGCCCAAGTGCCTTGCGCTTCTCAGCTTCATTGTAGGCTTGAACACATTTGGCAGCCAGGAGCTTCATGCGCTCTCGAGAACCTTTAGCTTCGTCATGTTTCTTGTGAAACGCCTCCTTGAGCTCATGCATCATCTGCTTGAAGTTTTGGACATCAGTCACACTGGGCTTGGCCATATGCTTCTTGAACTGGGCTTTTTCATAGTCAATCTTGTGCTTCAGTTCAACAATTCTCTGAGCTAGAGCCAGCTCAGGAACAATGGCTCCATGGAAGGAGACGATGAGGCCGATTGGGAGTTGAAGATCATCAAAACTGAGGTTTGGGCTGTCAAACCATTCATCAATGAACTTGTTCAGGATGTCCACATCGAAAAGGGGAAGATCATTGAAGAGTTCCGCCTCTTGCTTGCTCTTTATCAACAACTCAAGAGCATCATCGCCAAGATCGTCGTCACTAGACAGATCAATGGCTTCGTTCTCATTCCTCAAAACGGCAGCTGGGGTCAATGCTTGACCAGTAGTTTGCATGGGCTTCTTCTTCTTCTCTGTCTTGGAGATGCGAGAGAGATCTTCAGAATGCACACGTGGTGCAGGAGGAGCAGTGGCCAGAGGCTTCGCACGCGAAGCTCTTGGTGCAGAGGAGGGCTTTGAAGCCTTGGGTTTCTTCTGCTTCTGAGGCTTCGGCGGAGCAGGAGCTTCATCAGAATCAGCTTCATCACCAGACTGATCCACTGTGGCCCTCTGAGCAGCGATGTAGGAGAGGAGACCATCGAAGTTGTCGAAGGGGTCGATGACATTGGGATTGGCATCACGAGTGCCATCAGCCCGCGGAGCAGAAGGACCTGGGTTGAAATTGCATCCAAGACTCTTCTTGTTCTTTGCCGCAGAGTCCTTGGAAAACTTGTAGTTGCGCTTGAACAGATTGTCTTCACGGCACCATAGCAGAGAAGATGGGTCGACATCTGCAGGCTGTGGTCCATGGACCATGCAAGGGTAAAAACCCTGAGCAATGGCTTCAGTTCTGGACCTGGGTGGAAGATTTTTGTACAAGATGTCTCCCCAGGGTCGCTTGATGGCATTCTTCTCAGCATACTCCTGAGTCACGAACCTGTATTTGAACCATTGCTCTGCCCAATATCTTCGAATCCACTGGATTCGTGTTTTGCGCTGATTGTAATCCTCTTCTGGATCTGTCTTGTACAGCTCATAGAGGTCAGGTGGCAAATCTCTTGATGTCCCCCCACGGCGCTACCTGCCGCCCTTCCTAGCTGATTTTTCTGTTGCCATGAAGTTCAAACTGAAAGGCTTCAACGCTGTCAAAGTCTTCCGTCTACTGGTCGACAGGAACTAGCTTCGGGAGAATTGATGTGATGTTGTAAGAATTCTGCAAATGAATGCAGACTATGAGAACCAAAGGATTCTCCCACGGACATGTACCTGTGACGGCATTAGAGATGCGAGGGAAGGGGAAGAGGTCATATGCATTCTCAGAAGATTTTGAAGATAAATCAGTTTAGAAGACATTGACCTCATAGCGCGAAGACATTCACTTATATGTTGAGAGTTGGTTCCAGATTTGTACGAATCCAAGAATAGGTACAAGTGAGGAATTTAACTATGTGTGAAGCATAAGTGAATATACTAGTCTTAATATGAGATGCAGGACAGGATAGATCCAAATATGTGGAGACAGAAAGCAGTAAAAAGAGAGTTATAATTACCACACGATGAACTGCTAGACGGAGTAGAAGAGGAGGCTGAGCAGTTCGATCTTCCGTGCCCTAACTTGGTGATGGAGGACACCTACAGCGGCGACGGAGAAGACGAGGTCCGCGGCCGGCGTGAGGACGGCGTCGGTGAGGTCGCGGCAGCTAAGCGCTTCGTCGCCGGCGTCGTCGAGAGCTAGTGGTGGCGCTAGGGTTTGTCGAGGTGGAGAGGTGGAAGAAAGATTTTGACCACGATGGGATGTGCATTTATAGGGAGAGGGACAGCACAGCGCAATTACGCAGGTGCCCTTGGCGGTTCACATCTGAGGGACACGTGGCGAACATGCAACACATTGGAAGGTGTTCCACGTTCCCACGCACGCCTGGACTGTCGGGTGGTCGTTCCGGCTTCTCCGGGTTTCAGGCAATAAGGATTGAGCATTTAAAATAGATTTAATGTTTGTCTCTGTATCTTCTGCTGACAAGGACGCAGAGAAGACATTCGACAGTTTCAACAGAATGCATATGATTTGGATAGATAGAGTTTGAGGTAGAAGCATAGAGAGGTTAGGGTCCGATCACATTCACTTAGTCCAAAAGATTCAAACGAGAAGCCATAGCTATAAGTGAATGCTGTAGAGGACAGAACTCAAGTGTAAGTATATATCTTAGTAACTAAATCAACAAGGTGAAACTCATCAAGAAGACAAATCAATGTTGAAGATAAAACAAATGCGAAGACTTAGCAAATGTAACGCCAAGAGAAACACTTCAAACAGGATTTTGGTGGTGGCGTTACCCACCGTATAGGATGTATTAGACCCAGACACGGCGCACAATTATCGTGGCGCTCCGAAGTCAAATTCCACATTAATGTATTCACACTCAGAGTGTAAGTCTTCATTGATTGAAGATATACATTACTTCGTGTGTTGCACATCTAAGTCATCAACATGCATAAGTGTTAGGATGTGTGCCTGATCACAGGACATTCGAGGATTCCAAGATATTTAGCTCACACCACAACTTGCAAAACCTTTTCTCATCCAAGGGCTTTGTGAAGATATCTGCCAATTGCTCTTCAGTGTTGACGTGAATGATATCAATATCTTCCTTCATAACATGATCTCTAAGAAAGTGATGACGAATTTCAATGTGCTTTGTCTTCGAGTGCTGAACTGGGTTGTTGGCAATCTTGATGGCGCTTTCATTGTCGCAGTAGAGTGGTACTTGTTTCAGATGGATGCCATAGTCCTTGAGTGTTTGCTTCATCCATAGAAGCTGAGCGCAGCAAGATCCAGCAGCAATGTATTCAGATCCAGCAGTGGAGAGTGATACACAGTTCTGCTTCTTTGAAGACCAACAGACAAGTGATCGTCCCAGAAAGTGACATGTGCCTGATGTAGACTTGCGATCCACCTTGTCACCAGCATAATCCGCATCCGAGAATCCAAATAGATCAAACTCTAAGCCCTTTGGATACCATAATCCTAGTGTTGGGGTGTAAGCCAAATATCAAAGAATTTGCTTCACGGCTAAGTGATGTGATTCCTTTGGTGCCGCTTGGAATCGGGCACACATGCAAACACTAAGCATTATATCTGGCCTAGATGCACATAAATAAAGTAAAGAACCAATCATGGAGCGGTATACCTTTTGATCGAACTCTTTACCATTGGCGTCAGGACCCAGATGACTTTTAGTTGGCATTGGCGTCGTGTAACCTTTGCAATCTTGCATTCCAAACTTCTTCAGGCAGTCTTTGAGGTATTTCTCTTGAGATATGAAGATGCCGTTGCTTTGTTGACGAATTTGAAGACCAAGGAAGAACTTCAGCTCACCCATCATGGACATTTGATATTGCTCTTGCATCATGTGTCCAAACTCATCACTGTATTTCTGGTTAGTGCAGCCGAAGATAATGTCATCCACATATATTTGGCACACAAACAGTTCACCATCGTATGTCTTTGTGAAGAGTGTGGGATCTAGGGAACCAGGTTTGAACCCTTTGCTCTTCAGGAAGTCTTTGAGTGTGTCATACCAAGCATGAGGGGCTTGTTTGAGGCCATACAATGCCTTGTTGAGCTTGTATACCATATCAGGATGTTTTGGATCTTCAAAGCCAGGTGGTTGTGCAACATACACTTCTTCAATCTTGCCATTGAGAAACACACTCTTCACATCCATTTGATACAGAAGGATGTTGTGATGATTTGCATAGGCTAGCAGTATGTGAATGGCTTCAAGCCTAGCCACAGGAGCAAATGTTTCATCGAAGTCAATCCCTTCAACTTGAGTGTATCCTTGAGCAACGAGACGAGCCTTGTTTCTGACAACTTGACCATGCTCATCTTGCTTGTTGTGATATATCCATTTTGTGCCTATTATGTTGTGCTTGCGAGGGTCAGGATGCTTGACTAGTTCCCACACATTGTTCAACTTGAACTGTTGAAGCTCTTCTTGAATAGCTTGAATCCATTCAGGTTCCATGAAGGCTTCAGCAACTTTCTTGGGTTCTGATATTGAGACAAATGCAAAGTGCCCACAGAAATTTGCAAGCTGTGTTGCTCTTGAACGAGTGAGTGGACCAGGTTCATTGATGCTATCAATTATCTTCTCAATCTGTACTTCATTTGCAACACGAGGATGAACTGGACGAAGATTTTGTTCTTGCTGATCATTATCGTCATAAGGAGGATTGTCTTCAGGCTGAGCAGTGTCTTCAGGTTGATTAGGTGCAGAAATGATAAGTTCATCTTCAGCCTGAGCTTCAGACGGTATGATTTCTCCAGTTCCCATAAGCTTGATGGATTCACTAGGTAGAACTTCATCTATCACATTTGGTAGGTGCTCTCTTTGCGAGCCGTTAGTCTCATCGAACCGCACATCTACAGTTTCAACCACTTTATAGTGAAAGAGGTTGAAGACTCTGTAGGAGTGTGAATCCTTTCCGTAACCAAGCATAAAACCTTCATGTGCTTTCAGTGCAAATTTGGAAGTGTGATGTGGATCCTTGATCCAGCACCTAGCACCAAATACTATGAAGTAACTGACATTTGGCTTCTTACCAGTCAGGAGTTCATAGGATGTCTTCTTCAGAAGCTTGTGAAGATAAACACGGTTGATGACATGCATGCAGTATCAATGGCTTCAGGCCAGAATTTTCTTGGAGTCTTGTATTCATCAAGCATCGTCCGAGCCATCTCAATGAGTGTTCTATTCTTGCGCTCCACGATGCCATTCTGCTGAGGTGTGTACGGAGCGGAGAACTCATGAGTGATGCCCAATGTATCCAGGTAAAGGTCGAGGCCAGTGTTCTTGAATTCTGTGTCGTTGTCACTTCTGATATGCTTGATCTTGACGCCATAGTTGTTCATGGCACGGTTGGCGAAGCATCTGAATACATCCTGCACTTCAGTCTTGTAGAGGATTATGTGCACCCAAGTATATCTTGAATAATCATCAACAATGACGAAGCCATAGAGACAAGAAGTAGTAGTGAGAGTAGAGTAGTGAGTAGAACCAAACAAGTCCATGTGTAGCAGCTCGAAGGGTTGAGATGTCGTCATGATTTTCTTCGAGGGATGCTTGGCCCTTGTCATCTTTCCAGCTTCGCAGGCGCCACACAGATGATCTTTCTTGAACTTGATGCCCTTGATGCCTATGACGTGCTTCTTGTTTGCGAGAGTGTGCAAGTTCCTCATGCCAGCATGCCCTAGTCTCCGATGCCAGAGCCAGCACTCTGAAGCTTTTGCTAGAAGGCATACGGCAAGCTGTGGTCCTGCTGAGAAATCTACCATGTACAAATCATCTTTTCGATACCCTTCAAAGACTAGAGACTTGTCAGATTCCATTAGTACAAGGCAACGATATTTTCCAAATATCACAATCATGTTCAAGTCACAAAGCATTGAGACAAACATTAAGTTGAAACCAAGGGATTCAACAAGCATCACTTTATCCATGTGCTGATCCTTTGAGATTGCAACTCTACCTAGACCCAATACCTTGCTTTTACCAGTGTCAGCAAATGTGATGTGACTCTTGTCAGATGGACGTAAGGTTGAGTCCATGAGAAGACTTCGATCACCAGTCATATGATTAGTGCATCCGCTGTCCATGATCCATTCTGAAGACTTTGGTGCCATACCCTACAGTACAGTTAGGGGGATAGGCTTCACCAAGAGTATTGTGAAGCATAAACATTTGATGGACAAGAGGATTATCAAAGCTCAGATCAAGGTTAGGACTGATAGGATGATTGGCAAGCCATTCAGGAACAAAATACATAGTAAGTCCATTTGGGCATTTTATCTTGCGCCCTACAAGATGTTTTAGGTCCCCGACAATAGCATCGGACGCCTTTGATTTCCGGCTGGAGACCTTTCCCTGCAAAAGAAAGTTAATTCTTCTTAACCACCCACATCTTCAGGGGTGGCTTAGAAGCAATGAGTCTAAGTGCAGCATCTGAGAACTTCGGCTTTGGAGCCCCAACAAATAGCCTTGCAGGAGGAGAATAATACTCATATGAATAAGCAGAAAAGTTCTTAGTTTTATGAACATAGCGGTTTGAAGAAACATGCTCATATTCATAAGTTTGAGTATGATTTCACTGCAAAACATTGGTGTTAGGGTGACTCAGGTGAGTCATGTGTCTGTATGAAGCCTTTGGACCATATGAAGCCTTTGGTCTGGAATTTGTCTTCTTCCCAGGCGGTGTCATGATGACATTCACAGGAAGATTCTCAAGACAACTTTTGGGAACCCAGATCTTCTTCATAGGTGGCCCATTCCTGTAGTTAGTACCAATATACCTGGCGAACACTTCACCATTCTGATTCTTAAACAGTTTATAGTTTGCATCAAAGGATTCATCAATGATAACTGGGTTAGCACAAGTGAAGCCAGATAAGGTGGATGGATCCACTGAAGGTTCCTTTGCAGCAACCCATGTGGTTTTGGGGTACTGCTCAGGCTTCCAGTAGGAACCATCAACATTCATTTTCCTCTCGAACCCAACACCCTCTTTCCTAGGGTTTCGGTTCAGAATCTGCTTTTTGAGGACATCGCACAGTGTCTGATGTCCTTTGAGACTTTTGTACATCCCTGTTTCAAGCAATGTCTTCAACCTAGCATTTTCATCAGCAATAGTAGTGATATCCTCAGCAGAGGGGTTAGTTACCACATCAACAGTTGAAGATAATGCAACAGTAGCAGTAGTAGAACATTCAGCAATAGAAGTAGCATTATCACGCTCAAGGCATTTTAGACATGGTGGTTCAAATCCTTCCTGAGTGGGACTGATCTGTTGAGCGTGAAGTGACTCAATCTCCTTTTGAAGATCTTCATGAGCCGCTCTCAATTTCTCAAGTTCTTGCTTTCTTTGAAGATAATCATAGGAAAGCTTTTCATGAGTCGTTGAGAGCGTTTCATGACGACTTTCAAGTTCCTGGTACTTAACATGAAGATTTTTTATGTCTTCAATTAAGGACTGAGATAGGGTCATTTCCGCGTCCAACAGGTCAACGCTTTTGTCTAACAGTTTTTGAGTATGTTCCATAGCTTTCTGTTGTTCAGTTGCAATTTTAGCAAGTGTTTTGTAGCTGGGTTTGGATTCACAATCAGAGTCATCTTCACTTGATGTTTGAAAGTAAGCATCGTGTGATTTTACCTTGGCACCATGTGCCATAAAGCAGTAGGTGGGAGCAGAGTCGTCCTTGTCATTAGCATCAGCGTTGGTGACAGGGCCATTGTCTTCAGTGTTGAAGATGGACTTGGCAAAGTAGGCTGTAGCTAGAGCCAGACTTGCAACGCCAGAGTCGGACTCCTCCTCAGACTCCACCTCCGCCTCCTCAGAAGCAGACTCCTCCTCTGAATCCATCTCCTTGCCAACAAAAGCACGAGCCTTGCCAGATGAGCTCTTCTTGTGTGATGAAGACTTGGACGAAGACTTGGAAGAAGACTTTGAGGGTTTCTTATTCTTCTTGTCATCAGAATCATATTCCTTTCTCTTCTTCTTCTTCTTGTTCTCATTGTCCCACTGTGGACACTCAGAGATGTAGTGTCCAGGTTTCTTGCACTTGTGACATGTTTTCTTCTTGTAATAATGAGTGGAAGCTTCATCATTTCTTGAGCTGGATCGTGAAGACTTTCTGAAGCCCTTATTCTTAGTGAACTTCTGGAACTTCTTCACAAGCATAGCAAGCTCCTTTCCAATGTCTTCAGGATCACTAGAACTGCAGTCAGATTCTTCTTCATATGAGGAAACAACTTTTGCCTTCAAAGCGCGAGTTCGGCCATAGTTTGGACCATAGATATCTCTTTTCTCAGATAGCTGGAACTCATGTGTGTTGAGCCTCTCAAGTATGTCAGACGGATCGAGTGTCTTGAAGTCAGGGCGTTCTTGTATCATCAGGGCAAGGGTGTCGAACAAGCTGTCAAGTGATCTTAGGAGTGCCTTGACGATTTCATGCTTGGTGATCTCAGTGGTGCCGAGAGCAGGAAGCTCATTTGTGATGTCAGTGAGGCGATCAAATGTGAGCTGAACATTCTCATTGTCGTTTCTCTTGAAGCGGTTGAAGAGGTTGCGAAGGACACTGATCCTTTGATCTCTCTGGGTTGAGACGCCTTCGTTGAACTTGGAGAGCCAGTCCCAGACTAGCTTCGACGTTTCCAGAGCACTCACACGACCATACTGTCCTTTGGTCAGATGACCACAGATGATGTTCTTGGCAGTAGAATCCAGTTGAACGTACTTCTTGACATCAGCAGGGGTGACACCTTCACCAGTCTTGGGAACACCATTCTTGACGACATACCAGAGGTCGACAGAATGGCTTCAAGATGCATGCGCATCTTATTCTTCCAGTAGGGATATTCAGTTCCATCGAAGACGGGGCACGCAGCGGAGACTTTGGTTATCCCTGCAGTTGACATAGCTAAAACTCCAGGTGGTTAAACCGAATCACGCAGAACAAGGGAGTACCTTGCTCTGATACCAATTGAAAGTGCTAGTTATCGACTAGAGGGGGGGTGAATAGGCGATTTTTATGAAAGTCTTCAAAACATGGGAGTTTTGAAGACAAACAATAGAAATGAACCTATTGACATGCAGTGGAGGGTAGACTACACTAGGCAAGCCATAGTCAGGTATTCAATGAAGTGAAATCACGAAGACTAATGGCAGCTAGGTAGTAAAGATCAGGATGGAAGATAGTATGAAGCCAAACAACAATAGTAGTAACACAGTGAAGTCAAACAGGTAATGCAAGTAGGCAATGACTTCACGAAGACAAACTGTAAGTAAAGAGAGTGAGAAGATAGAACCAGTCACTTGGTGAGGACAAGGATTTGTTGGACCAGTTCCAGTTGTTGTGACAACTGTACGTCTGGTTAGGGAGGCTGAGATTTAACTCAGAAGACCGCGTCTTCACCTTATTCCCCTTGAGCTAAGGACACCCAGTCCTTCCCCAATCACTCTGGTAAGTATTCAAGTTAGACTTCCAAACCTTCACAGACTTCGTTCACCGGTGATCCACTATGACTCTTGGATGCTCAGAACATGACGCCTAACCGGCTGGAGGATTCACAGTCCTCAAGTGTAACAAGTCTTCAGGTCACGCGGACAGAAAGACTTCAGTGATGCCTAACACTCTTTGGCTCTGGGTGTTTGGGCTTTGTCCTCGCAAGGATTTCTCTCTCTCAAAAGCTTCAGAGGTGGGTTGCTCTCAAACGACAAAAGCCGTGCACTAACTCTGAGCAGCCACCAATTTATGGTGTAGGGGGTGGGCTATTTATAGCCACTAGGCAACCCGACCTGATTTGTCCGAAATAACCCTGGGTCACTAAGGAACTGACACGTGTTCCAACGGTCAGATTTCGAACACACGCGGTAGCTTGACTTGGGCTACAAGTAAAGCTGACTCATCCGCCTCTGGATAAGATTTGCTCTCATTTTCTTCGCTCGAAGACATAGGATTTGGTTGAGCATCACTTCAGTCACTCTGACATTGTTCACTTGGACCCCACTTAACAGTATGGTGGTTCCTATGACTCAACAAAGAAGAAAATGAAACTACGAAACAACTATGTCTTCGCGCTCCAAAGTCTTCATGCGATGTTTTCCCATGTCATACTCTTCAATTTGAATATCTTCACATACCACCATTGTCTTCAATATCTTCACACATTTTTAGGGGTCATCTCCGGTAGGTAAACCGAATCAATGAGGGACTACTACCTGTGTTATCCTACAAATCTCACAAACACATTAGTCCCTCAACCAGGTTTGTCGTCAATACTCCAAAACCAACTAGGGGTGGCACTAGATGCACTTACAAAGATGATGCACTCAAATGGTGAAGCCACTTGAGCTGAAATTTGGCATGCCAGGATGATTTGGGCATATGAGAGTGCCATACAAATTTCATACCATTTGGAAAGGCCAAAGTGGTACTTCCTTCATGATGGTATTCTCTGAACAGAAGCTTAGGAAAATTCCTAAGGGGAAACGGCCAAACAAAATATGCCCAAATTTGGTGGAGATAGGTTCTATGGGTAGGAGAAGGTCTAGAAAAATTTACAGCCATAATGGAGCAAGATAAAATATACTTGCTTCACTAACTGAAAATTTGGACAGAACCAAAGAATTGAAGATGAACTCACATGGAGGAATTACATGAGCTCAACTTTGGTGGAGGGCTATTATATGATGATATTGAGGTCATGCATAAATTGCAACTCATTTGGATATGCCTAGCTTGTACCTCCTTCACAAAATTTCTTTCTGGACAGAAACTTTGGAGAATCATAATTAAATAACTACTAGGCAAATGAGGTTGCATTTTGGCATGTGGCAATGATATGGACATGAAAAGGTTTCCAAGGAGTTTGAGGTCAATTGGGCAAAGGAAAATAGCACTTGCTTCACAATGTGCCATTTAGGGCAGAATAGGAAATGAATTATTTGAGCATGATGATAAACATGGCAAATGAAATAATTTGCCATATTTGAGGAATATATGACCCAAAAAATTTATGAGAATTATTTGGGAATTTTAGGAGTGATGGAAATATAGGTTGCTTCACAACCTAGGGCAATTAGGGTTATTCCTTTAATAGAAAAGGAATATCCCCAATAAAAAGAATATTGGGATTTGGGCTAGGATGAAAATGGAAAGGTCTAGGGAAGGATTTGAGGTTGGCAAGCCACTCTGGAAGCAAAGAAGAGGTCATCTTCTTCAGGTTCCAGACCACAAAGCCACGGAGAAAGAAAACTCAAGCAAAAACCTCAAAAAATCAAAAGAAAAAGAAAGGGCCAAAAATCAGGCTGTGACAAACCTTCCCCCCTTAAAGAAATATCGTCCTCGAGATTTGGTTGCTCAAGGAACAAGTATGAATATATCGACCTAAGGAAACCATTTCCAACTCGGGTATCCTTTTTCCTTTGTTGATTGTTCCCATTAAATTCTTCATCTGACTTGCGTGACTGGTTCTGGTATGGTTTGCTTCACTGTATCCATATCCTGACAGATCTTACCTCACATTTTCATGCTTATATTGGCTCCAATTTTGTTCATAGCATCTGACTGATCTGAGATTTACCATGTCTGAAATATATGTCTGTCTCACGAATCCGAGGGTGATTTCCGATTGTTGTGTCTGTTCTGCAAACTGTCCATGAATTGGTGATCGGATTTTTCCTGATGAACACCCAAACTCTGACTCCTTGCATTGGGTTCCTCCACTAAATGCAAATCCCCCGGGTTCCAAATAGTGAGTTGAGGCATAACCGTTTTGCTGACCGATTCTGGCTTATCTCAGGAATTTCTGAACCATCCTGACTGGCTCCGCTGTCTTGAGTCTCAGATTCATACCAAATATTTGATTGTCGCCTGTCGTTGCCAGCATAAGGGGTATGACCTCATATGATAATATCCTCATCCTTGACTGACGGTGGTTCAAAATTGAGTAGACCCCTTAGGTGAATATCCATGGCGGTCGATTCTGACTCAGACTGTCCGGGGCATCTGCACCATGTGAATCATGCAACAATTATCAGTCTGGCTCCTTCATTACTGTTTTCCTTGCCTGGATCCTTGGGTGAAGGAGCGGGGTCATATTGGTTCTTTGTGTGACCATAGGTTTTGTCGGTTGCAATATTCTGACAGGCGTACTTTTATCCTCATCTCTTAACATGGTAACATAATTCCCATTGCAGGTTCATCGTCTCTCAAGTTTTAACCATAGGGAAATGATCGTCTGAACCCTTGCAAGAAATCGGCAAATAAATCAGTAGCCACCAGAACGGTCTTTACAACTCAGATCTGGGATATTACTGAAGTAACTCAACCACGTCTCAAGACGGCCAAAAAGCGGCTCAGAGCAGGAGACCGTGTTGATAAGAAGAAAGTGGCAGCTCCCTAAAATAGCAAAAAGCAGCTATAGGTTACTGTCACAAAAAGAAACTCAACAACTGTATGAGGCAGCCGAAAAGCAGCACAGAACTCATGACAGTTATTGAATAGAGAAATATAAAGTCAGCATCCACCCCGTATGGCCAAAAACGGCTTAGAACACAGGCGTGGTGCCGTTACCAGAGAAAAGAAGACAAGGGCTCATCAGGATCATATTCCAGGTTCACCGGTACTTGTACAGAGCTCAGCGTTGTCGTCAATCCTCATGGTCCTTTGTCACACTGAGGTGTATATCTGGCTTCCTTCACATATATCTGAGATTCTGATTCCCGAGGCAGACTTGTGTTCTGACTGATTCTTGCCTCTGACCAACTATTGCGGATCTGATTCTACCATCTGCTGTCAATTCACAATGTACTATCATGCATCAGTCGTATTGAGGACGGTTGGATGGCTTATGCTGGACACCATCGAGAGTATCTTGCTGAGGAAGACTGGGTTTCGTGCTGCAGAAGCTTCTCATTGTGAGGTGCGGACTGATTACCATATATATCCACCATCTTAATATTTTCGCTGTTGATTTCTTGCATGAAACAGGATTTGCTGGACCATGCTCCTTTCTGAGTATATGGCACCTCCTTGCTTTGTTTGACTGAAACTGCACTGTTGGTCTTGCACATAGCTTATCTTCTTGCTGATCTGATCATTTATGTCACGAAAAGTGCACATAGAGGCAAACTTGATTATCCGTACTGTTGTAAGGAGTGCACGCTATTGCAAACATGATACTGACTGTCCATCCAGGATTCCTTTTCCATTCAGACGAGATATTCCAAATTTCACTGCTGATAACCTCATTCCATTTATCTGAGCTTCCAAACCTTTGAACTCCTTGCTGATTCTTCAGATCCGGTGTTGGTTGACGAGCAACTTTAATGAGCGGAAAATAATGCCACACCAAAGGCCCAAAGAAAATAAGCAAAAGAAACGACGAAAACAACAAAACAAACACACAAGCATACAAATAATATAAATAATCAAGCAACACCACATATTACTTCTACTCACACAATAATATGCATGCACACCTAAACACACAAATTTCATGGAAACTCCGGTACTACAATCTAATATGCTGTGGCGGTGTGCACGAAAGTGAATTCACGTGTGGAAAGAGTTGGCGTAACCAAGGCTACACCAAGCGCTGTCTAAACACCGGTTGCAACTGGATGGATATGGAGGCGAGGACGGACTTGGTGATTATGTGGTGGAACACAAAGATCATGACCACATCATCATCAAGCGTACGAAAGGAACCGTACACGTCCAAGGAATTGGATGACAGGGCAATATAGGGGAGGAAAAACAAGGCTTGATGGCATTGCCCTTTTCTGATAGCAAATATCAGTAAGGGTTGCCGAAGGGACGAGATGGATGGCACGATTCAGGATAGAGACAAGTCTATCACCGAAATAATACGAGTGGGTAGTGGAAAGATATCGACGTGATACCTGAGCATAACTCCTGCAAATGGTGTCTAGAACACTTGGCACCAGGGCATCACTCTGCTGGGACAGAGATAATGCCGAACACCGAAAAGCAGGCATGCTAAGAAGGAGGGTGCAGGTAGTGGATCGAAACCGATGCCACCTATACTCACAAGATTAACCGTTGGCGACTGAATAATAATCTATATGCATGCTATGCAACAAACAAATGCAGCAATCAAGTGCAACAAACCAACTGGGCTCTATACTACCGCATTCTAACGTTCGTGCGGGCTAGGGCATCCTACAGCCGGACCTGCTCTCATACCAAGCATGTGGCACCCCGGCTTAGAGAAACCGGAACGCCCCGTATTCCAGCCCAGAGATCAAGGAGAAGTCTTTTGGAATACGGCACTGCTTAGCATAGAGCAAATCAGCTCTTTATTGCAATCTATATGGGTACAAGAGGATTACATCGGCACGGCGATGCTACGCCTGCCACGGTTGCTCTATGCAAGCAGTAGAACAACACGACGCAGCGGAATGACTACTGGCAGCGGAACAACGACGGCGATGGTGAACTCCACTCTGCAGGGACTCTGGCTGGAATGCTTATCCTAACGCGCAAACAAGGGATCCATGACAAACAAGCAATGAAATCCGGCACGACCTGCAAACTGGCATGACACGCTAGGTCAGTACATTGAATGTACTTGCAAGCTCACAGCAACCAAAGCAATCAAGATAGACAATGGCATGGCAATTACAGGTTAACAAGGATTAACATGATACTATCAGACCAATCATAGCATGAACAAGATGATACAGCTAGAACAATACGAGCATGGCATAAACATATGAACATGATGATACTAGCATGCAACATGATGAAACTATCATGCACCAACTTACTCTGTTCGGGTTACCTCGTAACCATCACCTGCACAAACTTACCATCAAGGACATCACACGATCATCTCAGGATCCAATCAAGCTTGGTATTAACAATACCGTAGTAATCATTTATGATCACAGGGAGCTTGACCTTTACCCTTGACTCTCGCATAACATTCCAAATATCCAACAAGTTGGTATTCCTGATACCACAGTGATCCTCTCTTGATCACATAAATATCAACCAACTTCTTTCATCATCGAACCAGGGTTGTTATTAATCAAATTATTATTATTACTGTTGACCCACAGTGTGACCGACACGAACTGGGCCCTTATCCGCGGGCGCGGCTATCGATAGATTTAACACACACACTCTGCAGAGGTTAGCACACTGTACCCACACCACGGAACCCTGGCCTCGCACTCCCATTCGGGTGGACCAAAGCGTTCCGACAAAACCGTCCTACTGCCATGCCACCCCCCGGCCACTCCGACCAACTCCCCTTTGGGCTAAGTCCTGGGTGGCCCCGTGCCTACCAAAGGCACCAACGGCCACCGTCGTGGCAAAACGGTCCCAAACGGGGACAAGGATCCATACTCAACAACGGGCACACAAGGCTTATGCCGTCCTACCTGGCCAAGGTAGCGCCCGCGCATAACCTTCCCTCGCGGGAGGCACCGGTGAGAGGCATGACAATAGACCCAGTAAGGACCCCCCCATAGGGTAAGCATGGTTGCACTGGTCAGATCGATATGGTGGCACCATGACTCAGCGTAACGCCCACGATGCGGCTATATCTCCCGGCTCTGTCGAGGCACGACTTAGAGGCATAACCGCATTGTGGTTTTGTCGCAAGAAGGGTCATCTTCACACAATCCCATGTAATGAACAAGAATGGGATAAAGAGTTGGCTTACAATCGCCACTTCACACAATACATAAATATAATTCATACATCATCCAAAATACACACATAGACCGACTACGGTCAAAATCCAAATGAAAATAAGATAACCCCAAATGCTAGATCCCCGATCGTCCCAACTGGGCTCCACTACTGATCATCAGGAAAAGACACATAGTAACGACCACGTTCCTCATCGAACTCCCACTTGAGGTCGATCCCATCATCTGCACTGGCATCGTCGACACCTGCAACTGTTTTGGTAGAATCTTTGAGTCACGAGGACTCAGCAATCTCACACCCGCGAGATCAAAACTATTTAAGCTTATAGGAAAGGATGGTGTAATGAGGTGGAGCTGCAGCAGGCACTAAGCATATATGGTGGCTAACATACGCAAAAGAGAGCGAGAAGAGAAACAACGGAACGGTCGTCATCTAGTAATGACCAAGAAGTGATCCTGAACTCCTACTTACGTCATTCATAACTCAAACCGTGTTCACTTCCCAGACTCCGCCGAGAAGAGACCATCACGGCTACACACGCGGTTGATGTAGTTTAGTTAAGTCAAGTGACAAGTTCTCTACAACCGGACATTAACAAATTCCCATCTGCCTCATAACCGCGGGCACGGCTTTCGAAAGATAATACCCTGCAGGGGTGTCCCAACTTAGCCCATCATAAGCTCTCACGGTCAACGAAGGATAAACCTTCTCCCGGAAAGACCCAATCAGTCTCGGAATCCCGGTTTACAAGACATTTCGACAATGGTAAAACAAGACCAGCAAAGCCGCCCGATGTGCCGACAAATCCCGATAGGAGTTGCACATATCTCGTTCTCAGGGCAACACCGGATGTGACATCCTACGAGTAAAACCAGACCTCGAGTTTCCACGAGGGGGCCCCGCGGTCTACTCAGTTCGGACCAACACTCGAAGGAGCACTGGCCCGGGGGGTTAAAATAAGATGACCCTCGGGCTCGCGAAAACCCGGGGGAAGGGCTTAGGTGGCAAATGGTAAAACCAAGGTTGGGCCTTGCTGGAGGAGTTTTATTCAAGGAGAACTGTCAAGGGGGTCCCATAAATCACCCAACCGCGTAAGGAACGCAAACTCAAGGAACATAATACCGGTAAGACAGAAACTAGGGCGGCAAGAGTGGAACAAAACACCAGGCATAAGGCCGAGCCTTCCACCCTTTACCAAATATATAGATGCATTAATTAAATAAGAGATATTGTGATATCCAAAATATCCATGTTCCAACATGGAACAAACTTCAACTTCACTTGCAACTAGCAACGCTATAAGAAGGGCTGAGCAAAAGCGGTAACTTAGCCAATCAACGGTTTGCTAGGAAAGGATGGTTAGAGGCTTGACATGGCAATATGGGAGGCATGGTATAGCAAGTGGTAGGTAGCGCAGCATGGCAATAGAGCGAACAACTAGCAAAGCAAAGATAGAAGTGATTTCGAGGGGTGGTCATCTTGCCTGCAAGGTTCTCAGAGTTGTCGAAAGCTTGATCCTCGTAAGCGTACTCAATAGGTTCCTCGTTCACGAACTTGTCTCCCAGCTCTAACCAAGACAAGAATACAAGCAATGGAACCACAATCAATCACGAGAAATGCACAAGCAACATGATGCAAAACATGAATGATATGCAAGATATGATATGCGATGCATATGCGTGCTCCGGAAGGAAAAAGACGAACAAGGCAGTAACTTGGCAAACCAAGCATGCCACTGGAAAGATGAGATGATTTCGGTCGAAATCGATATAAAGATCACCCGAAACGGATGTACGGTTTGCAAACGGCAAGCAAAACAAGAATGACACGAAACTGAGATTAACAGCATGATAGCACTTAGAATGCAACAAGTAACAATGCTACAGCACTCCAACATAGCAACAAAGCATATGGCAGTAATCTACAGGAGATGCTTGACAACAATAAATACTGAGCTACGGCTAGATCACAAAATAACAAGTTCAAACAAGCATGGCAAAAGTGCAAAAGATAACAGGTTCACAGACTGTGAAAATACTGGACATGGCAGAAAACAGCATCAGGTAGCAATGTTCAGAGCATGAAATCAATATGCTACAGGAACTTAACATGGCAAAACAAGACATGGAAGTATTCTACTAAATGGATATGACAAAAGTCCCTTACTGACCATAAGCCAAAAAAGACCAGAATATATGATGGCAACCATGTAAACATAGCAAGTTTCGTTAACAAGTTTCAGTCTTAGCAGAAAACAGAGCATGGCAGAAACAATAATATGAAGGCATCTTGGTGAGCTTGATGCACTCACTACAAAGTTACGCATGACAAAACAAGTATATCTACAGCAATATGGCATGATTATGAAGCTATCCATGGCAAGAGCAAGTACATAGCATGTATGGAACAACTACAACAAGCTTGGCAAAATTGAATAACACGTAAACAATCTGCCAGAAATATTTTATAGCAAAAGTAGAGCAAGATTGAGTCATGCTATGGCACTCTATAATTGCAAGCAAGGGCAGGAATCGATCAATTACAACAATATCTACAAAACATCCTTACTGAACATCCTCAAAATAAGCATGGATCTCTCTGTAGCTACATGGATACATAGCAACAAAATAACAGCAGACAGACAAAAACTACCAAGTCTCTGAAAACAGAAACATTACGGGGCCTTGTTTGCATGCTTGTGCTAGTCACCGCAGAGATCACAAAAACACATGTCATATACCACTGGAAAGATAGCATGGCATACAACAAAACACATGTAGAGCTCATGCCCAAAAGATGCACAGATTAAATGATACAAAAATAACAAATCCTCAAGTTCTGATAAGTAAGAGCAGATAACAGCAACTAGTACTCTTGCACCAGAGATTTGGGCATCAAGATGGACTCAAATGAACATGGTGCAATGGAACAAAATGGCGAGCATCACGAGTCGAACAATTCGATATATTACACGCGCGAAACAGAGCTATATGCAGAGAGTTATGATGCGATGAACATGGGCACATGCTGTAAAAATATTGAAAACATGGAGAAATTTTCGGGGGATAAGAAGTCAACCGTCGGTGCTTCACTGGATCTGGATCGGGACTTGCTCGCCAAAGCTAGGGGAGGCGCGGCGGTCGGGGAGGAGCTCGGAAGGAAGGGAGGAGGC